>NW_004524654.1:575716-578811 GCF_000260255.1 Octodon degus
TGTGTGTGTGTATATATATATATATTTTTTTTTTTCTCTTCCTTCTTTCTTTCTTTTCTCCTTTCCCCCATCCCAGTCATTTGTTCCTTTTGAGCGGTTTCTTTCCCTTTCACAATGCCTACTATTCCTTTTGGATCTTGTTTACTTTTTCAATCAGTTATTATTTTAATGACTACTCAGATCCTTTTTTTAACTGTATCCTTAAACTTACTGATTCTTTTTTCTGCTATCTCCATACTTACATCTCTATCACTTTTTTACTCTAGAATTTCTCAGTATTTTTATGGCTTCAGTTGCTCATAATCCCTCATCTGTTCACAGACCCCATGTTTTCCTTTATCCTTTGCCGTGTGTCTGTAATTGCTGGTTTGAAATCTTTGGTAAATCCAACAAACATCTGGTTCTGTGTACAGTAAGCTGCTATAGAATAACGTTTTTCCTGGATGTGGACTGCATTTTCCTGTGTCATTATATATCTGGTAATTTGGGGGTAGAAACTAAACATTGTGCATAATATTGACTATACGTCCTACCTATTCTTTTTGGTCAGGTTGAATAGTCCTTATCTAAAATATTTAGGACTAGCAGTACTTCAGATTTCCAACTTTTTCAGATTTAGGAATATTTCCATACACTATACCTGTGGAGTATCTCTAATCTGAAAATACAAAATCTAAAGTGTTCAAACCCAAACTTTTTTTTTTACTAATAGACAACATTAATTTTCTTTGCATTTATTTTATGCTTAATTTATTCCCATGCCGTAAGTTTTTGTTTCTTCAGCTTCTTCTGGGATATATTTTTCTTCTGTGCAACATCCTCCTCTGGTTTGGGAACAGTTTGTTCGTTTTCAGTAAGGATCATCTCAGTATGGCAGGGGGAGCTTAGGGATGGGTTAACCCGGCCATGAGCTCTATAAGTGCAGCGGCGCATCTTGGGTGCTTTGTTCACCTGGACATGTTCAATAACCAGAGAATCTACATCTAAACCCTTAAGTTCAGCATTACTCTCTGCATTTTTAAGCATGTGCAGCAAAACTTCAGCACTCTTTTTGGGCCACCGACCCTGCGTCCAGCCCCACTGTTTGGCCTGGGCACACCTACCAACTCCCCCATTGTAATGCCAGAATGTCACTCATTGATTCTGTAATGTGACATCCTTGAGATACTTGGTGGCCTTTTGGATATGCGTACCCTTGATTGCCTGGGCAGTTTCACGCATGTTCTTAATGTGAAAGCGAAGATTTGAGCCTCTTGATTTGCATGATTTTATGGGGTTTTCTGGGTCGAGAGAAGCGAACCATTTTCACAGGTCACCTCAGGCCACTCACAGGAAAAGCCCAAATGTTTTTAAGTACTATGTTGGTGCTCAAAAGTTTCAGATTTCACAGAATTATCAATTTCCAATTAGGGATGTCCAACGTGTTTGGCTGCCTTTATATATTCTGTCTACCTGAACTCAAAACTCTGTCCTCTGGCAGTGTGCAGCACCTGGTATCTCTGCCCAGTTTTTTGTCTGTTGTTATTTTCTTTTTCTTTTTATGGCTTAGAACAAATTCTGCCAATATGGCCCCATAAAAGAGAAAACCAAAAATAAAGATATTTGGGAGAAATATCATTAACATTCAATTTAGTCCATGATTTTTTCCTCTTAAGAATTTTACTGTGTATATAGTATTTTTTTAAGAGAAAATATTTATTTCAAAAATTTGACTGAGTTTGGTGGCAAATGCCTGTTAACCTAGATTCAGGAGGCTGAGACAATAGAACTGCCACTAGTTCAAGGCCAGCCTGGGATACATAGTGAGTTCAAGCCAGCCTGCACTATATAGTGAGATCCTGTCTCAAAAAACAACAGGGCCGGCCAGATAGCTCAGCAGACTAAAGCACCAGGGTTTGTTTCCTCTGTGCTGTGCTGCCCTGCCCCCGGGGCATGCTGAGAGTGTGACTGAGACTGAGCATGGTGGTACACGCCTGTAATCCCAGCGCTTGGGAGGCTGAAAATAGGAGAGTCACTGTGAGTCCAATCTGTGTAGTGAGACCCTGTAGACCCTATGCTAAATACAAACAAAAAAAAATTAAAAATTTATTCTCATACTTCTAGGAATATAAAAAATACATATTTCAGGTCCAACAGGTAGTGTGCTCATGTTATAATAAGCTCTGAGAAGAGCACAATATTGATAGACCATTTCCAAAAGAAACTACATCCTTAAATAAGTTTAGAACTATTTTCACTGAATTGCATTTTGTCATTAATCTCTCAAGTGCTATAAAAGATTTTGTCTTTTTCAGACAGGGTTCCACTGTGCAGTTCAGGCTGGTCTTGAGCTCGCTTTGTAGCCCAGGTTGGTCTCAAATTTGCTATTATCCTCCTGCCTCAGCCTTCTGAGTGCTGGGATTACAGGTGTGGCCTCTTTGAGTGGTACTGGGGATTGAACTCAGGGCCTTGCACATGCTAGGCAAACACTCTATCATTGAACTAATTCCTGTCCCCCACGGTAAAAGTTTAAAAAGCAACTGTGTAGGAACAGCTTGTAGCTGTGCTTTAACATTCCATTTATAGTTTTTGGCTTGTTTTTGTTTGGATTTAGAATTCAGATCTAGGGGCCGGGGAGATGGCTCAGTAGAATAAGCACTTGCCTGGCAAGCGCAAGGGCCTGAGTTCAATCCTCGGTTCCACAAAAAAAAAAAAAAAAAAAAAAAGAATTCAGATCTAGAAAGCCTTTTTATTCTCTAACTTTTAAATAAATCTTTTTTTTTTGGGGGGGGGGTTGGGTGTACTAGAGATTGAATTCAAGACCTTCTGCTTGTCAGGCAGGTCAGTGTACCACTGAGCTATCTTCCAGCCTATTATTTTCTAGCTTTTGAGAGATTGACATTTCTTTCCTTTCGAATGATGAGAATGATGAAAATCAATATTTTCAAAAACTGTTTCTGAGCTCCCAAGGTTCCTGTGAGCGACTTCAGGGCTTGTCACAAGAAGCAGGGCGGGGCAAGCCTCTCTCCTTGGTTAACAGTCATTATAGTATTGCCTTTTATAGTTTTGAATAAAAACAGCACTATTGGGGCCCGGGAGATGGCTCAGTAGGGGGC
>NW_004524654.1:579591-580403 GCF_000260255.1 Octodon degus
GGTGCTGGGGATCGAACCGCGGTCCCTGTGCTTTGCCAAGCTTGTTTCAAGTAGGTGCTTTAGACCACTGAGCCATCTCTCCAGCCCCGACAATTGCTTTTTGACATGGACAACCAGCCCAGAACCAAATCTACATTCAAACAAAGCATTATGTTTGGTGAGTCCATATTACTTTCCATGTCATTATTTTTATTTGTATATTTTTTATTTTATCTACAGGCTAACCACTATTTTAAATACTTTTAAAATAATCAACTGTATAAATGTATAAATCAAGGTTAAATGAAGTAGAAAAGTTAAATCACATTAAAACCTAAAATTACAAAAAATTTAAAATAGGCTGTCAACTATGGAAAAATAATGTTCTCAATTTTAAATAGAAGTATAAAATAAAGATAAATATATGTAACTATGTTTCTCTATAATGGAAAAGTAAAATAAGGCAAGTGAGAAAAATGACACTTTACCTTAAGAATCTGTGATGATTTAAAATATTTTCAATAACAATATTAATAAAATATGAAGAACACTTTCCATTCAAGAAATAAAATTAGCATTCTTGAAAATTTGGGCTGGCCAAATAGCTCAGCAGATTAAAGTGCCTTCTTAGGCAGACAGAGTGGCTGGGGTTTGATCCCCGGCGTGCCATGCCGGCCCCACCCCCAGGTATGCTGAGATGGCAATTGAAACTGGGCATGGTGGCGCGCACCTGTAATCCCAGCCTCTTTGGGAGGCTGAACACTACAAGTCTGATCTACATAGTGAGACCCTGTAGACCTTATAGACCGTTGCTAAAATACTATATATATATA
>NW_004524654.1:580618-584080 GCF_000260255.1 Octodon degus
AACAAAGACTTTGTTGCTGATAACATTGTACAATGGTATGTATAACACTTTGAAAAAAATAACACTGTGCTCATTTGTGGGAGCAACCATATAGATTTGTTTCTTTTTACCTAAAACTTTCACTCCCATTGAGATAGATACAAATGCAAAATTAATTATTGAAGCACTTTTTGCAATCACTTCTTAAAATCTCAGCAGTCATATGCTAGAGTCCTGTGTCACCAGTAAGCTTATGACAGGAAGGCTGGGATGTAGCTCAGTGGTAGAGCACTTGCTCAGCCTGGGCAAAACCTCAAGTTCCATCCCAACTAACAAAACAAAACAAAACAAAAAGTAACAATATGTACTGAGCAACATAATCATAATTTTCCAACTTTCAATAGTCAAAGTAATTGCAACAATGAAATGCATGTGTGTGTAAGGTAACCCGTAAATGAACTCAATTAAAATGTAGGGACTTACTGTTGCTTTAAAAATTTCTCTAATTTCTGACCCTTATTATTTCATTTTTGTTTTTGTAAATCTTCTAAGTCTCTGGGTTACATTCCTAGATTTCCCCTCAGCATCCAACCAAAAAGAAATCATACAGGGACTTGCTGGCCTTCAGTCTTTTTGGTGTAACTCTGATTAGCACTTTCTAGAAGTCTTTCTTCAAAAACTCACTACTATCACATCCAGAAAGGTAAGTTTGTAGTCTTTATACTATGCTAGGACTGAAAATGGCCTTAGATTTCAGATATGCAAACTACTCATATTCTGTATCGAATAAACTGGCACTGAGTTAAAGTGTGCCTGGGACCCCACGGCTCATGGCAGAGTTCGATAGTGTCCTCGTGCTTCCCTGCCTGTCACTTCAAATTCTGACTTTCTCTCCTTTCTCACGCAACCACACTAGTGACTTGATGAGCTATATGAATTTAAATAATCCAGGACCTTAGCTCTTTAATTATCAGATATACCTGAACATATCAAGATTTCTTGTCTGAGGGCTAACGAGATAGCTCAGCTGACTAAGTGCCTGCTTAGGCAAGCACAGGGACCAAGGTTCGATCCTCAGCACTCGTGCCACACCAGCCCTGCCCCTGGGCACACTGAGCCAGCCACCAAGTCTGGGCATGGTGGCGCACACCTGTAATCCCAGCACTGGGGAGGCTGAAAACAGGAGTATCACTATGAGTCTAAGCTGCATAGTGAGACCATGTATCAAATACATGAACAAAAAAAAAAGGGAAAGAAAGAAAAAGATTTCTTATCTGTACGAAGGTCAGTGTCTATAATATGATATTTTATACTTAAGCTTGAGGTATTGGCAACTTTAAGATATACTAGCATAGTATTAAAGGCTCCTGGAGAATCACCACTAGAATGAAAATTTAATTTCACATTAGAGCTACTGAGCTAGCGGTGGCCCACACCTGTAATCCCAACACTGGGGAGGCTGAGGCAGGAGATCACCATGAGTTTGAGGCCAACCTAGTCTACATAAAAAGTTCAAAGCTAGCCAGAAGTACACAGTGAGACCCTGCTTCAAAAACAAAACGAAACATTAGAGCTGCTGACTTGGATCAGAAGGCGTTTTGTATTTTCAATCATTCTCCTTATGATCAACCTATGACAGATACAATACAAATAGATGGATGATTCTCAAGCCAAAAGCTGTGCAATCATAGGGAACAATAATCCCCTGCTTCTAGATATAAACAGTTGAATGAGAGCCTAGGCTTTACATAAATGCCTACCAGCCTTTCAGCAGATCCCAGGACAAGCAAACAAGAGCTAGGACAAGAACACCTTTGTTGTGATGACAGTCTAAATCATTAGAAAACCCTTTTTAATCTAGTCCTTCCTACATGGTTTGAATTCATCCTCCCTGCCCCACCTAGTGCTAAAGAAGTATTAATGCATCCTGTTAAAACTAGAGGCCATTGGGAAACGGTGGTCTCTGGAAGTAACAACAGCCAGTTAGTAACATGGCTCCAGAAAGAAGTGAGAAGGTCTTTCCTGCCCTTTCAGCCCTTGGAAGAGAGGGTGCAGGCTCACTTAACAATAGCTATATGTAGCAATGCAATTTGTTATAGCTAAGTCCTGGAAACAACACAGATGCCCATCAACTGAAGAATGGATAAGGAAGATGTAGTATTTTTGCACAATGGAATATTATTCAGCTATACAACAGGACAAAAATTTTTTTTGGTGGGGGGGCAGAACCAGGGATTGAACTCAGACCCTTGCACTTGTCAGGAAGTGCTTATTCTACTGAGCCATCTCCCTGGCCCTAATAGGACAAATTTGAGTCTTTTGTAAGTAAATGGATGCAACTACAGAACATACTCTTAAGTGAAATAAAGCAGACCTGCATGTGCAAACATCCTATTGTCTCCTTAGTGTGAGAACCTGAAAGAGAAAAATGGAATCTGAAGGCTACAATAGACACTGGTAAAAGGGAATTAACTTATTCAAAATGAAAGAGTTACTGAGTTGAAAAGGACAGGAGAGGGAGTGGAGGAAAGAAATATATCTGTGTATGTAAGCAGGATGCTTTCGACAACTGTACTGTGCATTTCTGCTGGCTTATGGAAAGAAACAGTTAATGCTTTAATTTGTTTTGTCTCTTTTTTTCAGTAGTTTGTATTTTTTCTCTTCTTGATTTCTTATACATTTCTTTCTATTTTTTTCTCCACTTTTACATGCATATATCTGGTAATATGAATAACTGGTTGGAAGATGACACTACATATTACAACAAATATTGTGAAATTCATATTACTTTGTTAAGTGAAAATCTGTATCACTTGTAATTTTTTTGTCTTAATTCTAATTTGTATTCTCTTAAGAAAATAAAAAAATGAAAAGAAGCATTAAAAAATTATAGCTATACATCCTGAGAAATCCATCTCTAGATAATTCATCATTGTACAAACACCACAGAGTATGCTTAACAAAAATTGCAATAGCTGTGATGTCCCTGGCCAATAGATGCAGCCATTTATCATTGACTGACATATGTGACACATGGCTTTTCTCCTTTATTCTGTTAATGTGGGAAATCTTCAAATATTGAATAATCTTTAATTCCAAGAATAAATTCCTCTTGATCCTGATGTATTATCCTTAGCATATATCATTTGGTTTGATTTACTATTTCCAGAAAATAAAAATCATAAAAAATTTTAAATATAAGTCCATGAGGATCTTTCTGTATTTTTTTCTTTCTTTGTGTTATCTTTACCAGATGTTGGCATTAGGGTATAACTTTGTAGGAGAGCTCTTCCCTAGCAGGTGTGGGGCTCTGGGTTCAATCCCCAGTACCAGAGAAAGAAAGTACTCAGGAGGTTCTATGCCAAATAGTTGTAAGCCTGTGGAAATTATTATTATTTTTTTTTTATGTTGAACTTTTTTTTTATTTTTTTTTTTATTTTTTGGCCCTACATTTATTTATTTATTTGTATTTTTTTTCAACAA
>NW_004524654.1:589174-612405 GCF_000260255.1 Octodon degus
ACCTCATTGTTGTTTCTTACCTAGTAAGGTTTTGGATTGCTATTTCTCTGAAAAGATTATCTGGTATTTGAAAAAAATGTTTATAATAAAATTATCTTTAACTGAAATTTTAATTGAGTTTTAAAATTCAGTTGCACTTAAATTTCACAGTTTCACCTGGCTCTCCCACAGAGTTATAACCTAATACCAAAATCTGATAAACATAACATAAAGAAAGTATAGTATAGACAAAAATTCTCTGCACTTATATTTAAATTTTACTCATGATTTCTATTGACTGGAAATAGTAAATTGAACCAAATGATATATATTAAGGAAAATACATCAGGACCAAGAGGAATTTATTCTTAGAACTAAAGATTATTCAGTATTTGAAAATTTCTCACATTGAATTGTAAAATAAGATTTTGTTTTTTCATATTACCACTAGACCACTGTAAACAAGACTATAATTTTGTTAGCTGTCATGGCTGCCTTAATGCCCTGAATTGATTCAAAACATTTATATTTCATAGTCATTTGGACTTCGGAGAGAGTCCAGGTCAGTCAGTTGCAGATCTGATGGAGAAGGTGGGTGAGCATACCTGCCTTTCCTTGGATAGTACTCGGTAGCAACCTTCACCATATTTTATACCACGTTTTGTAGAGACACTCATGAGGAGGATTTCTCAAACTACCTCGGAAAACGGCAATAATGATAGGATAAGTGTGTTGGAGGTGGGAATATTTTGAAGATTAATGACAATGAGTCTTTTACTGTAATATTGTTTTTAATTTGAACATTCACCATATATAATATGCTAATAATATTGTAAATGAATTGTTCTAGTCTCTTTCCTGTATACATTGTTCAGGAATTTTTTCACATCAGCAACATCCCTTTTTAGACAGGGTGTGGTGGCTCATGCCTGTAGTGCCAGCACCAGGGAGACTGAAAATAGGCTCACTATGAGTCTGAGCTGTGCAGTGAAACCCTGTACCAAATACATTTAAAAAAAAGCCTTCTTAATGGCCATGTAAGTCCACCATACAGATATGCCATGATTTTTTTAGATAGTATTATAGTTTTTGTTTTGTTTTATGTATTTGGTGCAGGGTCTCACCACACAGCTTGAACTCATAGTGATCCTCCTGTTTTCAGCCTCCCTAGCACTGGATTACAGATGTGTGCCACCATACCTGGTCTCAATGGCTGGCTTAGTGAGCCCAGGAGTGGGCCCGGCACAGCATGTGATGCCAGGGATTGAACCCCAGTCCCTGCGCTTGCCTAAGCAGGCACTTAGTCCACTGAGCTATCTCTCTGGCCCTTTAGATAATTTTTTAATGTTGCATGCCTCAAATAAGAAATTTTTTAAAAAATTTACTAAGTTGATGATTGAATAGTATCTCTGTATCAAAGTTTATATGTCTTTAGTTACTAAATGACATTATATCGATTTTAGGATGCTAGTCATTTTTAATGGTCTATGTTCTAGTCTTCTATCTAAATATTCTTAGTACTTTTTATTAATTATTATAACCTTTTATGATAACAACTATCTGGTAAAACTTATAAATGTAATTTTAGCCTAATTCATTTCTGATATAAAAATTAATGAATCAATTTTAAAAATAGATATCACATAAAAGAAAACAAAATATTCCAACAGTTTCCAAAATTAACAGATATTATTTAAATTGGATAACACTTCACATTCATGATGTTTCTCTGTTTAGTTCATATGATAATATCTTCAAATATTTTGCTACATAGTATTCATTACATGGACATATCATAATTAATGCCTTAAAGATAGATGTTGAGAGTACAACTTTTCCTTTAAACTTTATGATATCCTTTCAAAGATGATACTTCATGTTACTTTATGATGTTCTTCTGTGTGTATTTGGGGTTTTTTTTTTGGAGGGGGGTGTGTATGTCTGTGTGTGTGTATGTTTGAGACAGGGTCTCCTTATGCACTTCAAGCTGGCCTTGAGCTCACTTTGTAGCCCAGACTGATCTCCAACTTGCAATGATCCTCCCACCTCAGCCTCCTGAGTGCTGAGATTACAGATGTTTGCCAGCATGCCCAGCACTTTATATTGTTCTTAAGATAAGTTACAAGGGGTGGCATTGCTGGACTTTCATAAACACACAACTTTAACTGGATGAAAATTGACCTTGCAAAGGCTGTACAGTACAATTGCCATTGGTAGTGTTTAGAATACCTGTACCCCCAAAAAAAGGTATGTTTGTTTTCTTGATTCACTTTGCTGTATAGCTTACATGTAATAAATGCATGCAAGTGAAGTATGCAATTCAGTGAGTGTCAACCATTGTACAACTGTGTGATCACCACCTTAACCCAGACAGTGAATGCTTCCATTATCCCCAAAAGGTTCCCTCCTGGACATTTGCATCATCCCTTCCATCCTAGGCCCTAGGTAACTATGGGGTTTCAAGTCAGTCTGGATCATATTCTGCAACCATACAGAAATTACATAAATGGAGTTATATACAATGTCTTCTTTGAGGTCTGGATTCCTACTCTGTTTGCCTTTGAGATCCATCCCTGGGGTTCCCTGGGTAACCATGGCATTTTTCATTGTTAGAGAAAATGCCATTTCATAAATATACTAAAACTTGCCAATCACCAAATAAATAATTAAATATTTGAGTTAATTCCAATCTGGGGCTATTACATGAAAAGCCACTATGTTTGTATGTATAGGTCTTTAAGCCATGACTCTCAAACTAGATATTTTATTTTCATACCTTGGAGGTTGGTGGACTCTCGCTACTACTGTTTCACATCAAGCAAATTTTCCAAAGGAAATCCCAGATCTTGTTTGGGGACCAAATTAGCAGGGTGAGGCAATGGTGCAAGATATAATTTTGAGAGCATCTTGGAAAGCTATCTGGGAAGCACCTGATCGCCCTCCTCCCGTATCAGGTGCAAAGCAGAAGGCTCCTGTTGCTCACTGCCCTTCTTCTCTCCATGTCTCCTGGCTCCAGACAAGTTGAAGACTCCTGCCAAGTCAGTCCCTGTCCCCTCCCATGACAGGAGGGTCATGGAAGAAAATAACAACAGTCATCATGCTATTTAATGCCAGATCCCCTAAATAGCTCCAGAAGGTGGTAGCAGGGTCAGGCAACCCCACAGGCCACTTGAGCATTTGCCCAGTGGCCTCTAGGGTATTCTATGACCTCTTCCCAGCTACAAGAGTAATGTTTCCTTGTGCCTTGGGAGAATTCTGCACAGTGATTTGCCCAGCCTACCTTCCAGAAGTAGAACGCAAACTTCTTAGGAGCAAAAACCATGCCCTATGCAAAATTGTAGAAGTGGAAGGTACATACTAGGCACATAAATACAGTACGGGGAATATATTAACTAAACCTGAAAAAAGGACTCCTGACTTATAAATGCTCATTTTTACAAAGTGGGGTCCTTATCAACCCAATAATTCCAATAAAATATTTGTGATTGTTCCCTCGTGTCAAATATCTTTCCCCAGAATGGTAGAAGGACCATTCAATCTTACGTTTAGATGCATCATTCAGATGGTAGCTTGTACCACTGTCTGTTTTGGAAGCAGGAGCCAGAGGTCAGCAGTAAGCATCATTCTCTCTCTTCTCTCTCCAGTACCTCTTGTAGGGTAGGGGCCATTTTGGAGTAAAGTCTAAAACTGAAATTCTTAGAGTGCTTTTCAGAAAATGAAACTTGAAAAGCAAGATAAACTTGGGGTTTGTTTTCACTAAAAAGAAATACGACAATAAATGCCAGGCAGCTTTTCCGGAAAATATCTCCAGTAATAAAGGAAGCTAGGTCATGAAAGGAAAAGACTACACTTTGCAGACCTAGAGAGCTGTCTGGTTATGCGTGCCTATCAAATGCACTTGTTACTGGCTTTTACTTTTGTCCTCTGAGGTTTTCACCAGGCAACTTTCTCTTCCCTCAGTTCACAGACATTGGGACCTTCGAGACAGTGTGGCAAGTCAAGTTCTACAATTACCACAAGCGAGACCACTGCCAGTGGGGAAGCCCCTTCTCTGTCATTGAGTACGAATGCAAGCCCAATGAGACACGCAGTCTCATGTGGGTGAACAAGGAGTCCTTCCTCTGAAGACGGCTCTTTCTCATGCTGCTGGACAATCTCAGAAACCTACTTTTAGATAAACCAGCACAAGCCTTGCCCAAGGCATGTCACACCATGGCTGTTTCCCTTCTGGAATCAATGACCTGTTATTCCCGATTATTTCCAAAGTGTAATTCCTCTCTGATACAGTACCCCTGACATAAGAGATTGTGAAGTTCTTCCCCTAAAAATGCTCTTTCCTGTTTTTTGTGCTGGTGTTCCTGCACCCATTCTTGCTCGGTCATCTTGTTGACCACTTGTGATGAGCTCAGTGGAACTTGCAGGTTCTACTAAGTAACTGTGGTGATTTGTTTCCAAGATGAGTAACTCCCCACACACTTTTTGTTCATTGTTAAATTTTAAAAAAATAACAATGTGTTTGGGTCCTCCCATGTGCAGTATGGTGATGCATAACATGCAGTGAAAACAGAATAAAACAGAATCCACAGGGAACAGGCCTCCGATGCTGTGCTTCCAATGAACAGCTCAGCTTTTCAGGGAATAAGAATAAGAAAAGGACAACAACATCAGACATATTTGTAATATGTGAATGCTCTTTCAAGAAACTTAAGGGTTTGTGCAATGGTGTGGTGGAAATGGGGCAGAAGCTTTGCTGAGGAGCACTGGAAAGGGAGTAATGGGTGTACTAGGGCCCCTCCCTTGGCAGGCCCTTCTGTGTTCAAACGTGCATATCGATGACCTCCCTACATTCCCTCCACTTGAACTTTGTAAACTGTGTATGGATCTGTAATCAATTTTTTTGATATTTCTTAATAAAGGCATTAAAAAATCATGCCCTTACTTGGATTCTTAACTTGGGCAACAGGTCTGTCTAGCGATGGACCTGTGCCACAGGCCAATCCACGTGGATCTTTATGCCTCAGGGCAAGGGGGACACAGGGTACTTGAAGTAGAATTAGCTTGCTTATTTAACAGGCACGTTCCTGCCAACTTTAACAAGGTAGCACATACCAAGTATTTGGTAGGCAGTCAGAAATTGTCCCTATTCTCGCTCCATTCCTCTTGTGGTTATCATTTCCCATTAGCTATACAGCAGCGCAGGAGGAACAGCATAGAGCCGTAACAGCATGGACACTGGGCTTAAGACCTCCTTACCTGCTCCCAGGGCAACGTGCAGAGCCTACCATCAAGGTGCCCGTGTTTCATGTAGTTTCACAAGAGGGAAAGAAGCATCCTCTCTGAAGGAATGCCATGCATTCCAACAATATTGAAATATCCACCTGAGCAGCACAAGCCCTACTGTTTTGGCAAAAGCTGGGTGGGAGTTAGCTTTTTGTTTGTGTTTTAGCACCTGTAAATCTTTTGTGCAAAAAATGCAAGTTAATGAGAGTATTTTTAAAGAATTGGTTGTTAAAGAACCAATTTTGGAAGGATGCTACTTTCTGCTTCTACGTAGGCTGCCTGCAGTGAGGCTGTACTACCAGCAGAGAACAGCAGTGCCTTGACTTTGGGCAAATAAATTCTGTTTCCAAACCTGCTTGTTTGACTATTTGAAAATGCCAGCATCTATTACAATTGTCAAATAGAAGCACTAACCCATCCTAACTAACATATTTTAAAACCAACATGCAATTATTCGGACATTGAGAGATTTAAAACAGTGGATTTATGACAAATATTTGTTTCCTTTCAGAATTCCAGAACATTCAATAGAAATGCAGGCCAATTAGGCAGTAGAAAAAAGAGAGAACTGTGCATCTTAATCCACTTGAGCATTTGACCAGTAAATAGCTTCATCTGTGAACAAGCTGTTTCATGCCCTCCTCTCTCAGAGCTTTAGTATTTGATTGGAGGGGTGGAAACAATACCATGAGGCCTGCAATGTCCCAGGCTTTGGTTGCTTTTTTAAGTAGAAGCTTCAGTTGGAGTTTGAGGTGAGTCAGGCAGGGCTGGAGGAACTGTGGCCTGGTGTAACTGCACACGCCCTCCCGCAGAGGAGCAAGAGGTCGAGCCCTGCAGGAGAAGCTGTGTGTGAACCCCGCTAACAACCAGAATGGTCGCTTCACATTTCTGCTTTTGAGTTCACCTGTCTCTGCACCAAGCTGATTTCCAAAATCCCCTATGATTACAGGTTTTTCGCTGATGGTTTTCTATATTTTTGTCTGAACTTTATAGAACTCTATTTCACTTTAAATATAGGCATGCATGCGTGTGCATGTGCGTGTGCATGTGTGTGTGTTTCCCTGAGACAAGAGGCCAGGCTGAATCAACAGAGGTGGGGAAGAGATGGAGATGAAGTAACAGGAAATCTTAACAGCTAATCTGCCACATTAAGTGATGGCTCCTGGCATATACGCTCTACTTATGATTGGACTCCAGCCCAGTTTCTCTGGCTACTTCTCTCTTCGCTCTCCTCCTACTCCAAAATGTGAGTGCTCAGCTATATCAAGCTGCTGAGTTGTAACTTTGCCCCTCAGCCATCTGGAAGGGCTATTTTTATACAGGTTGTAGCCGCATCTCTGGACTCGCAAGCATCAGATGGCTACACAGACGCCTGAGGAGCTGGGCCACCCTTCTAATGCTAATGCGGACTAGAGCTCTTTGGACAGGTGAAAGAGTTGAAATGCTTTGAATTTATATTTTATGACACCTTGTGTTTTGAGCAGCCACTTATCCAGTTATCTAAAATATCTGGATCATGGCTAAGAACAGAAAACGTGCCAAGAAATAATGATCCCTGTCACATACGTCATAAACTCCACTCACTGGAGGCTTCAGTCTTCTGTCAAGGCATGGTTAGACACAATTCTAACACCTCGGCTGATCTGGTTTCTGACCCTTAAGACATTTAAAGCATGATAATTGGAGGAAGGAGATAAGTACATGGGAAACAATTTTTCTAACAAAGAGGGAGGACAAAAATATAAAAAGAAGTCAGTTCAAAATATAAAATGTGGGGATATCTCTATATAGTATAAGGACACAGTCCTACATAAAAGCAGTGTTTCTACAGGTATCAAATAATTGATATCTGTAGTAGTAGCTCTGACCCATGTAGCAAGATAGTGCATTATCTTTGTTGTTTAAATTCTAAAGCCAAATTACCTCAATTTAAATCTTACCCATTTGAAGGGAGATGGCTCAGTAGAATAAGTACTACCCTGGCAAGCACAAGGGTCTGAATTCAATCCCCGGCTCTGCCAAAAGAAAAAAAAGAAAGAAAAAAGAATACAGCAAATCCTACCCAGTTATTTAGCTGTGTGATCGTAGGCAAGTCATTTACTATTTCAGTTTCTTGACTTTCCCCTTGGAAAGTGGAAATGATAATATTTACCTAACCTTTAAAACAGTGCCCGGCATGTAACATCATTGTTTGGTAATTTTTTAAATTTTTTTTTTTTGGCAGAACCGGGAATTGAACTCAGGCCCTAAGTGCTTGCCAGGCAAGCACTGAGCTATCTCCCCAGTCCGTATTGTTTGGTAAATTTTGTTTAAAAATCCAGAAAAGGAGAGATACATTTCTAAACAAAATCATTAAAAATGCCAAGAGAAAAATTAAAAGCACTTTAAGAAATACAACTCAGATCTCTAAGATATTCTCTGCAAAGATTTGATATGATGACCAAAGATTATACTCTACTTCTGTAGTAAAAAGATGCATACAGAAATAATATTTTTAATTGTCTTTTAAAATTATTTATTTATTTACTTTTTTATTTGGTATAAGGTCTCATTCTGCAGCTTGGACTCATAGTGATCCTCCTGTAACAGCCTCCTTAGAGCTGGGATTACAGGCATGTACCACCACGCCCATTTGGAGACCGGCAAGCAGTACCAGAGATCAAACCTGGGTCCTTGTGCTTGCCAAGCAGGAGTTTAGACTGCCTAGCTATCGTCCCAGCCCCAACATTTTTTTACTTATTTACAAATAAATTATTAGGCAGGATGTGGTAGCATACATCTGTAATCCCACCCCTTTAGGAAGCTGAGCCAGGAGGATGGCTGTGAGTTTGAGACCAGCTTGAGCTATAAAGTTCAAGCCCAGCTTAAACTACAGTGAAACCATGTCTCAAAAAATCAAAAATAAGAATAAATTATTTGAAATAATCTACAGTTGACCCTCTGTATCCACAAGGGTTGAAGCAAAAGATTACAACAACCATGAATCAAATACATGTAGGAAAAAGTTGCCTTGTACTGAATGTGCACAAACTCTTTTTCTTGCCATTATTCTTTAAGCAATATGATATGATTGACACAGCATTTACATTATGTATTCTGAATGATCTAGTACTATTTTTTTTTTCCGTATTTTAGGACAGGGTCGACAGGGTCTACAGGGTCTACAGGGTCTCACTATGTACATTGGACTCATAGTGATTCCCCTGTTTTCAGCCTCCCAAGTGCTAGGATTACAGTTGTGTGCCATCATGCCTAGTCTCAATCCCTGTCTCAGCAGACCCCAGGGGCAGGGCCAGCATGGCACACCGGGGATCGAACCCCGGCCACTGCACTCTGCCTAAGCAGGTGCTTTAGTCCTCTGAGCTATCAGGCCAGTCCTAGTACTATTTAAAAGTATGTGAGGGTATGTATAGGTTATATGCAAAAACTATGTCATTTTATATGAGGGACTTGAGCATTCTTGACTTTTGACCTCCAAAGTGTGTGGGGCCCAAACTAAGCACCTGCTTAGGCAAGCACAGGGACTGGGGTTTGATTCCCAGCACCACATGCAGCGCTGGCCCCGCCCCCAGGCGTGGGGGCGCAGGCCTGCAATTCTAGTGTTGGGGAGGCTGAAAACAGCAGGATCACTAGGAGTCCGAGCTGCATAATAAGACCCTGTACCAAATACATGAGAGAAAAAAAAAAGGTGTGTGGAGTCATCCTAGAGCCAAACTCCCTGGGTACCAAGAGACAACTGTACTTTCAGATATGCTAAGGAAAGACTTTCTTTGCAAACAATCTTCAGAAGGCCTCTTTTATAAAGACCTGGTTTTGAAAAATATGCAAGCATCAGAAAAAAGGTAAGAGAATTTATGCTTTGATAAAGGCCAGGAATGATGTAAAAAATTCTATTTATTATTTCTTTTACTCCTCTTAACCTTGTGAGGTCAGTAGCATGTGTCGTATCTTCATATTACAGAGGAGAAATTAGTTTCAGAGGCTGAAAAATGGGACTCAAGATTAAATAGCCAGTTTTACAAGAGCCACCTTCACTGGAGTCTTGATTTTCATGTGCAATAATTCCCACTGCACTAAGTGAGTTAGGGTTAAATGGTGCAAGTATAGGAGATGTAAATCCCTCCTCTTCCTCTCATTTCCTATAGGCAAACTCCTTTTCTTTAAAAACCACATCTTTGCAGTCCCACACTGCTGAAGTGTTTGGTTTTTAACCTAGCACCTTCCTATCTGTTTGTTTGTAGCCTATACTTAATCACTTTCCTTTTTTCTCCCAAAGAGCATTACTATAGGCATAGGCATATTTTAAACATATGTGTGGGGGGGTTATTTGTTTTATTGTGGTTTGTTTGATTGTTTTTTGAGACAGGGTCTCACTATGCAGTTTTGTCAGAGCTTGTGCTCACTTTTGTAGCTCCCAAGCTGGTCTCGAACTCACAGTGATCCTGCTGTCTCAGCTTCCCTGGTGCTCGGATTACAGGCATGCGTCCCCACAACTGGGGTTATTTAAATGTATGTGTTTCAACATAGTTGCCAATAAACACAAGTATTGTGTTTCTAGAAACTCATTTCCCTGTAGCACAGCAGACTCGTCTTACCCATGGGACGCTTGTCCTAAGACCCTCCCCCAAGTGGATGCCCCAAAACTGAGGTAGTACCATTTGCTATCCATACTTCAATTTTCCCTATACATCCCATGCCTGTGATGAAGCTTAATTTATAGATTAGGCATTAGTAAGAGATTAAGAAGAATCATAAAACCGAATGATTGTTACCACACATCATACTATAGAAAAAAGAGATTTCATCACACTAGTCAGAATGGCATACAACTTAAAACTTCTGAATTGATTATACTTTTACTTATACTTCTTCTCTTCATACTTTTGGACCTCCATTAACCAAGGTCAACGGAAACGAAGCAAGCAAAATCTTGAATAAAGAGGATCTACTGTACTCTATGCAGCAAATAATTTGAATATGGATTTTTCCCTTTGAAATCAGTTTATCTGCCACTACAGCAATAGACAGGGGGAATTGAACGTTTCCTTTAACAAGAGGGATATTTCACGCCTTGCTTGCTAACAAATGCAAACTATAACATGTGTGGGCCTACGCTCATACTTCAGCGTATCCCTGACGGGCACGCTAGTCCATGGCAGCAGCCAATTTTTTACTCTCCTTCAGACACTCAAAGCCAGAATGGTGTCTCTGCCACCGCACAGCCTGTTCCCTCTGCCTGGAATGCCTTGCTCCATTTTCTACCTAGTAAATGCTTTCAAGTGCCAGCTCAAATGTCATCTCTCCTCTGAAGTTTTCTTGACTCCTCTGAAAGGTTGAGTTAAGAATAGTTTTGAAACATCTTTATTCAAAGGTTTTCTTTTATTACCCATTTCTGAAAGACTTTTCCAGCCTCCCTCCATTTAACTTCTGCTTTTAAGTTCCTTGGACGGCTTCCACGTATTACTTACTCAGAGAAAATGAGCTGACTCAATAAAAAGGTGATGAGATTCTAGAAAGAGCTGGCTGGCTCGCTGGCTGGAACACCAGCCAGCCACTGAGACATTTGGAAGACGTTAGGCTTCAGTGGCTTCGTTCTTGGGCTCTACTTATTTATTTTTTTTCCAATTTTTTTAAAATTGTATTTAAAAAGTAAAAGCAAATAGCAGAAACAAAGACAAAAACAGGGTAACAAGCGACAGCACAAATGGTACAGAATTTCAAAACAACCATAAAAAATTAACGATGGTTGTTATATTACATATTTTAATAGTCAAATCTGTTCAGATTAATAGATGTACGTATGTAAAATTAGTCCAATAATTAAACATTAATGCTTGCTTTGAATAAACTTTAAGTTTTTTTTCTTGTCTTTTCTACTTTATATATATATTTTTTAATTTATTTTAAAGAAAGAACACTCACTGATATGACATTAGAAATGGTACACATTTAGAAGAACATCAGGCTCTGTTTAAAAGAAGAAAAGGGGATGAGAAAGAAAAAGATTCTGAATTTTCTTACAGACCTGGGTTCCAATGAATTTGTCCTTTTGGGTTAGAAATAATGATGACACTGCGGTATGTCATTCTCTGAAGGAGTTTATGAAGCTGTTTGTTTATGTCAGGGTAATTTGGCCAAATGTTTCATTCCCATCTAGGCACATGATAGAACTGCACCTCCATAGCCGGTGGCAGGAATATGTGTCATTACCTCTGACCAGAAAGCTGTGACCAGAAGTGACATGTGTCTTTCCCAGACTGAAACATCCAACTGCCTGCGCAACACCCAGCAGAGTTCTGTTCTCTTTTGCCATGGCATCCAGTCACTTTTAAAAGGATCCATCACCCTGGGTCTGTGGAGTGATAGCACAGCCAACTTTTGTTGCATCAGCAGCATAAATGACAAGCTTCTCACCCAACGCAGTGTCATGGACACTTTGGTGAGACATAGAAAAGCTCAAAGATTTACACAGCAAATGTCCACACACTCATCAGCTGGACTTCACAGTTAACATTTTGCCATATTTGCTTTATCACTTTTCCATCCCTCTATATTGCATTAGCCTTTTTTTTTTTTTTAATCATCACTAAAATTTGGGGTCTGGCCATTATTTGAAGAATCCAGACCAATTGCTCTCCTTTTCTGATAAGGACACTAAAGTAGAGCTACTCAAAAAAAAAAGTAATCATTTTAAGTCAGTTCTAAGAAATCATTTCCTAGCCAAGCATGGTAGTATACATCTGGAATCCTAGTACTTAGTAGGCTGAGACAGGAGGATCACTGTGAGTTCAAGACCAGTTTGGACTACAAATCAAGTTCAAGGCCAGCATGAACTGCAGAGTAAGACCCTGTCTCAAAAAGGCAAGGAAAAAGAAATAAACTTTTCCTGGTGGGAAACATTAAAAGCCAGAGAATGATTGAAAGGAAAATTAACCCAACTTTTTTCTTTCATGATCTATTTTATATATATATATATGTTGTATTGGGAATTAAAATCAAGACTTCACATTTGCCAGGCAGGCATTGTGCCACTAAGCTACATCCCCAGCCACCAAATTCTGATTGAGAAAGTTTAAGTGAATTAATACTCAGAGGTAGAGAGATGGAGTAAAATTAAAAAAAAACAATAAAATTAATATCCACTGAGTGCCTGCTACATGGCCGACATTTTATCAATACTGTCTCTTCTGAACCTCCAACAGCCCTGTAAGTTGTATGTGATTCCATGGCACAAAGGAGGGTATGACTCTGGGTGGCAGAGGCAAAAAGATCACAAGTTTAAGACCAGATTGGCAATTCAGTGACACCGTGTCTCAAATAAAAGTAAAAATAAGAAAGAACCAAGGACATATTTTGGCATGAAGGGATGGATTCGAACCCTGCTGTTGCAAAAAAACCCAAAAAGATATTAAGCTGCCTGTGCAAGGTCCAGAGCTAGGGCCAGTGGAGGAGGAGGGAAACAACCCAAATCAGGCCAGCTTCAACATACTTTCCCCCCACCCGACGCCCTTGGGTCCTTTGACACCCTTAGAAGATGCCATTTCTTCTGTCGGGATGACCATCCTTGTGGAGGTTGTGGCTCAGCAGAGAGCAATGGCATTTGTTCCAACCTCCCTTCCTTGCTAATGAAATAGGAAAGTGTCAAAATTATTTGACAAGATTTTTTTCGGATATTCAGAAGAGCTCAGCCAACCCACTAACCACAGGAACACTGTAAGAGTCACAAAAGTGAAACAGCTAATTGGTCCTTTGCTTTTCTAGGCAATCATTTTTCTAACAAAAACAGGTATTTTTAACTGCTCTTTGAAAAAAAAAGTGTTTCTCCAGCTCAAACCAACTGGGAGTGATCTGAGGTCAGAGCTCAGGGATAGGGGACTCATCCCACATGCACAAGGCCCTAGATTCAACCCCCAGCCTAGCCACTCTCCTTAAAAAACTGGAATCTTGATCTTTATATAGTTTATTATATAGGCTTATGCTTCAGTGTGGAGTATATACCTGTGGGCATGCAGCGTACTTAATGTCCCAAATCTGGATGATTACACCCTGAAATGTAATTAATATGGCCATACAGAACTCATTTGCAAAATTCATCGCTTACACTGATTTTATATTCATATTGGCTGTAAACCCCCACATGGAAATTATGGATACAACTTTAATCATCAGGCTCCCACTTGGCACCATGATATTTTCCCTGAGCTGCACAGCTCCTGCTTGCCTGAGTAGGAGGGAATGGCCTAACCGAACTCATTCGGAAAGAAAGCCAGCATAAGCGCCCATTTAAGGCTTGGCATTGGGCGGAATCTGTCTTCATCATACCCAGAAGGACAAACACCTTCAAATAATCGAGCTTCTCTATAGATTTTAAATTTTCCCAAGAGGCTGAATGAGATTAAACCCTTAAAATAATGCGTGGATACACTCAAAGGGGCAGCACAAGGAAGTTTTTTGAGTGACAGAATTGTTCTGTATCCTGATAACAGTAGTGGTTTTGTGAATCTATACTCATGGGACAATTCAGTCTGTCTATACAAATATACTCATAGTTAACCTTACTGTGTGTTTATTTAAACAAACAAACACTTTGACACTGATGCAAAGTGGCTCATGAGGCAAGAAATCAGTTTGTCACAGTTAGACCATCGCTGGGAAACAGCAGTAAATATTCCCAGAGGGGCAGACTACTGAACACAATTACCAAGATGTGACTGCCAGCGTGGGCCCTTCTTGTTGTCCTTGTGCTTTGAGCATCTGTATTTGGCCCTGTAGTGGCACCTTCATCAAATCTGGAGTCATGGAACTGACACGTGAGAACGCTTTGATGGTCATAATTGAGGAGGGCAGGACCCAGCAAATGGGCAGCCAGAGGCACTGAAATCAGAAACTGGATGAACTTACTGGATATGGGGAAAACATAAGAAACCAGAATCTGTAGGAAAATGTAAGATTGAAAACTGATCAGAGGGCCAGCCAAATAGCTTAATCAGCAGATTAAAGAGCCAGCAAGCTGGCAAAGGGGGCAGGGGTTTGATCCCCAGGCCTGCAGTGCTGGCCCCACCCTGGGACTAGCTGAGAAGGCAATTGACACTGGGCATGGTGGCACGCGCCTGTAATCCCAGCTATTGGGAGGCTGAACACAGGTGGATCACTAGGAGTCCAATCTAGTAGTGAGAGCCTGAACACCTTGTACACCCTTCCCTAAATAAAAAAATTAAAAAAAAAAAAAAACTCATCAGGGCTTACCAGAAGGTAAATCATAGGAATGAGGATCTAGGGTGAGTCCACGCAGACGCAAGTGGGTAAAGTTGGTTTCTGAGATCTCTGGGAAAACTTGTGCCCTGCCACCTGGAGTTCTTACTCTCTGAACCAGAGCCTAATCTGTGTTTACCACTCTCTCTGTAAAACTTCTTAGATTAATTTTCTGAGGCTGCACTGGGACCAACGTGGTCCCTGCAGTTCAGTGTTGCATAAAAGCTGCGAATCTTTTTGGAGCTTCTCGGTCTTCGGAGGGAAATTGAGCAGACTTGAAGGCAGGGGTGGAAGCCACCTGCTGAAGACAATATGAGCATTTGGCAGGGTGGGTGGGGAAAATGAGACAGCGCAGAGGGGAGGGGGCTGGGAACGATCCCACTCTTGCTCCTGCCTGCATCTGGTGCCCTGGGAGCTGCTCTTGAGCAATGCTTCTGTAACGAGTTGGCGTGAACACGTACTTGTTCCTCCCTCAGGGAACAAGGGAAGGCAGGCTGAAAGCTGCTAAAACGTTTGGAGAACATTGAAAGAGAAGCTTGACACAAATGCAGTGTATTAATGAAAACAGCTCGGGCTTGGCTAAATAGTGACTATTCTAGCAAAACAAGCATATGGAGTCGATGACAATTGTCCCAAAAAAAGCAGCAGTCCAGTCCTTGTACACAGAGCTTGATGCTTCTCGATAGTTGTTAGGGAATTCACTTCACTGTGGTTCTCGCAGACTTAGGCTGGTATCTGTTTATCCTCAGGAGTGCTCCTCAGGAGATCTCTTAAGGACAGAAGCAGGCTCTTCAGGGTATGCCATGACAGAAACCAAGTGTTGGGAAGAATTGCTATGAGTTCAAGGTCAGCCTGGACTACATAGCAAAACCCTGTCTCAAAATTTTTTTTGTCGTTTTTCTTTTCTCAAATCACTTGATTTGCATTCTAAGGGAGGATTTCTTATAAGCACAAATTTATCTGGGATGCTTGTTAAAATATAGACCCCTGAGCTAAACCTTTGTAGGTCTGTTAAATAAAGTGGACTCTCAGTAAATCTAATGCATCTGCACTTTGGGTGTCACTTATCACATTAAAATTTGGAAAGCTTTGCCTCCATATTTATTCACCCTAGTCCTTATTTTGTTTATTTGTTTTGTATTTTAGGGA
Source organism: Octodon degus (assembly GCF_000260255.1). NCBI lineage: Eukaryota > Metazoa > Chordata > Mammalia > Rodentia > Octodontidae > Octodon > Octodon degus. The sequence continues at coordinate 604,835 of NW_004524654.1, forward strand.
AGGGTCTACAGGGTGTTCAGGGTCTCACTACTAGATCAGACTCATAGTGATCCACCTGTTTACATCCTCCCAAGAGCTGGGATTACAGGCATGTGCCACCACACCCAGTCTCAATTGCCATCTCAGCACACCCCAGGGCGGGGCCAGCATGGCAGACCCAGGGATTGAACCCTCGGCCCCTGCACCTGCTTGCAGGCACTTTAACCCACTGAGCTTCTAGTCATTATTTTGAATGTACTCTACTCATTTACCAAGCTTTCCTGTGCCAGGTACAACAGGGCCAGATGATAATGTGATAACAATGATAAAACATAGAAAGTGCTGTACACTGTAAGAGATAAAAATATAGAGGAAAGGCCTGCAGGAGTTGAAGACAGCTTCACGCATGATATCTGAGCTGCATCTCATGGGATGAGTACAATCTCATCAGAAAACCAGAGAGAGCACACATTTCAGGCATAAAGGATTGTAGCATGCTGGCATAGGAAGGTATATGATCTGTTCCCTTCTGTGAGGCTGGAGGATAGGAAACAGTGGAGGAGGAAAGAGGTGTGGGTTGGGGCCAGACTATGAGGAGCCTTGTATACATGGTAAGTAGTTTAGATTTAGCTCTAGGGAAAGTTGGCACTAGAGGAATTTTTAAAGCTCAAAATGACAGAGTGATATTTATGTTACAGAGCAATCTTCCTGGGAGCGGTTTGGAGGTAAGGAGATAAGTACAGAGGCTTTTGTGACAGTGAGGGATGAGGAGGCTGAATGAGGACAGTGGCAGCGGGGGTGAGAGGTCTTTCCGGCAGAGTTTGTGGGCTGAGAACACAGGAAAGCAGGAGGCAGTGTGGAGACTGACCACAGACTGCCACGTAGTCCACACGCAGAGCAGCAGAGGGGGTGCCACTGCTCATGACTGAGAAGGCGGCGGCGGCGGCAGTGGTGATTCCAGTCACAACCCAGAACCTCACTTAGGCATGGCATTTTCCACAGCCACACATCCCTTTCAATTCAGAATTCGAAGGCAGACCTGATGCTAGGGCTTGTGGGTAAATCCTGCTGTCTGGGACCAGTTAGCAAAAATGTCTACCATGTCAGGAAGGAGGTTTAAAGATATTTGTTAAGTTAAAAAAAAATCACCCCATAGTATGTAGTGTGGTTTTGTTTATGTCTTTGCAAACTTAAGTGAAGAGAGATAATTGTAAAAGAATTATTTTCCTGGGTTCATTTTCCTAAAGAAGAAGTGCGGGTTTGGAAACAAGAAGTATAGGGCCTCTGATGACTTACTCCGCATTCTTATGTGTTTTCAGTTGTTTTAAACGATAACAATTATGGATAGATTCGTTTTCTAAGTTTTAAAGGATTTTTTTTTTTTTAGACGATGCTTACACATCTTCTTGGCTACCACTAGGTGGTACTAGTGGAAGGATGTATTGGATGGCCTTTCAGCTTTCTGTGTTTGGTGACACCTGCACACACATCTTACTTTAGATACCTACATGTGAGTCTCTCTTTCTAACTTTATAGAGTGAAACGAGTACCTTTTGCCAGTTAATATTAGTATGAGCTCTCAGAATTTAGCGGCCAAGGTCCCCAGACCTTCCCTTTGCTTTTCCCATAGATGCAAGATATTTATTTAGTTTGTAGCAAAACATTTGCAAGGTTTTCTTTAAAGGCTTTCTGCCTCGGTCTGCATCCACACAATTTGGTTCACGTACATACGGAGTCATCTAAAACTCTTAGTCTTAGAGTGATGTACCTTAAGATGCATAAAAACTCTTAAGTATAGCACACACGAAGCTACTGAGACCCAGAGAGCAGAGCCAAGAGGTGTGTGCATTAGCCCTGACTTGGCACACTCCTGATGTAATCCTTACAGGACATGTGTGGTTCTTGACCCTCTTACCCCACTATGCTCTATCCCCTGCCTCCAGCAGTAGCAATTTACTGCATTAGTCGTTGAAACAGACCCAAGAAGAAATTGATCAATATCCTATGAACGTACAGGTGATACTCCCTGCATGGCCATTGGAACCACCAGTAAGTCCCAGAGAAGAGTTAGAAATATTCCATGAAGAGTAGATTAGATATTAATGGATATTAGCTAATGTGCATCATTAATAGTAGTGAAGACCACTGCTTGTTTGAACTCTTGCTATTGGCCAAGCCCTAAACCAAGTATTACATATTTTACCCTATTTGACTTCTTCACCCATCTTGGGAAGTAGTACTATTGCTCTCATTCTATAGATGTGAACACTGAGATGTGGAGAAGTTGACATAACAAGCTCAGATTTCTCCCTTTTAAAAGCTTGTCTTGTTGATTTTTACCCCATTCTGAAGATAGTTAAGAACTCTGATTGTTCAGAGCTTTTTCCCCACCCCACTTAAGAAGGCTCCTGAGAACCTGACTTTTTCTGCTCTTTACTGCTTAGTTCATTATTATTTTCAAGGGAGATTAGATAAGATTATCTCAAGAAAAATCAATGTAAATCCACCCATGTACTGACACTGAGGCTTAGCTATGTTTATTTAAATGCAAGAACTATGATTCTTTTCCTCCTTTCTGCTCTGGTCATAATGTCACATCCATAGTTTCTCAGGACAGGGTTACTTCGTTGAGTGGCTAGGGTCTTTGTTCACATTTGGGGTCAAGATTAGCGATGGATTAGAAACTAGAGTTTATGTTTTCCTGTGGCTCAAGCTTATTTTTACCATCTGACCCTGAGTCCCTTAAAATTAAATGTAAATAGATTTCTCAATTGAAATACTTTTTTTTAAATATTTATTTATTTTTATTTATTACATTTATTTATTGTGTGTGTGTGTGGCCAGCTCAGCCCACCAGGGGGCGGGTCTGGCTGACATGTGGTGCTGGGGATCGAACCGCAGTCCCTGTGCTTTGCCAAGCTTGTTTCAAGTAGGTGCTTTAGACCACTGAGCCATCTCTCCAGCCCCAATTGAAATACTTTTATTTGATGAGGCAATTTTATGAGACTAGTTAAATTTCATCATTTCAAGAAAAATGGATCAAGGATAGTTGGTTGAATATATTAACCAGAATAAATGTATCACAAATTTCTCTTTGCAAGAAACATTGAGCTAGAACTTGTTTTCATGTTATAATTAAGCAAAGAATTCTATGGCTTAATTTAAAAGGATGATTTATAGCTACTTTTTTTCTTCCAAAACTTTTATTCTACACTACCCCTGGATGAACCTGGCTCCATTTCTCCAAATTCAATGATGTCAGGTCAGGAGGGAGCAAATTCAAGACGGCATAATTCCCATCAGCAATTAGCAAGGGAGATATTTCATCCCTGAGGCCCAAGTTCAATTCTAAAGGGCATGTTTTCCTTTCTACATATGAAGTTATTATCTCCTACAAACAGTAGTGGGTGTTATGTCTGAACGTGCAGAAAAGTCTGTATCCTAAGATTTGCCCAAGCATGAGTTTCATGAGGCAGATGTAAATATATTTTTGCTCTTCAGCACCATCTTCCCTCCTTTTGGTACCTGGAGAAATCTTGGTACCTTTTAAATGATGAAATGCCAACACGTTCCCTCTGTATACACTATCACCTACCCATCACTTAAACATGCGTAGCTTTTAAAAATGGGTCCTAGCTAGGCATGGTGGCACATGCCGGTAATCCAAGCAGTCAGGAGGGTGAGGCAGGAGGATAACTGTGAGCTGGAGGCTAGCCTAGACTACAAGTGAGACACTGTCTCAAACAAAAAAAAAAAAAAAAAGGGGTCCTTTTCTTCTCCATTTCATGCTTGGCCTGGCAAGCCATTGCTAACCTTGAAAAGAAAGTATTCTTGAATTTCATTTTTCTGCCTAGATATCATGCCACTTGTGCCAGTAACAGAGAGAAACTCAGCACTGCTGTCCCAGTTTGAGAAGCTCACAAACAGGACCAGCACTGACGTCCTCTTCCGAAGGGCTTAGCCTAGTCTGTCTCCATCTGACTTGATCATTATCTCTGATGATAATGATCTCAAAATGCAAAACGGGTGCAAAAAGAAGAGAACTGAAACATGAATAACAAGCTGTTGAAGACAAGACAGCCCGTTCTAGGGAGCTGGCTCCACTTGCCTGAGAGGTTTGTACTAACACCAAATCAACCCAGGAAGACACAGCCTTGTTTGTATAGTACCTAATGGGCCCCAGAGGGAAAGGGAATAGAGACACGAAATGAGCTTACCCAGGTTTTTGTTTTTGTTTTTGTTTTTGTTTTTTTTTGTTAGATTCGTTACTACTTGTTAACCCAAGATTTATGAAAGTTTGTAAAATGTGATGATTGTAAGGACACTAATTTGTCAAGGCTCCTAACAGGTATTTTAACTACTTTAGTCTTGTACAGAAACAGCTACCTATAGCAGCAATGGAAGCCATGTACCATGCTTTAAACATAGTGATTTCTGCATAGGAAGGGCTTTACTGGGGCTAGGGGTGTAGCTCAGTGGTAGAGCACTTGCTTAGCATGTCTGAGACCTGGTCCTGGGCTCATCCCTAACAACAAAAGAAGACAAGAGGGGTTAATGACATTTATAAACTCTCCAGAAAAAGAAGCAGGGAATAATATGATTCATAGTGAGTTGAAGATTATTTCATTTCTTTTCAAATTATTTTTAAAGGCATAAACACCTCTCTCACTTCTTTCCTAGAGCCAACATACAAAACACAAAATGTCAATTTGTGGTTGCTATCTTTTCAATACCTTGGCCTCAATTCCTGGCTCAGGAAATAATGCAAAGCAGTTCAACTGGTTTCTGTCTTGTTTGAGAAACTAAATTTAAAATCTCAGGAGTTGTTTAACTTTAACCCAGAAACAGGAAAGAATGCAATCTATCAGAAATAGTCATAAAGACAGTTTCCCAAATGTGTGTATCTTGTTAGTGCAAATCTTACGGAAAAAAAGGGAGAGAAAGAATGTGTGTGTGTGTGTGTGTGTGTGTGTGTGTGTGTGTGCATGTGTCTTTTAATTTCTTTCTACTCTTGTAACTGGAAATTTTAGGTTTTCTTCTCATCTTTCAGCTACTGGCATGTCATAATCCACTCTGGGGAATGACTGCCTAAATTATGATATCCATAAATACTCTAGTGGAAAAATGGTTGATAGACTCATTTTCAGAAGTGTGCTGCAGTGCCTCAAGTCTGAAACCTAACGCACAATCCAAATTCAGTTCTACTTTTCTGTATTATAGTCAACAATGTATCACAACTGCAAAAGTATAACAGATAAGAACATGGAGCCGGGGAGATGGCTCAGTAGAATAAGCGCTTGCCTAGCAAGGGCAAGGGCTTGAGTTCAATCCCTGGTTCCACAAAAGAAAAAAAAAAGAACTTACCTGGGTGCTAAATAAGCCAATATTGAGTTTATTATGGAAAAAAAAAAACCTTTCCAATGGTGATGGGTTTCATTTTTCTTAGTACTTTTTACTTCTAAACAAGTAACCTCTAGTGTTTATTTTTGGCCACAAAAAAGCAGCATTTTTATAAAATAAAATTTGAACAATTGTTTGTGACACTGGGTCTTGACACAATCTCTTTATATTTGTTTTCTCATAAAACATATCCCAGTTTTTTGAAGAATAGCATTAAATGTCCATTTACCAAAGCTGAGTTAACACGTAGCTCTTAGCTTACACATAGCTCTTAGTTTACTTTTGGGACTCTTCAAATCACAGATAACTTGGTTAAATGAATAAATTTGCAGCATTAGCTGGATGCTTAAATGAATAAAGTTGTTTCCATATTGTGTTATCCATCTTACATGACTCTATCCTAGTGACTAGTAGGTCTATCAGTGAGAGGAGTATTCAGTTCAGCTACTAAATCTTTATTGAGTACTCCCTGTCCACTACGGGGCTGCCACACAGTAGGAGAGCTCAACAAATCCTGGCCTATCTCATGAGGTAACTCATTATTACAGATAATATATTTCTCTGAGATTGAAAATAGTAATGATAGGGGCTGGGGAGATGGCTCAGTGGAATAAACGCTTCCCTGGCAAGCACAAGGGCCTGAGTTCAATCCCCGGTTCTGCCAAAAAAAAAAAAAAAAGAGAGAAAAGAAAATAGTAATGATACCCATTTGTCTTATTGCAGGATGAAGGAGATTTTAGACATTCCAAACCATAACACTTCATTTCTCTGTGTATGTTATACACAGTTTAAAAGGCTCTGCCCTTCATGTATGTACTACTGCCACCCCCCAAGAAAAAGCCCAAGAAACAAATAAATCACTTATCTTTTTAATAGAGAAGCCTGCTTTATTGTCCACGTTATTTTCAGTTCTCATTGTTCTTTTTAAATTCTATCTGTAATCCATTCTTGGGAACAATCTGGAGCTAAGTAAGCTCACAGTAAACAAAGTGTTAACATCACAAACAATTCACGGTTCCAGGTTGTGGCCATGAATAGCTAACAAGTGTGAGCAGGAGTGTGTTTGAGTGTGGTGGTTCAGTAATACCTATAATCCACTCCCCCTTCCAAATATGTCAATCTAAAGAGAAGTATAAATGTTATACATAAGAATGGAACTCTTCTTAAACAAGAAGCATAGAGTTCAGATGCCAACCTCCCTGGTTCCCTTTTCTGGCTCAACAACTTGTTCAATACATCCCCAGGGTGAGTTGCTAGGTCTCATGGAATCTTTGTCTTTGCCTGTTGAAAGGGGAGGATTAGTAATAATGCTTTTACCACAGGGGTGTTCGTAAAATTAATTAATATTTATTATGTGCTCCATTAAGGTCCTTTGGTGACATATAACTCAGGAGTTTACATGGCACTTGATCATTGTTTAAAGTTTTGAAAACAATGCTTGGTTTGTTCAACTCAGGCAGAAAATACATATAACATGTCTTTACCCTTCAAGCAGCAGGATTGAGCGTGGGAAACATTTTGGCTTTCCTAGGAGCAATTATTTTCCTGGGGTGAAAATATTAGCAGGTTACAAAAGCTTATTTCCTCATTTTTAGATGATGAATACAGTAGCTTTAATTTCTAGTTGATAAAAAGTCAAAGGAAGAAAGTTTTCTAAAAGTCATTTGAATGGCTTATTCTGCCATCTTTGGTGGTATTTGCAACTACTCACGATTCAAAGGAAATCAATTCCCTTATTTTAGATTACTTAATTATAGCACTTTAACCCAAGAAGGGATTTTTTTCCTGCTGTGTAACAGTACAGGGTAAAGCAACATTTCCACTTTATAGAGAAGGAATCCCAGGTTCCATGAACACGATGGCAGCAGAGCCTGAAACCCTCTGCCGTTCCCTCCCTTCCCACCACCTCAGACGTCTCCCAGAGGAAGCCACACCTCAAACCGCCCTGAGTTTCTTCTCAGGATTCTTTGTCTCTTTTATTTCTCTCCAAACTTAAAAATTAAAGAAAGGTTCTTCAACAAGCTCAAGGGCCTGAGCTCAATCCCCGCTTCTGCCAAATAAATAAATAAATAGATAAATGAAAGATTATTCTAATGAAGCCTCATCTTATTTCCCAGAGAACTCAAGAGCATTCTCAAATCATGAGTTAAAAGTAATTTTGAAGGATAAATAGATTAAATCACTTTGCAAAG
>NW_004524654.1:612785-618831 GCF_000260255.1 Octodon degus
GAAGACAACAATATGCAATGTATTAATTATTATAACTGTCCTACTAACCTGTTTTGAAACTGTCTCATTGCTATTTCTTTCTCAATAAAATTAATTTTTAAAAAAGAGTGGTCTGAAAGGGTAAGCCCCATATTTAAAGTGTTTTTGATAAAGTATTGTTATAACTGCGATTATCATTTTAAATGATAATGGTACATTTTCTTGTGCAGCTAAGAAAAAAAGGTAATTTTAAAACTTCTACCTATACCTGTACATAGATATAGGTATAACTACATAAAATTTTGTTCATACAATCAACTGCCACATAAATCGCACAGATAATTTTTATTATTTGTTATTGAAACACTGTGTTTTGGAAATTTAGAGGGACCCAAATATTTGAACAACAATTCAAAGAGGTTCATCTCCAGTTGATATCTTTGTCGTTTAATTCTGACTCATGTTCCTTTATTTAACATTCACTGGCAAGTCAATGGATGAAGAGATCTTACCCAACCCCACCTCTCCAAGCTGGTAAAAAATCAAACCCCAGGGCCAGTGAGATAGCTCAGCGCATTAAAGCACCTGCATAGGCAAGCTTAGGCAAGTGCAAAGACTGTGTTCGATCCCCAGCACCATATGTCATGCCAACCCCACCTTGGGGGAGGCTAAGCCAGCCACCGAGTCTGGGCGTAGTGGCTCACACCTGTAATCCCAATGCTGGGAAGACTGAAAACAGGAGGATCACTATGAGTCCAAGCTATGTAGTGAGACCCTGTAACAAGCAAATACATTTAAAAAAAAAATCAAACCTCAACCACAGACCAAACCTCAACCACAGACGCATTATGATGCTGCCGGCCTGGGAACACATAATTCATTGAAGTATTCTTCACGAACATAGGTCCTTTGTTGTGGTTGGTTCTACGACCCTGTTCGCTAGGCAGTGGATCAGCAGAGCCCCACATTTAGCTAGGATGGAAGGACATAGGCCATTAAAATTTCTACATAATGCCAAAAGTCTCAGAAGGAAGGAAGGAAGGGAGGGAGGGAGGGAGGGAGATAGGGAGAGAGGGAGGGGGAGAGAGAAAAAGAGAGAGCAGAAAAGAAAAAGAGCTGTCCCTTTCATGCTTGCGTGCTTAGTAGGACTTACTCCCCATCTGCAGTATGTATCACGTACACTACAGGAGCTGAGCAGCCATCTGGGTGCTGTGTCTCCACTGGGAAGCTCCCTCCTGCTCAGGGGTTCTGGCACCATTAGCAGAAAACACCCTGAGAAAGTTCCCAAGAGACTGAATTTAGAGCTTTTGTCTGCCTCCTGCAAAACGTAATTCTTTTCCAACAATTCCCTTAGGATTTTCCCCTAGGCAGTAACATGCAACACCAAACTAATCCAATTGAATAACAAATTAGCTAGATGAGAAAGAAAAACAGTGTCCTGTTCTAAGCTTACTTACTTTACAACCTCAGTTTAAGGATAATGTCCTACCAGAGGTTGGTTAATTATAATATTCAGAGTTGACTGGCATTCTTACCAATATAGAATTAAAATCTGACTTTCACTTCTCAAGAAAAAGTCTTTCTAGAGAGTATTGTTTAATGGGTTGATCAATCTTGCATACCTATATCTGGTAATCTGAACAACAAATTTGACAATAACAATATGCAATGTAACAACCATTGTTAATTTTCTATTCTTGTTTTGACATTTGTATTGTATGTTGCTTTGTTTCTGTCTTTGTTCTTGTTATTTGTGTTTGCTTTTCCTCTTTAAAATAAAAGAGAGTATGAAATATAAATGGAAGTGCTAAAAAAGATCATATAAACTTTTTGGAGCTTTGTTGAGAGTAATTATGTATGAGTTTTACTATATTCTTAGTTGATTTTTTATATTTTTCTTTAGAATTGAAATTTTTACACCATTTCAAAACTAGAAGTTTTGGGGGCCAGGGAGATGGCTCAGTGGAAAAAGTGCTTCCCTGGCAAGTGTAAGGGCCTGAGTTCAATCCCTGGTTCTGCCAAAAAAAGAAAGAAAGAAAGAAAGAAAGAAAGAAAGAAAGAAAGAAAGAAAGAAAGAAGGAAGGAAAGAAAGAAAGAGAGAAAGAAAGAGGAAACAAAACTAAAAGTTTTCATTTATATAGACATATTCTCAGAAGCTTTTATTGTATAAACAGTGTAAGGCCCCAAAACTTAAATGAAACAAGCCACCAATAAAAAAAGTTATCAGGTGAAGAGTGAAGAAGAATTAGAGCAGAGGCACTGGTCATATAATACATTTTTCCCGGCTAAAGAAGACAGAAGTTCTATCTAATAGATCAAAAGCTATTCTAATTTCTCTTGTACTTGTATGCTTGACATATTAACAACTTCTGTGGTGGAAAAGCATTTTAAGGTCATTTACCATTTTAGTACAACTGGTAACGAGAGGTCATTAGCTGCATGGAAATGGCACATTTTGGTACAATAAAATCCAAAAACCTAAATTCATACAGCAATTAAAAATAAACAGAATTCCTTTAAGAACCTTTTGAGAGATAAGTTCTCTTTACTAATTCAAAAGTATAGGATTTCTTCCCTCCATATACTCACTAGATTTTCTGAACTTATCTAGTTACATAATTGAATCTGTGACTTGTAAACAAACAGCCCCATTGCTTGACAATTGTGGATCTGTGGGTTGCACTGCTGTTTCCCTGTGGAGGTTGAGAACTGCATAATGATTTATTCTTTCCCCACCCCTGCCTTCTTTCCCTGTTTTGCTCTTTTTCTTTCTTTCTTTCTTTTTTTTTTTTTTTTTTTTTTAAGTAGGTTAAAAAAAAATCCAAGGGAACTAAATGTGAAAACAAATCTTGGTGTGACAGAATTGAAGCCACCAATTTAAACAGTGTAGGCACAAGAGATACAAAATTCGAGGGTCACATTGCTGGATGAATTCTCCGTAGGGAGACTACAAGTCTGTAGTTTTGGGTTTTTGTTTTTTGTTTTTTTTTTAGCGATCTCTGGACCTCAAACCATATGCTTTTGTATAAAGTAGCTTTGATTTCCCTTGATTTCCCACGCATGAAACTCTCACTAGCTTTAAAAAGAGTTCTGCATGCAAAAGACACATGGGGGTGTAGTTCAGGAGGAGAATGGGGACAGTAGGCAGAATGTGGGTGATTTAACATTGAAGTCTGTGTTTTAATTCTGGTGCTACTTTCTGTCACTGTGCCCCAGTTATAACTTTGACTACTGGCAACCTAGAAGCTTTTCATATTGGTAATTAAATTTCTCAATCACTTAGAATTAAAACTCATCTAATTTCACCACAGATAAGCTAGATTGCAGATTGTTAGGGTATGGGTTAGTTTATTTTTGATGGTGTCACATCAAGGGCATTGTATAACATGAGGGCTCAAGCTATATTTATTGTCCTGGTGGTTGTTGGTGGAATCTTCAAAAAAAAAAAATAATCAACACCTAACAATTTAATGAAGGTAAAGGAAAGGTAGAATATGTTCAGTATTTTGAATTTTAAAAATTTAGAAAATGGCTCACTCATAAGACAACAAATCCTTTAAATACCTCCCAAGATTACATGAAATTCAATTGGCTCACCTTTTGTGCTTGACAGTTTTAGCCAGGCATGATGGTATACGCCTGTAATCTCAGCACTCTGAGAGGCTGAAGCATGAAAATCACAAGTTCAAGACCAGCTTCTACAATTTGCCAATTGTTGTGGTTGGTGTCTAGATGTCCCCCCAAAACTTAATGTGATCAAAGATTTTATTTGGAGGTGACTGCATCTAGAGTGTGTGATTGATTTGTAATGTAATGCTGGCATCTCCGGTACTGGGATTAAGGGTGGGTGATTGGGAGATCTGCCCCCTGATTGGATTGGCACCATCCTAATCCTGGTAGACTGGATAAGGGACAGAGATGCTGCTCTTGAACTCCCTCTGGTTACTTTTGCTGTCTTCCACCACCATAAGCTGTTTCCCCTCTGCCACATGGCACCCCGTCTTGGAGCCAGCTGATTATGGACTGAAACTTCTACAAACTGTGAGCTAAGTAAACTTTTGTCCCTTTAGCTTTGGGTGTCAGGTATTTTGCCTCGGCAATGAGAAAAATAACTAAGATAACAACTTAACGAGACTGTTTTGTTTCAAAATAAAAACTTAAAAAGGACTGGGGATCTAGCTTAGTGTGATGACCTTTGGTTCATTTCCCTGTACTAAAGTATATTTTTATTTTCAAATCATTTTCTCTCGCATGTATCCCTATTCATGCACCAGCCTTGGCATTATAAATTATTTGCAGGCCAAAAAAAATCTCTTGTAACCTCAGAATCTAATTCACTAGTGGATTCCTGCCTGTAAAAAATATGCCCCAGAAATATTCTTTTAGTTATTCCAGGGCACAAGTAAAAATCTTATGAAATTGTGAAATACTTCTTTGAATTCTGTTTTTGGAGGCTTTGTCTTATTCCCAAGAATATAAATAATATGTGGTTACATGATAGTTTGTGATTCTTTTATAAAGAGCTTACCATTCCCTCTTTAAAAAACCATTTTATTAAAAAAATAAAAACCATTTTATCTTGGGAACTTTTTAAATATTAGTATCACACTTCTTCTTTCTTAAAATGCATTTTTACATGCATATCTTGAGTAAGAAAGCCTGATTGTCTCTCACATTGATTCATGTGGTTTGGGTTGGAAATTCAAGTGGCAGGTCCTAGATTCCGCAGCAAGCGGACTATAGTGATTTTCAAGGTAAACCATCACATGGATGCTGGGCCTAAGAAAGTAAGAAGAGCCTCCGTGTTCCACCCAGGGGCTACAGCTGGAACTCCCTGGTTTTGCCCTGGCAGGTTTCACAAGATCTGTTAAAAAGAATAAAAGCATAGAACTTTAGAACCAAGAGGGAGTGATACTTAGTTTTGTCTACTTACTTCATTTCAGAGATGAAAAAACAAAATGCATCCAAGATAGGAATTGTAGGAGCAGCCAAATAGCTCAGCAGATTAAAGCCCCTGCAAGCAGGCACAGGGGCTGGGGGTTTGAACCCTGGGCCTTCTGTGCTGGTCCCACCCCCGGGGTGCACTGAGACAGCAATTGAGACTGGGCGTGGTGGTATGCACCTGTAATCCCAGTTCTTGGGAGGCTGTAAACAATTGGATCACTACAAGTCTGATCTAGTTGTGAGACCTTGAAGACCCTATAGACCCTTCCTTAAAAATAACAAATGAGAATTTGAAGATGCTTAGGAGTGTTTTTTTTACCCAATCTCTATAAGCAATATTAACTTTGTCCTTCAGGAAAATGTCCTATATTAATTCATGTCAAAGACATTTCGGAATAATGAAATAAGCTAAGTGTATTGAGCTTAGTTTTATATATTAAAACTGTAATCCCTGGCAAGCACAAGGGTCTGAGTTCAATCCCCAGTTCCGCCAAAAGACAACCCCAAAAAACAAAATAAAACTGTTAATTCATCACTTCTCCTTAATCACACAGCTGTCTCCTCCAACTCTTGATTTTTAAAAAAAATTTTATGTATTTGGTTCAGGGTCTCACTAGACAGCCCAGACCTACAGCGATCCTTCTGTTTCCAGCCTCCTCAGCGCTGGGATTTCAGGCATGTGCCACCACGGCCAGTCTCAGTGGCTGGCTCAATTCCCCCAGGGCAGGGCTGCACAGCATGTGGTACCAGGGCTCAAACCCTGGTCCCTGCACTTGCCTAAGCAGGCGCTTAGTCTGCTGAGCTATCTCACCGGCCCTAACTCTGACCTTCTAATTGTGTAAATATAAGAAGGGTATCTATATGTGCTCTGTTCAACCCACAGATAGGAGTTATAGGACTATAAACACAACATGTAGCTGGGGAGATAGCTTAGCAGCATAAGTGCCTGCCTGGCAAGCACAAAGTCCTGAGTTTGATCCCTGATACACACACACACACACACACACACACACACACACACACAATTATATATATTTATATCTATGGGGATATCTATATTTACATATCTATATATACAGGTATCTATCTATAGATATATAGATATAGATATATAGATATAGAT
>NW_004524654.1:619736-624629 GCF_000260255.1 Octodon degus
TTCTACTGAGCTATCTCCCTGGCCCCAGAATAGTACTTTTAGAAAGGAGGTTATTTCTTTTCCATTTTGCTATATTTGAAAAATATTTCCTCTTTCTTTCTTTTTTTCCTTTCTTTCTTTCTTTCCTTCTTTCGAGACAGGGTCTCACCATGTACTTTAGACTGGCCTTTAACTTACTATGTAGTCCAGGCTGGCCTCAGATTTGTGGGGATCCTCCTGCCTCAGCAGCTGGAGTGCTGGCACTACAGGCGTTTGCCACCACGTGGCTCCATTTTCAAGAGCGAATGGAAAGCAATAGAAAGTCCCACATTTCAAAAGTCACTTAGGCTTTCACTGTATTCAGTAATTACTTTTTATTAATAATAAATAATAAGTAAATAATTTCTTCTTTGAAAGGCTTCAACCTTTCATATGCTTTCCTCCTTTGTCCTAGAGGCTCCTCCAAGCCTTCTGGAGAAGAGAAGAGCTGTACAGCACAGCCATTAAAACTTTTGTCTTTCTATTCTCAATTTCCTTATGTTTCCTCTTGAGCTCTTGAATTTATTAACTGCTTATTGCTCGAGTCTCAATAATATGCTTCACAGGTTTTATTAAAAGAGTAAAACTTCAGCTTGTAAAGGTGGAGATTTGAGAAATAAAGTTTCTTTTTTTCTTCTTCTACCTCATGGTACTGCAGATCGAACTCAGATTGCCCAAGCTAGGCAAGAGCTCCACTACTGCGCTATATCCCAGCCCTTTTAATTTATTTTTTATTTTTAAACTCAGCTCTCTAAATTGCCCAGTCTCAATTCAGACTCGTGATCCTCTTGCATTAGCCTCCCAAGCAGCCAGGATTACAGGGGTGCAACACAAAAATTAATTTTTACAACTACTTTGCTCCTCCAATTTTCATTTAAATAACTTATTTACTCAGATCATCATTTGAATCCTTTATTTTATATAATTGCAAACTCCAAATAGGAAATAGAATAATAAAATAGTATTGTGAAGGATTAGATATTCAAGCAATAGAACTGTAAACATAGTTGTGACTTAAAAAAGGTAGTTAAAAAATTCACTTTTTTACTGAAATATTTGCTGTGTATCTTGGAGATATGTTTATTTACTGTGTAAGCAGCACTGCAACTAAAAATATTTACTGTTCTGTAGTATTATTATTTAAGAAATAGAAACATTGTTTTAGGAAACAATAGAGAAGATTGTATTTCTTCCATTTCTATTATAGCCCAAAACATTTCAGTGAGAAAATGTTGAGTTTTTGGTCTTGAATCCATAAAATCTGCATGATTTGACTGTTTTTTCAAATTGATGAAATTAGACCATTGTCCTTGTCCTGTCCTCACTGACAGATGGACAAATGGCTCCACCCATGACAGCTTTTGCATGGTGGGTACTCTGGGACTGTTCTTTATGGAAGGAATTACTTTATCTTCAAATATGGCCTTTGGCTTGGATGTAGGTAAAAGCTTGATCTCAAGACTTGGACCTTTGCTGCCAGAGGTCTCAGAGCCAAATGTGTCACAGGAACACCATAGTTGATGGGAGAAACAGTTATGAAACACAATGATCTTACTTCATTTCAAAATGAAGAATGTACTCCATGTACAGACAGACAGACAGACAGACAGACAGACACACACACACACATATACACACACACACACACTCACAGAGCTATGCACCAAACCACAGTAGAACATAGTAGTAAAAAGCCTGGGTTATCGAATCACACAACCATGTGTTCGTCTTACAGCCCCAGTACTTAATCTCCATTCTTAAACTCAGAATTATTGCTAGTCATCTACCATGGCTTAAAACATATAGGATAGAGGCTTCAAAGTCCTTGACATCGTGCTTGTGCAAACTACTAATACTCACTTCCACACCCTTCCAGACATGCCTATGGTTCTTGCCCTGCTAACCATCCAGGCTCAGGTCTATGCTTCTAGGTTCCTGTGCACTCTGTTTGGCCTCAAACTTCTTGAATTCAGTGTTTATCATAACTAATCCTCCCCTCCACCACTATCTAAACATCCTGCCAACCCTGCCTGGCCAGTGCCTGTATTACTTTATCACAACAAGATGCTCGCCTCCACCACTGCTGTTTACAGCATCTGAGACTTCTTCACGATCTCAGCCCTATAGGAATCCCAGTCCTTTGGGCAATAAGATCTCTTCGCACTGGGCTTCTGAACACTAATCTTTTCAACACATCGGTTAAATGCAAGTGAACACAACGTAGCATCTCTGGTGTTCAGATTAATAAGTTTTACTGTACACTGAACCCACCTGCTATTAATTAGGCCTTCTCTCGGTTACTTTTCTCATTGCCAAGACAAAATAGTGACACCCAAAGTTAAAGAGGAAAAGGTTGATTTAGCTCACTATTTGTAGAAATTTCAGTCCACAGCCCACTGGACCCAAGGCAGGGTGGATGGCAGGCAGGCATAGAGAGGAGAATCTGTTCGTGGTGGCAGAAGGCAGCAAAATGAGGGATGACCACAGATCTTTCTGTCCCTTACATTTTATCTGGGTTACTTAGGGCAGGTAGCACTCACATCTTTAATTCTAGTGCCATTGATCCTAACACTGCATCATAAATCAGTTCTTGCATCACACACTATAGACCTAGACACCTCTGAAAAAGCATCATCTACGGCAAGGCTTTGGGGGGACTCTAGATATGAGCCACAACAGACCTTGAACATATGCATATTTAGATTTAACTTAAAAGGAATACTAGTATGCCATAACTTTTCTTTTATTCTATTTTAAGAATGTGTTACTGCACAATTTAGAAAAGATAAAAATAAGAGATATATTCATATTTAAAGAAGGACTGTAGGGTTCAAGACTTCTCAGCTTGAAGAAAGTTCTTTTTGTTGAACATAATGGCACACACCTGAAATCCCAGCACTCAGGAGGCTGAGGCAGAAAGATTGCCAGGAGTGTAAGGCCAGCCTCGGCTACATAGAAAGTTCAGGGTGAGCCTGAACTACAAAGTGTGACCCTGACTAAAAAAAAAAAAAAAAGCTATTTTTTCCCATAACATCCAGATAGTTTTGCAATGAATAGATAATCACAATATATCATTATGGGTAGCACTCTTATTTATTCCATTGCATATTAGAAGGAGATTCTGTTCAGGCATAGCTAAGGGCTTGCCCAAGATTATAAACAGTACAGTTAGTTCTCTAAAATACTTTCCTTGGGCCGATGAGATAACCCAAAAATTTTAACTGAAGTCAAAATTTATAGGGGGATTATTAAACAAATGAAGGTATACAGCAATTTTATTGAATATATTAAAATATTTAGTAGTGAGAAACATTCCCCAAATATTAAATGGAAAAGTAAGAAAATGCATGCACCCAATTAATAAATGTCTACACATGATTGGATAGACCTTCAAATATAAACAATGATTATTGTGGTATGACTACAGAGTATTTTCTTTTCTTTATATTTCTCTATTTAAAATATTTTCTACAATATTCATGTCAATGATCCAATAGGTTTTTTCTCCAAAGATCCTTTAGAATGAATCTATTACATTTATGTCACTAAACAATTACCTAGTGTCCAGGATCAGGCAAAAAGGAGAACAAGCTGTTTAAAATGTGTAATGCAGTATTATGTTCAGAACAATTTCCTCTAGTGAGAACAATGGAAGTAAAGGACAAGCAAAGACAACTTATTAAAACCTCATATTTAGCCTGAGCATCCCCTACTCTCTCTACAATACCATCTAGAAAATGCTGTCCTAAGCTATGCGCCACTGTGGTTAACCTTCAACTCAATGGCATTACAGTGACATTTCTCCCTTATTCCCAGGAGAAGCAGTGGGAACTTCTGAAGACTGCCATCTAAAATCAGTTAATCCCTAGGACGCAAGAGTCATAACCTAAAAAATGTTGTTGCCTTACCTCAGAATCAATGCGTTCTTGAAGGCTATACACCTGATCAAAATACACAGTAAATATTTATATTGAAAAATTATTATAAGACACATTTGCCATTAACTTCCCACAAAATACTCTTTACCACTTCTACTAACACACTGATCCCTTCATTCTTGCCAGCTTCTGAAGCAGTTCTGGAAATCCTCAAGGTATGACAAGGAACACCGGAAATGCTGCTGCCGAGTACCATCCAACAAAAGGCAGGCTCGTGGAAAAACCTTAGGATGTGTCTTTGTCCACCTGTTCACCTGGCACCATCCGACTTCTGGCTCTTCCTCCAAATTAAAATGACCACGAAAACATTTTAAATTGATTTGGGACATTGAGGCAGCCATGACAACACAGCTAAACACATGAAAGAGGACTTCCAGAACTGCTTCAGAAAGTGGTAACCAAGATGGGACAAGCGTGTTCCCAGGGAGGGGGAGTGTCTTGAGGGGTTAATGACAATGTGTCTTCTACTGGAATGAAAACTGAAACATTCACTGTAGTTTTGATCCCTCCACATATCTTTCAAGTATCAGATGAGTTATTATAGAGGTACTCCAGTGTACTCATTTCATTTCAAATATAGTTTTGTCACCGGGACTATAGCTCAAGTGTTTAGTGCTTGCCTAGCATGCCTGAGGTTGTGGGTTCCATTCTCAGTGCTGCAAATAAAAATAATGATGATCATCATTATCATATGTGAAAAATCATTCTTTTTTCACTTTAGAAGCCATAGTCTTATTTGAAAATGCCCTGAGACAACCATGGCAGCTGAGAGAACTGCATTCAGTGGGATTCACACATAAAATCCTACTGTAGCACTTAGGAATGTTCTTTTTAGATGAATGTATAAAACTGAAATACCAATCTTTTATTTACTAAAGACCTCTCATGGCTTATTGTGAGACAATGAGGACCCCTTACTATATGTCTTTTCTACATT
>NW_004524654.1:624939-632307 GCF_000260255.1 Octodon degus
AAAAAAAAAAAAAAAAAGTTTAAACCTCTAGTGAAAATAAAGTACAAGTTCACACAGCAAATTAATCATTAATTGTGTTTAATTGCTAAAATGTTTTATAAGCTTAAAATTTCCCATTAAATTTATTATAATATAGAGTTTGATGTTTAAAAAGCTGTATCAAATACAGTTTAATACAGAATATATGAATTTTAGTAAAAGTACTGATGATATTCTTTAACATGCTTATCTTTAGTCTCTCCCGTGTGTGTGTGTGTAAATAATATATTCTGATGTCGTGATTTAATTTGCTTAAATATATTTTCATGATATTTTTAAGTGCTAAAATCCTTTTGCTCAGTATTCACAGGAGGATTAGTTCTAGGACAAGCCCCCTAACCCTGACATCAAATTTGAGAATGTTCAAATTTCCATTTTGTTTGTAAATGACACACATTCTTCTGTATACTTCAAACCATTTTTCGATCACTTGTATTAATTCCTAATACAATATAAGAGCTCAAAGAGCTGTTAAAAAATCTATTATTTAAGGGGAAAATCTGTATATGCCTGCGGGTGTGGCTCCGAGGTAGAGCGGTTGTGAGCACGTGTGAGGCCCCAGTTTCCATTCCCAGCACCCACAAAACAAAATGAAACAAAATCAAAACCAAAACCAAGAAAAAGCTAATCTGTTCATTATTTAAATGGTGACAGATTACTATTTTGAGATAAAGCACTTGGGTGAGTACTGTACAAGAGAAATTTCTGTGATGAAATTTGATAACCTCTAGGTATGTAGTTATCATTCACTGATATGTGGCAAACAAGATAAAACTGAATTTTAATTTTATTCCATTTGAATTAAAATTAAGTAGCTAGTGGCTATCATCTTGGACAGCTCAGACTCAGCTTAAATTACTATCCAAACTTCACACAGAAATGAACTGGAGCCCATTATACATACCTGTGATAATATGGAAAAATAAATCAGCACTGAAAAATACAGTTCAGCTGGGGAGATAGCTCAGTGGCATTGGAAGGGTCTTACTCCAGCCTTGAAGCTAGTGTTAGTGAGCTAACACATCTGTTGCCTTTTCTAGTACCCTGTTTCTGACTTACAATAAAACATTATTTTTTGCTGTTTGGGTAAAGGCAAATGCTCTTAGTAAACTAGTAAAATGTAAATACTTTCAAAGCCCACGTAACCATGTTTTTTCCTTGTTATATACTTTCATTTGCAAGAGACCAGAGCAATGTGGGAGTTTTTTAATTTAGAAAAACAACTTTAAACTGGGAAATTTGGTGACTTACAAAACCCTAAAGATGAGAGGGGGATTAAAAGTTCTGAGGAGAGACCTCAGGGACAAGCCCTGGCTTCAATCCTCACAGTATTGAAAAACACAACACAACACAACACAACACAACACAGCCTAGAACACCTCAGTGTCTCTATAACAGATGTAACCCACACCTCCATCAACCTTGGTCAACGCTTCTCTGACCCCCAGCAGCATTGGATGACAGTTTTTTACCTGTTGACCTTGAAGTCCTCTCTTTCACCTTTCATGCAGGCTGGGACTCCTGGTCTTCCGACAGGCCCATCACCATTCGTATTACTTTCCTCCTCTACTGTGGACAATATCTATCATTCTGCCTGTGGCCTGCTTCTATTGCTTTTCTACTTTCTGATCTCTTTCTTCTGTTTTTTGGTTTTGATAGTCATTTTTCTGCATGTAATTACATACCTGTGATAATATGGAAAAATAAATCAGCACTGAAAAATACAGTTCAGCTGGGGAGATAGCTCAGTGGCATAAGCACTGTCTGGCAAGTGCAAGGACCTGAGTTTGATTCTCAGTACAGCAAAAAACCAAAAAACAAAAAACAGTTCATTATGCAAAAATTGTTAACTGTCTATAAAATCTGTTTTTTTCCTGAAAATCATGATGTGAGAGGTATAGGAATAAACTTCAGAAAGTCTTTTCCCCTCTTTTTCTTTTTAGTAAGTTATTTAGTATAGTAATAACTCACGTAATTGGTTTATCACTTTTGGAAGCTTTTCCTAATTTAAAAATCGTCATTGATGTAGCATGTGGCCTGTGCTGGTAGCCTCACCTGCTGAGGATGCTGAAGCAGGAGAATCACTTGAGTTCATGAGTTCAGCACTAGCTTTGGCAACTAATGAGAACTGTCTCAAGCATAAAAAATAAAACATTAAACAAAATTGTGCTAATTCATGTTTCATCTAAAAAGTGATAAAACCTTTACTCTGAACAACTCAAATGGTGATTCTCTTGTGGGATTGGAAAAGTAGCGAAAAGCTTATTATTTTAAAAATAGTTAAGCTTGAAGAAAAAAAATCCCACTCTACATATATTTCTCCAGGCCCATTAATTCATAAATATTTTAAGATCATTGATTCTATTAAGTCATAGAAATACAACCGATTTTCATATACTGGTTTTGTGAGAAAAATACTGTTTATTGTTTTCAGGATAAAATATAATTTCAGCTACATTATAATTTAAGTGGCTCTTGTAGGAAGGCTGTTGCTATTTTGTCAAATAGTTCTGTGCAGAAATGAGTTCCCAAGATGGAATTTAGAACTTTCAGCACAAAGCTCTGCTCCTTAGCAAGAAGGCGACAACACCCCACTTCTCCTGCTGATCTCAAGTGCCAGGAAACCTTTCCTCAACCCATCGCGGAGCAAGGGGTTAGCTTGTATTGCTGCTGTCTCCTTCAAAAACCAAAAAGCTGAGAGAAGAGAGCCTATGCTGCAGGCAGCTAAGTGCCCACCACATGGGAGTTTTGTGAAACGACATCACATGGCAAAAAGGTACAAATACTTTTTAAAAGTTTTGTTTTTTGAGACAAGGTCTCACTAGACACAAACACATAGAGATCTTCCTGCTTCAGTCTCCCAAGTGCTGGGATTTCAGGCATGTGCCAGCAAGCCTGGTGAAAAAAGGGCACAAATATTTTTCAATCTGGAATTCTTACGTGGGCAGGTATGTTTTATTTGGGAGAAGAGGTTGGTTTTTTCTCTTAGTCTGTATTAATAACACATATGTTCTAAAAAGGAACAGGCATTACTTTTGTTTTTTTTTTCCAGAACTGGGGGTTGAACTCAGGACCTTGTACTTGCCAGGGAAGCATTTATTCCATATTCCACTGAGCCATCTCCCCATCCCAGAACAGGCATTACTTTTAAGTGTTTTGAATTGCTCCTTGTTTTTCATTGACATTACTAAATTTTTTAAAAATTTTATTTATTTATTTTTTTTTAGGGAAGGGTCTACAGGGTGTTCAGGGTCTCACTACTAGATTAGACTTGTAATGATCTGCCTGTTTTCAGCCTCCCAAGAGCTGGGATTACAGGCGGGCGCCACCATGCTCAGTCTCATTTGCCATTTCAGCACACCGAGTGTGGGTCTGGCATGGCAGGCCTGCTTGCAGGAGCTTTAACCCACTGAGCTATTTGGCCAGCCCTACAAAATGTAATTGTTGTGGTTTGTGTCTACATGTTGCCCCAGAGCCTCTATACAGTCATGGTGGGTGGGCTTTTTAGAGGTGGTTGAATCTAGTTTGTGACTGACAACGGTTCAATGCTGGGACTTAGGGTGTGAGTGCTTCACCCGCCCCTGTGGATAGCCTACATATGGTATAAGGAAAAGTCGTGTCCCCTTGCTGTTTTTGGTGTCTTCTGCTGCAACGAACAGTTGCCCCTCTGCCGAGCCACCGGCCTTGGAGCCAGGCAATTATGGGCTGTAATCTCCACGAAGTGTGAGTTAAATAAACCTTTCTTCCCTTTAACACTGGGTGTTGGGTATTTTGTCTCAGCAATAAGAAAAGTTACTAAGATAATAATCCATGAATAAAAGTGCATATTTTTGGGACAGTCCACTGGAATGCCTTAAAAAATAGGAATAGTAATTTTTTCCAGTCTCCAATCATGATATAACTTGATTTCTTTTTCCCCCATTCTCCCTCCTCCCCTGCCCATTTATAAAAATTTTGTAGGACAAGTAATTTGTTTTTTCTGTAGGTTTTTTTTTTTTTTTCCATTATGGGGGATTGAGCCTAGAACTTCTTATTAAGCAACATCCCCAATGCTTTTTTAGTTTTTTGAGACAGGATCTTGTTCAATTGTCCAGGCTGGACTCCAATTGGTAATCTTCCTTAGACTCCCAGAGTACTGGGATTGTAGGTGTGTATCATCATGTCCAGCTTATCTGTAACTCCTAAATATTACTTATAAATAAACTACCTTGTTCAGTCTTTTAAGCATAAAAGACTGGCTAGCCAGGCTTAGTGACTCAGGAGAGCTTGCCTCAAAATTTAGAAAGAATTTAAAAGGACTGGGGAATATAGCTGTAAAAGCTCTGGGTTCCATCCCCAGCCCCAAGGGGTAGGCCAGCCTCAATGGGGCACACCTGTAGCTCCCGTGCTCTCCCAGCTTAAGGGAGAATTCCAAATTCAAGCTCACTCTGGGCAACTTAGTGATAGCCTGGCTCAACGTAAAAATTAAGACAGGGCTAGGATATAGCAGTGCAAAGACCCTGGACTCAATCTTCAATACTGTAAACTAAGTAACATAAAGTAGCTTTTTGGCTATCAGTATGATGTAGAGGACCTAAAATGCCTTGTAATTTCTTAAAGGTGATTTGTTTTCTGGGAAAAATAACAAAGATATGTCCATTGCTTGTTCACTTAGCTAGTTTTTAAGTTGCTTTTAGCAGGACCATTTGGTACCAGTTCTCTTTCTTGCTAAACTTCACACCACAATTTAATGGAAAGAGAAACCAGGCTGGCTACTGATCAGTTTCTTTTTCAAGAGTGTTGGGGAGGGGGATAAAATGTAAATTTTAGATTGCTAATGGGATTCAGATTAGTGTTACTGTTGGTGCTGCAACCTGCTACATGCCTACACTTTCTGTAGTAGACTCAAGGCCCAGTAGACCTTTAAGTGGTCAATGTCGGGAGATCAGAGGGAGAGTAGGAGCAAGAAAATAGATAGGCCTTATATTTCTTGCTTTGGTCTGTGAGAACCTAACCAATGTTTCATAATTCTTGGCTAATTTCTGATTAGGTTCACAGGATATTTGTTGTATAAGTGCAGCCTAAATCGCCTCAAACATAAAATTATGGGCTACTTTAAATTTTCTTTACTCTATACAGCTCATGTATACCTTATTTTTAACACTATCAAAATGAGAATTTGATTTTCATTGAAAATGTCCGAAGGATACACACAAACACAGTAATTATCTGAGAAACAGGAATTTTTAACATATTTTTTTTAAATTTTATTTATTTGTGTGTGTGTGTGTGTGTGTGTGTGTGTGTCCAGCTCAGCCCACCAGGGGGCGGGGCTGGCTGGCATGTGGTGCTGGGGGATTGAACCGTGGTCCCTCTGATTTGCTAAGCTTGTTCTAAGTAGGTGCTTTAGACCACTGAGCCATCTCACCAGCCCCATTAACATATTACTTTAAAAAATAAGTATGTCTTAATTAAAAAAAAATTAGGATAAAGCATTAAACATACTTAGAAAACATTACACATGTAGCAGAGGGATTTTCCTTAACTTTACTTCGGTAGCATATTAGTATCAAATAGTAACATATCTAAATTAGGAAACCCAATTCGAATATGTGGAAGACACTGTCACTTCCTGGTCATCCCCTGACCTGTTCACTAGGACACTTCATGCCTACATTACTTTTTTGTCATTCGTCCGGACAGAACCAAAACAGCTCTTGGGAAAGAGACCCGTAGGGTCTGCCACTGAGCCTCTATTTTCTATCACATGGACAAATAATTAACTTAAAAAAGAATAATAGTCTCCTGTAAGAAGCATAAACAGATTGCCTTTAAAACACATTTTTTAACGGAACCACTCAAAGGACTTACCACTAAGGAGTTTCTAACTCAGAAACCTTGGTCTTTTTTTCCCTCTCAAGTCACACACGCGCGCGCGCACACACACACACGCACAGTTGCAAAAATATTTTCATCATAATCCACGTCACATCTCTCCTGCCAGCTTTCTTTCTTTTCTCCAGCGTAACTTCTCTCCTTACGTTTTTCTGGATTTTCTTTTCTGTCATCTAAAATTTGGGGAAGGTAATTGCCATTAGTGTGGTCAGCCTTAACTCAAAGGATTAAGCGGGCAATCCGCCCGCAAGTGTTTGTCAAAAACAACCGGTGATGCATCCCGCCAAAGGGCGGCAGGAAAGATTAAGGGAAACAGAGATGGAGGAGGTCCGCTGGACTGCGAAGCAACCCCTCTTCGCTGTCGTGCAGCGCGTGCCCCACGCCTCAAGATGCGGCCAGCTTGGGCTCTCTGCTCTCCAGCCGCGCTCCGGTCAGTTCACACTACAGTGGCCCTGAGGGTGCTGCACTGGGCGACAACGGTGCAGATGTGCCGCGCAGCCCGCCCGCGGGCCCAAGTGAGTGAGTGCGCAGACACTAAGATGCCTTCGATTTCCTCTGGCTGCAGAATGTGGGACTTGGGTTTTTCCTTTCTTTGGGGCGGCGTCGGCCTGGCTCCTCACCTTCAGGCCGCTCCTCCCCCCGCCAGGCTCCCACCGCTCGGCCCCGTCCCCCCCTCGCTGGCAGCTCGCACACCCTTGGCGTTTCCTCCCCGCCGGGGAACCCTCGCATTTCCTCCTCCTCCTCCCCACCCTGCCCTTCGCCCAGCCCGCCCCCAGCCACGTGACAGGAAGGGCTCCGCCACGCGACGTCACCGACGTCCGCGCCCCCGGCCCCCTCCCCCCGCACGCAGGGGGCGGCCGGCGCGGAGGGTAAACGTGGTCCGCGCGCTCCGTGCTCCCCAACCAGAGCTCGCTGGAGCGCCGCGGCAGCCGTGCCGAGCGGGCGCGCGGGTTCCCGGATGTGCGGCGCTCGCGGAAGCCCCACCCCCGCTGCCGGCCCCGCGCGCCCCCGCCCTCCGCCCCGCGCGCCGCTGCGCTCCGCTCTCCCCTCCCTTTCCCGCCCTCCCCCCTTTTCGTGCCTTGAGGTTGCGGGTCAGCGCGAGCCACTGCAGTGAGTCCGTCCCGGCTCCGGCGCGAGCGCGAGGCTGCAGCCCCGGAGCCGCCTGGCCCTCTCGGCCCCCTCTCCGCTCCTTTCTGCCTCTCCTCCCTCCCGCCGTCTCTCCTCCCGCGCTCTCGGGCTCTGAATCTCGACCTTAGTTTCTTCCCCGCCCTGCCCGCTCCCTCGCGTGCCCAGTCACTCGGCCGGCGCGGGCCCCGCGGCGCCGCCTCCCCTCCCCCCAGCCGCACCCCCTCCCGGGCGTCCCGAGGGCCGCCGCCGCTGCCGCTTCCTGCGGAGCCCGACCGCGCCGACGCTCTCCTCCTCGCCCGCGAGCCGCCGACCCGCCGAGCAAAATGG
>NW_004524654.1:632492-639394 GCF_000260255.1 Octodon degus
GCCCCGGTGCCACCCCGCCCGCGCGGCCGGGATTCCGCCCCGGCGCGACCCTCGTCGCCGCCCCCGCCCGGCGCTGACCCTGTCGCCCGGCGTCACTTCTTCCCCGACCCTCCTGCACGTGGAGCCCCCTCCCGCCCCCAGACTCACTCTGTTTCCCAAGTTGAGGGGATTCTGAAATCCTAGGGAAATGATAATAGGTGACAAATGGCGCTTTATGTAAGACCCACTTTTTCTCCCGAGCTGCTCTTTCTCCCACTCATTCCCTATTTTTTAGCAATGAGTCTTGGCAGGAATTCTGCCACTTGCTTCTGTTCTGTCCTGTGTTTATGTGGCTGCTGTTTGCAATCGTAGAGGGTTTTCTTTAACTGCTGCTTTTCTCTGCATTGGCGAACCGGAAAGGGCCAAGGTGTATGTTCATGAAAACAGGCCAGCTTGGTCTTAGAGAGTCGGGGGTGCTTAGTTTTTAGGGCTTCCCTAATAGCCAGAATGTTTTATTTTCTTTGTTACCTTCGCGTGTCTGTCTCTTGGGGTGGTTGTTTTTGAATCATGGCGATTTAAATTTGTCTTTCCTTACCCTCGCATTAATCCCTAGGTAGAATTCAGTGCTGTAGTGTTTCAGACCGACGCTAGGGGTGTGTCTCTTGCCTGTCACTGTAGCCAAGAAATCATCGACGCCCTTTAAGCCTGTTACTTTACCGGTTCTCTTGCTTTTGGTTAGCCCGTGTAGTTTCCCCTTTGTAATGGAGAGTTGTAGTGGAAAAAATTGCAGTGACAGTTCTGTATGTATGTTATTTGAAGGAGAGATTGGATTCTTATACTTTGTCCAAAGTCTTTGAACAGTTGAGGATTTTTGATATTGGCTAATTTCTTACCTTTTGATTGCGTGGTCATCCACTCTTTATGTAAAATTTAAGTACTCCAGCTATATTAGTGGATTACTGAAGAGAGGAATTCTCTTGATTGCAGTAGAAAATCGATTTGGTAGTGCTGGTAGGGAATAATGTGAAATTAGAATATTCAAGTGAGTCATCTTTTTAAAAAGTATAGGACAAATGATTAAGTGTGCTACTGGCATACTGAAAAACCAGGTTAGGAGCAGACTTAAATGATTTGTGATTTTTGCCGTGTAGAGCATGTCTTTGTCAGTTTTAGAGGCAGCTCAGATAGTTGTGGACAGCCAAAATTACAAAATTTAGGCTTTTCCAGACTGTACTGAAAACAATTTAGAAAAATCATGGTCATTCACAGTACAGTCTTTTTGTTGTCACAGTCTTTTGAAGATGGGAGTTAAGTACTTTAACAGAACTTTGTATGCATGTATTTTACTTGAGGCTTGGGATCTTCAAGATAACGTGTTTATTTTTGAGTGTTTCCTTTTTTGGTGTTAGGTTTTTAAAGAAAATTTGGAGGGTGGGGTTGTACCCAGGGTTTCATATGCTAAGCATGGGTTCCACCACTGTACTACCCTTCATCCCCCTACCCACCCACCCCAACTCTTAAATCTCTTGTTGGTACTCAGTGTTTCCTAATCTTTTGAAGTATTTTAGGATGTGCCTTATGTGCTGCTTTCTTCCATGTCATTTTCCAGCTCTTCACCTCCAATTTTCTTATAACGTTTCTGTATAAACCCTGTGTCTTTTTTCTCCCATCCTTTCAGTACCATTATGGGACTACCATAATTCAGGGAATCAGTGGCTTCCCAAGTTTAGGATTATTTTGGTCTGCTGAATTGTAGCATTGGTTTGGAAATTTCAAAATCATACCCATACCTCAATTTTGCTATTTAATACTAAATTTGCTAGTTAATACTAATTAACTCAAATGAGCCAAACTTTGGGGTGATCTGGTAAATTTTTGTAATTATTCCAACGTGTATTTCTGAAAACTTTTGCTCCCTTTGGAAAAGTTCTTATAACTTTCACTGGTTATTCTGAACATACATTTTTTGTTAATAGAACTTAGAAGTCCATTACTATGACTGATTTATTGAAGTAAGGAGAAACTGAGAACTTTTAAAATGTAGCTGAATCTTTTAACCAGGTAGGATCTGTATTTAAACAACTGTGATACTGAGCTCCAAGGAATTTTCTCCAAGCCAGGTTGTGTCTGTTTTTGTTGGGATAGAAAATAATAGATTTTATTTTGGATGCTATGGTGGTGGTGGTGGTGGGATAACTCAGGGGTGCAGTGTCTGCTTGGCAAGCACTGAGTTTTATTCCTAACTAAAAGAAACAAACAAAAGCTTCACTCTCACGGGCACTGAACTCAGGCCCTTGTGCTTGCCAGGCAAGCGCTTATTCTACTGAGCTATCTCCCTGGCCCCTTAAAACTTCACTCTTTTGGGTGCCCCTAAAAACCTCACACTTTTGGGTGCTCATATGAATATAGTTTATTAAGGTTTCTTCAGACAATGTGAAATTTTATGCAGAGACTTTTGTCTGTGTGCTTTTTAACTATTAAAGTTGCCTTTATTTCTACAGTCTGTAACGAATTTAAAACAAATTTATTGCTTTTTAATTTTTTTTTAAGAGAAAACAAGCTACTCATCAGGGCCACAGAATTAAAATTCACATGAGTGAAGGCATTTTCTTCCCTTATTATAGCCTGTATTGAATGGGAAGAATAACTGAAGGCACAAGATAAAGAAGCATAGGGTCAGTCAACAATGAGAAGAAGAGACAAGTATGAAGAGTGAGGCCTTCATCATTGATAATAAGGCAATATAAGGAAGTGAGATTGGGTTATGAGGATTAAGCAAGTCAGACAGACCTGGGATTTATTCATATGAATAAATACTTGTGGACTTTTGTCTGATGTTTGCTTGTTGTGCGGTTTGTTGTTGAGGATTTTATTTATTTATTTATTTATTTAAAACATTTATTTATTTATTTAGTGTGTGTGTGTGTGTGTGTGTGTGTGGCGCCAGCTCAGCCCACCAGGGGGTGGGGCTGGCTGGCATGTGGTGCTGGGGGATGGAACCCGGTCCCTGTGCTTTGCCACGCTTGTTCCAAGTAGGTGCTTTAGACCACTGAGCCATCTCACCAGCCCCTGTTGTTGAGGATTTTAGATTAATTGAAGGCTTATTTCACTTACTGTGAAAAAAGGTAGGATGTGATGAATATCATATGAATAATATACTCAAAGCCTGATAGAAATTGAGGAAAGAGCAAGATGAGAATTAGGGAAAGTTTTATAAAGGAAAGGAGAACTGGCTCAGTTTACAAAAGTAGTTAAGATTCCAGAAGGGAGAGTTGAAGGCATCTAGAAGACACTTTAAATCTGGAAGTTTGTAAAAGAGATGTACAGATGTATGTTGGAGATGTGATTCTCAAAATATGGTCCTGGACCAGCAGCTGTAGTATCATCTGCCAGTGTATTGGGCTCTGCCTTGGAACAACTCTGGGAATTGTCTGGATCTTATAGATTTTTTTTTGTATAGGTGAATGTTTATTATCACTTTCATGTTACCCTGGTGTTAATTTTAACAAATCATTAGACTCCACATACGCTTTTTGTAAGTGATTTGTACAGTTCATTCCTCTATGACTTTGGCCATGAGCTCTGTATCTAGAGTGCTTTTCTGTTGGAGATTATGATGTAGGCTAAATTTTGAGAGCTACTATTTAGAGTATCAAGGGATGTATTTATGTAAATTTTAGTCTAGTGTCTGTTAGTCTGACTAGTGTTAATTGTATTTATGAGACATGATTGTTATCTATAAGTAATAAGTAATTTAAATAGTGGTTATTCAATGTTGTATGTGCTTTTAACAAGCTAAATGTGGGTGCTTTAAGAGTGTGTGGAAGGGAAGAGACTTACTCCAAAGTAGAGTCAGTCACCCAAAGTTTTTTGGAAGAAGTTGTGCCTGAATTGAATCTTGAAAGAATCAGCATTGAGCCAAATGAGCTATTCAGTATTTTTTTTTTAATGAGCTTTTTTTAGATGATTTTGCCCCATTGTAGGTTAATGTGAATGGTTTAAGGAAACCACTGTAGATGTGAGCTTAAGGAAGATGTTTGGTAGATTAAACACATTCAATACATTCCCTAGCAGGATATGGTGACCTAATCTTTTGTAACCCCAGTAGTTTGGGAGCCTGAAGCAGGAGGGTCACAAGTTCAAGTGCAAGCTGGTGCATTTATTATTGAGACTTTGTGTCAATAAAAAAGGGCTGGGGTTGTAGTCCAGTGGATAGGCCTTGGGTTCAATCCATGGTAGTGCACCCAGGAAAGCAAAAACATTATCAATATATACCTGTAATTTATGGTGGGTATTAGGAGGAAATCCTGTGTTAAATTGAGAAGCATTTGTGTTCATCATGGCTAGAGAATAGAGGAATAGGATGGAAAGGAGTGTGTTGTGGAGATGGAGCCTATATCATGGGAGGTGTGCATATCATAAGGGATTTAAACATTTTTCCCTGAAAAATTTTGTTATTTTAAAGCAGGCGAATGATACTGTCTCATTTACTGTTAAGAGTTTCTACTTTGTACATGTGTACTTTTTTTTTTTTCTTTCTTTCTTTCTTTCTTTTTGGAGTACTGGGGATTGAATCTAGGACCTTGAGCATGGTAGGCAAACACTACCACTAAGCTATACCTCCATGTATATGTTGAGTTTCAAGTTGCCTAGGCACTGTGGTGCCTGCATGAAAACTGTGGCTGGTGGTGCCTGGACCTACAGTTCTTCTGCGGTCACAGTCAAGTTAGCTGTCAGAAGACTGGAGAAATTGGAAGACCAGTAGAAGTTCTTACTATTTGAGACATCCCTAGCCTATAATAAATGGGTTAATTTATGGAATTGAAAAAAAAAATGAAGTTGCCTCAGGTCGTCTAGGTAGTTGTGGCCAGTAGGTTGTATCTGGAGCTCTGAAGATGCTTGTGGAATTAGAAGGAATCTTGCGTAGTGAGAATAAAAGATGAGATGCAAAGAGATTTCAGAGAGCACTGCATATAAGATTCAGGAAATTGATGAAGAGCTCATGATTAAAGATTGAATTGCTAGAAAGAGAAATTCACAAAGTGATGTCAGATTGAAGGGAGTTTTAAGGAGAAGAGAAATAGTAAATAGTCACCTCAGAAATCAGGAAAGGAGAATTTAACAGGGACCTTTGGAGTGATCAGGAGAGTTCTGGTGACTTTGGCAATAGTGGTTTTCTGTAATGGTAGCAAGGAAGATCGAACTGACTTGATGAATAAATATGTGGACAGACAGTAGGGTATAGACCACTGTGTAAAGCTTTCAGTAGGAGGAAGACAAAAGCTAGAGTTCAGGTGAGAGGAAGGATTTATCTTGAGTCAAAGGACTAAGCCAGAAAAAGAAGGCAGGGAAGAGGTTCTTTTCAATGTTTTCAGAAAAGGATGGAATTATCGACTGATGTCCCTAAGGAAGTAGACTATGACTCTCCTTAGACAAAAAGTAGATTTTTAAAAAATCTCTTAATGTGAAAGGGAAAGAGGAAAAGATAAAATCTGTTTTATAGGTCATGTAAAAGTTTAGGGTGGAGAGGATTTTAAATTGTAAATTGCCTTAACTGACTTCAATTTGCTTTTATTTTGTTTTTTTTAATTTTATTTTTATTTATTTATGTGTGTGTGTGTGTGTGTGTGTGGCCAGCTCAGCCCACCAGGGGGCGGGGCTGGCTGGCATGTGGTGCTGGGGGATTGAACCGCGGTCCCTGTGCTTTGCTAAGCTTGTTCTAAGTAGGTGCTTTAGACCACTGAGCCATCTCACCAGCCCAATTTGCTTTTATTTTGGAGCCATTGGTTAATATGGAAATAAGATACTGGGTGATTTGAAAGAAGTGGAAATTGTAGGTGGAAATACTGCTTTGCGGTATTATAGCTATAAAGTTACAAAGATTGGGAAGTGAATAGAGATAGAGATATTTCAAGTATAGAGTTGGAAAGTGGTAGAAACTGATTATGAAGAAATAGTCATGAAGGATTTTTTTTTGGTGGGGGTGGTGGCTGGCTCCAAATGCCTTCAGGGCAGGTTTGAGTCCTGGGGATCGAACCACAGCAACCTGAGCCTGACTGCTTTGTTGAAGCAGCCACTTAAAGAACTGAGCTAAGGGGCAGGCCCCCAATAGTCATGAAGGATGACACGATTTAGTGATTGACTATAAAGATAAGTCTACATTATTACTAGCAGGTAGGAAAGTAGGACTAAATTGGTAGCTAAAGTAGTACTAAAAGATAAGTTTGCTTTTAGATAGTAAATTTAAAGGACTTGAGACATTCAGTTATAAAAAGTAGATTTAGAATATTTTGAGTCAAATTGATAACTTCAGGCAGGATTATGATGAGGCTTTTAAAGATCATACTGATGGAATTAGTTACTAGAAGAATAGTAATAATTTTCAAGATGGTAATTTCAGGCAGGGACCAGGGTTCAATCCCAGGTCCCGCATACCATGCCAGCCCCACTCCATGGGCGAGCTGAGCAGGCCACAGTCTGGGTGTGGTAGTGTATGCCTGTAATCCTAGTGCTGGGGAGGCTGAAAACAGGAGGATCACTATGAGTTTGAGCTGCATAGTGAGACCCTGTACCGAATACATAAATGAAAAAAAAAAAAGATGGTAAGGGTAGTTTAATCCTAGGGGATTAAAAATAAAATCTCAAGTGAGTCTCCCAAGTACTTTGTATATAATAATTGATATTAAGCAGTGGTTGAAGAAGGAACATGTCACAAAATGACTAGAATAAAGTAGGTACTGCTAAAACATAGGTGGCAATAGATGATGTTTTTGAAAGAAAGGACAAAGGATGGCTAACTGTGGTTTATAGTTGGAGTAAGTTCTTTTGGGATGAAAAAGAGGTGGCTGTCCTTTAGAATTAGGAAATAGGAAATCAGGAAATAGAATAGTGAGAAATATATATTTGCTTTCTCTCTATATAAT
>NW_004524654.1:640339-679870 GCF_000260255.1 Octodon degus
AAAAAAAAAAAAAAAAAAAATCAATAAAACTTGAAAAAAAAATAAAGAAATAAAAATAAATAAAGTGGGTTGGATAAAGTATCTGTTTTAGTTCAAGCTTTCTAGATTAAAATGTCTTATTTTTATTTTTTCCAAGTAACTCTTTTGTTCAGTAGCTTTCATTCACTCTTTCCCATTGTGAATTTTCTCCTTACCATCTGGTATTCCCTTCATGGTTGAATAGTGTGTTATAGCTAACATACATAGATATGATACAGGATTAAAATTTCATTAATGAAATGTGACATTTTGTGTGTGTCTTTGGTTTGATTTTTGTAGGAAATCATTAAAAATTTTGCATTATTGAAAAAGTCACAGATTTCTGTAGTTCACGTCTTTCCCAATTTATCTAGTTCTTTCTTAGGAATATCAGTGGGAGAGCCATATTGGTATCCCAGAAGCTGTTTCTGTGAATGGGATGCCATTTAAATTTTTTTTTCTTATTTTACTAGTGATGTTACAAAATTTTCCAGTGATTATGCCATGTTTCTTATACACAATGCAGTGTATTAATTTTTATTTTTATGTTTGGAATTAAGTATGCATTTTAACCCAGGCACAACTGGTGAAACTAGCTGCCTATAAAAAGATTCAAGCCATTGTCCTTGGCCTTTATTTGAGGTGTTAGTGCCTTTTATTTATCCTTTATTTAGTTTTAGAGATGGTTTTCTTTCATATCCTTTTGAATGATGCACAACCAAAGTCCTGTTTTAGGCATGCAGCAAACTAGTATCCTTTAGTGGTGTTTGCTCATAAAGCAATCTTTAGTAAGATTAGAATCCTAGGAAAAATAAGAGATAGTAGGTAATGATAAAAATCTGTGATTTTATGTTTATATTGCATCTGTTTTCCTAACAGATAGAATTTCATGAGCTATAAAGTTATTTTTCAAATAAAAGAGTGACCTTGAACCCAGAGATACTTCAGATTTGCCTTCGTGACTGATAGTTACATCTTTACCAATTTTTGACTCATGCCTATTATTTCTCCCTTGTTTATGTTCATTTTTCTATCCATTACATTTCTATAATATCCAGTTCAGGAAACATTATATGTGGGTGTCTAAATTTAAATAAAATACTAATTCAGTTTTCTAGGCTTAATAGCTATCAGTGCTCAAAAGCTGTATGTGACTAATGATTATTGTATATCTTAGTCTGTTTTCTGTCACTGTAATGAATACCTGAGGGCAAATAAACCAAAAGAAAAATTTTTTTATTATAGTACTGTTCTGGAGATCATTAGCTCAATTTCAAGGGACCATGACTGAGGCTTTTTACCTTCGGGTAGCATCAGCATGACTTCGAGAACACAAAACGTGAACCTTTTGGAGATGACATTCAAATTATAGCATCCTGCCCACTTGTCCCCCTCTTCCCTATCCTCATAAAAAATGCATTTGTCCTATCTCTGTAGTCCCAGAAGTTTTATTTTTATTTTTTTTTCTTTTCAAAGTTTTATTGATAAACATATAGCAATGAGACAGTTTCAAATCAAATCGAAAGTACAGTTTCAACAAATAATACACTGCATATATCCTTCTTAGTGGTTAATTGCTGTACCAGATGCAGACTTGTGATCCTACTTACAAACACCACTAGAAAAAAATCATTCCATTCATTAAGATAATGCAACTATATATCTATCCCGACCACTTTGAATACACAGATACAAAATGGACATTCATAGTTATACCCCAATTTTTTTTTTTAAGTTTCGTTGTTGAATATTATAGGTGTGTAAACTCAGCAAAACATTGTAAAAGAGTCCAGTAGCCCACAATAGCATTGGGTCTTCTGTTTAACTGGCAATGTCAGAAATTATTGACCTGAGTCCCCCACAGCTCAACATAACAACATGGCTTTACTTCCTATATTTCATCTTCATACTTTTCTACTGGATGGTTAAGACCAAGGTAAAGCAGGACCTGTGCAACAAGAGTTGTAGCTTTTTGGTCTGACAAGGTCAGTGAAATGCCCTCAGGATTTATCCTGAGATCCTGTACCTCAGATTGTAGAACCTTTGTCAGTGTCGGCCATGTGGATGAGTCACGGCCAATGCTTGGCCAATGTGCTTTCTGTGAAAGCCTGAGAGAGTGTCTTCTCCCCATGTGACTCTCCTTAGGCACACTCTACGTCATCGATCACTTTCCTCTTTGGCCCCATTATCTTCTTGATCAGAAAATTTGGGACACTACCGAGGTACATGACGTTACAGTACACGTTCTCATATGTCCTGAGTCTTAATTGACCTTAGAAGGCTAGGGCCAAAATGTTGGCTTTCCTTGTAGCCCTCCTTTTTCTCTAATTTTGGTCTGCGAAGTTTTAATTTGTTCAGCATCAATGTAAGAGTCCAAAATCTTCATCTGAATCCATTATGAGTGAGACTCAGTTCAACTCATCCCAAGGCAAATTCCTTTCCCAATGTAATGGGACAGACATGGCATAGACATTTCCATTCCAATCTTTGCTGCTTGAATATTTCTCCTACCAGGTGCTCTAGTTTGTTGCTCTTCAATTCTGCATTCCATAAAGTGCTAGGACATGAGTATATTTGCAACTGTATAAAAAGAATGGCCTTTGATTTCTAGTACCTTGTTCTTCATTTCCATCTGAGTTTTCACTAGAATGGTCTTTACTTATTTTCATCAGCATTCTGGTCAGGACCATTTAATCTCTATGAAAGTTCTAGGCTTTTTTCTACATCTCTGTCTTCTGAGCCCTTTCGGTAATGATGTGAAACTATATATGAAGGTGGAGACCTCATGATCTAATCTCTTAATGCCCCACCTCTTACTGTTACAGTAAAAATTTCAAAATGAATTTTGGAAGGGATAGTCAAACCATCCATAGTACTACATTAGTTCCATCTTTGCAGAAATCTGTTAGTGCTGCTCTGAAATAATTATATATATGCACTTTGTTAAAATTTAGAAAGGCAGTAATCTGCTAATTACTAGTGTAAGATTTAGAGTTGGGAAATATCTGAATTTAGATTCTGGCTGTAGATTTTATTTTCCTCGTACGTAAAATGGGAATAGTATCTCCCTAGGTTGCAGAAACAACATAGAATTTCTGAAAATCTAGTAGGTACTCATTAAATGTATTTAGTTTTTCATTCTTTTTTTTTTTTTTAAATTTTATTTATTTATTCAGTGTGTGTGTGTGGCCAGCTCAGCCCACCAGGGGGCGCGGCTCGCTGGCATGTGGTGCTGGGGGATTGAACCGCGGTCCCTGTGGTTTGCCAAGCTTGTTCCGAGTAGGTGCTTTAGACCACTGAGCCATCTCTCCAGCCCTAGTTTTTCATTCTTGACTCAGTACTGTTGGACCCTCTTGGAAACTTTTCTTCTTTAGGTTTTTGTGACTTTATACCTTCCTGACAATATTTTTTCTTTGCTGCTAGCTTTCTCTGGGTTTGGAACAAGGTCCTCTTAAGTAAGATTATATCACTTCTGTACTTAAAAATCCCACAAAGACTAACATCTCTAATGTAATTCATACTCCATAATCATTCTTGAGTTTTTCTAAGTGGAAATGTTTACTCCTAAGAAGAAATTCTTTGTATTTTCTTGATGTCTTAACTAGGTTGTAAGGCAATAATTAGTTGCATTTCACAGAGTGCTTATTTCTGTAATGCAAATTGACTTAGAGAAATGTTTAACTTCTCCAGCATATTAGTGCTTTGTGTCACCAAGTAGCAGCCATTTGCTAACAAACAGAAAGCAGCAGACTACAGAAGAATATGGTATTATTTAACTGTTAGCATTTTTATTGGGACTTTTATTGTTTTTGTTGGTACTGATGAGTGCCCTAGATAGATGTGACTGCACACAACTCTGCTTTCCTTAGGCCATGTTGTTGCTAATGTGTACTTGTGAAAGAATTCATATTTTTTCAAGAACATAAATGTCATATACTGAATATATCCTTTTATTTAGATTCCTCCAGTGCCTCTTGAATTAACTTGCTTTATTCTCATTGTGATTGCTGTTGTTGCAGTTACATTTCCTTTACATGTGAACTATTTCTATAGCCTGCATAATGCCATTTAAAATTTTGCTTCCATTTTCTCTTTCTTTATCCTTTTGTATTGCCACCAGAGTTTATTTTTTGTTTGTTTATTTATTTATTTATTTTGGTGGAACTGGGGTTTGAACTCAGGCCCTTCTTACTCTACGGAGCTATTTCTCTAAAGGTTTATTTATTTTTGGCGCAGAGTTTATTTTTTGAAAAGTAAATGTAATATCATCGCCTTCATGCCTCAGACGATTAGTAGCTACATATGTTTTCATCATCACTGAGACACAAAACGTGACACCTGCAAATTAAAGGAGGGAGGTTTGTTTTGGCCCAGTTTGTAGAGGTTTCAGTTCATAGTCAGCTGGCTTCAGGGAAGGGACTACATGACATAGGGGCATAGCAGAGAAATAGCTACTGTCCTCATGACAAGAAGCAAAGAACATCTCAGGATAAATCCTGAGGGGATTTCACTGACCTTATCAGACCCAAAAGCTACAACTCTTGTTGCATAGGTTCTGCTTTACCTTGGTCTTAACCATCCAGCAGAAAAGTATAAAAACGAAATATAAGAAGTAAAGCCATGCTGTTATGTTGAGCTATAGGGGACTCAGGTCAACAATTTCTGACATTGCCAGTGAAGCGGAAGACCCAATACTATTATGGGCTACTGGACGCTTTGAGAATATTTTGCTAAGTTTACACACCTATAATATTCAAATAATGGAACTTAACAAAAAAAGGGTATACAGATGAATGTCCATTTTGTATCTGTGTATTCAAAGTGATTAGGATAGATATATAGTTACATTCTCTTAATGAATAGAGTGATTTGTTCTAATGGTGTTTGTAAATAGGATATCATGTCCGCATCTTATACAGCAATTAACCACTAGGAAGAATGTATGCAA
Organism: Octodon degus; assembly: GCF_000260255.1. Classification (NCBI taxonomy): domain Eukaryota; kingdom Metazoa; phylum Chordata; class Mammalia; order Rodentia; family Octodontidae; genus Octodon; species Octodon degus. The sequence continues at coordinate 645,306 of NW_004524654.1, forward strand.
TGTGTTAATTATTGAAACTGTCCTACCAATTTGAAAAAAAAAAAAAGAAAAGCAAAGAGCAAGGGAGGAGATGAATCATTCCACCTTCCACCTAACCCAGTCACCTTCCAGAAGTCGCTCTGTGGTTACATGAGGCTTTGGGGGAGATGTCTAGAAATATAAACTGTAACGTTCTGTCCTTGACCTCCAAAAGGCCCAGGAATGTATATTTATGCAAATTATATTTAAAACATCTCTAAGAGTTGTGGAAGATCTAACAGTTCCAGCATTGCGGAAAGTCCAGGTCCAGAGTTACCTCTGATAATCATAGTAAACTCTTAGCTGGGAGCCCCTATTAAAAAATAATTAAACACTTCCAGCATACATTGGTAAAGGGTAAGTCCTATACCTCTGTGTCCACCATTTGGACAAGTTACAACTGTGAGATAAGAACTATAAAGTGCTTCCGTGGCCCTGACCCAGGGCATTGCTGGTGGTTGTACTCCTCATGGTTTCTCTCAGCTTCCTTCAGGTTTCATGTTTCTGGCTTCTACTTTCCGGAGTCTTAACTGCACTTTTGGTTTCACTCTCACAGCTTTACAGACTGCCCTCTCAGGGCACACTCCTTGGTCTCCCGAGGCTTCTTCTGTGATCTGATGGAAGCCTCCTTGACCCCACATCTTTTAATTCTGCATGCCTGTAAAACCAGCACCATGTGGATCATGGAGAACTGCAGTCAGCTGAAACTTTTCTGTCACAACTACAGAGGTCTTAGAGTGCCTGGGAAGCTGCTTGCTGTGAACTGAATCCCAGGGAACAAACTCCATAGGTCTCTGCTGCCTACTTTTCTAGAGCACTGTGCCCTGGGTCTGAGTCTTTGACTTGTAATTTTGAGCCTATGAAGGGTGGGGCCTTGTTGCCTCACATTCCCTGAAAGCATCTTTTGTATTTGTCATGATGAAAAGTACTTGACTTCTTTTTAATACTAATCTGTTCAGTCACCAAACTCTGCTCTGCTCTTTTTGTGGCTGTTTTCTTTCTGGCAAAACTGGAAACTTTTACATGGTTTGAACCACTGGTATTACATGCATGACTGTTCCATAGAGTGGCTTGTGCCACTGATAGTAAAATGGATCTAATCACTTTTATCAGTCTTTTTACTAATAAAATTAATAAGTATAAATGGACCAAGTCTAGTTAATTGCTTGAATTTGAACAATTACGGTCCAAATGCAAATATTAATACTATTACAGTAGGCAATAAATTTATTTCATTAAATTAAGGAAATTTAGTTCTACCCATGAATGTTGCTGATTTATTTTCTAAATTTTAAAGTGGAAACCTTCTGTATTTGTATATAGTATGTGTATGTAGTATGTATTAAAACTGCTATACCACAGCTGTGTTACAGTTAGCTCTATTACAATTTTTATGCCATTTTAATATTTTTCTTGTTTAAAGGGTTTTTTTGTTTCTGGCGGTACTGGGAATTGAATGCAGGATCTTGCACTTACCAGGCAGGCACTTAGGCCGCTGAACTATCTCCCTGGGTCTTTTACTGTTTTTCTTAAGGAATTGTAAGGCGATGACATCTAGTCTGAAATCAGTGTCTTTGTTTGTATTATTATAATCAAAGACCCTGAGAAGTGGTACAAGCTGCCTGTCTTCGCTGCTTTTCTCTCATTGCTGAGACATTCTTACTGAGACAAAATACACAGCACCCAAAGTTAAAGAGGCAAGGGTTTGTTGTTCTTGGAGGTTTCCCTCTGATTAGCTGCCTCTAAGCCAGGGTGGTACGGCACAGGGGCAACAGTTCAAGGCTGCAGAAGACAGCAAAAGCAGCAGAAGCAAAATGAGGGGAGAACAAGCCTCTTACATTGTAAGCAAGCTACCTGCCCTCTGGTGGATGTAGTACTCTATCTCTTGTATAAGATGAAGATATTTACAAAGTGAGCACCCTGCTCCTCTGCTGAGTTGCTTAGTTAAGCTTCTAAACTCAAATTGACAAAATGTATCACTAGACTGCCCTCAGGGACAGTTAATATGTATGCCCCCTGTGGCTCAAGCTAAGGAGAATGATTGAATTCAAATCAGGGATGCTTGGCAGCGAGACTTAAGAATTACATCTCTGGTAGGAATCTCCTGTCAGTATTTATGCCACAACCTCAACATTGAGCTGTTTTGGGCTGGTCAAGTAGCCCAGCGGACCTCCTGCTTAGGCAGACTCAGGGACCAGGGCTTGGCATGCCATGCCAGCCTCACCACCAGGGAGCACTGAGATGGGACTGAGGCTGGGTGTGGTGGCGCACCTGTAATTCCAGTGATTGGGATGCTGAAAACAGGAGGATTACCATGAGTCCGATCTGTATAGTGAGATCCTGTAGACCCTGTACTAAATACTTACCAAAAAAAAAAAAAAATTTTTTTTTTTTTTTTTTGAGCTGCTTTGAGCTCTGTCAGATTAGGTAGTTCACCAGTTTTCTGTCCTTAATCTCAGTTTTCCTCCAAGTCTCAGAATGTGAGCAGAATGTAGACAGATTTCCTGTCAAAGCATTACCCACATGGTCTGTAGTCCAGTTAGCAGTGGAGTACTTTTGCAGAGCTAAAACTTTCTGAGTCTGATCTTTAACATCTACATCAGTATTCTGATCTTTGATTTCTGACCAGAATTTTTTTTTTTTTCATTAAACTCAGTTTACAGTATTGGGCTGCTTCTCTGGCCAATATCTCCACCTTTCCAGAGTCTTACCCTCTGTCTGTCTGTCTGTCTCTCTGTCTGTCTCTCTGTCTGTCTCTGTCTGTCTGTCTGTCTCTCTGTCTCTGTCTCTGTTTCTGTCTCTGTCTCTCTCTGTCGTTCTCTCTTGTCTCTCTGTCTCTGTCTCTCAGTCTCCTTACTTTTGGTAGAGGCTTTTGATGGGTACTGCAGGCTGCCTTTGAACTTATGGTGATCCTCCTGCTTCAGCCTCCCAGCTGCTGGGATTACAGGCATGCACTGCCATGCCTGGCACTGTTACCAAATTTCAAAGGTCCTAAGGTTTCTAAACCATGTGATCCAGTAGTCACAGCAATGACCTTACTGCTCTAGTACCAAAATCTGTCTTAGTTACTTTCCTTATTGTTTGGACAAAATACTTGACACCCTCAACTGTACAGAAAGGTTTGTTTTGGCTCACAGTTTATAGAAATTTCAGTGCATAGTCAGTTGGCTCTAAGGTACAGTGGCATGGTAGAGTGGCCTGGGCAGAGGAAAATTGCTCACTACATGGTATCTAGGAAGCAGAGAGGAGAGGAGAGAGGAGCCTGGGAGTAAGTTGACCTTCCAAGATTATCTTCTGTGACACTCCGCTTTCCCCCTACTGCCTGACAGCAAGTCAGCTACTCTAAGCCTTTGTGATCTAGTCATACTTCAGGAGCCCCCACATGAAGGGCTGGCCAAATAGCTCAGTGGATTAAAGTACTTGCAAGCAGGCCAGGGGCTGGGGGTTTGATCCCCGGCCTGCCTTGTTGGCCCCACTCCTGGGGCACGCTGAGATGGTAATTGACACTGGGCATGGTGGTACACACCTGTAATCCCAGCACTTGGGAGGCTGTAAATAGGAGGATCATTCTGAGTCCGATCTAGTAGTGAGACCCTGAACACCCTGTAGACCCTTCCCTAAAATATTGGAAAAAAAAAAGCCCCACATGAGCAGAGGAGGCTGTAGAGGTATATCTATAAATAAAATATAATCGTAATTGTCCCTGTGGTCCATCCCATATTACAGTATATTTATTTACCTGCCTTCCCTTGTAGGTCATGGACTCCTCTAGGGCAGAGGAAGCATTTTGGGTGGGGGCTAATGTCTATAAATCTACTTCTCAATGTGGTAATTTTCATGTAATATAGAGGTGCAGTGGAGCTAAATTATATTAATTACCGTCTAGAACTGGGGAAGTTTTTTTATGTCCTGTAGAGAAATTCTTTGAAAGCCAGGGTTAGGTACTGTGGAGAAGCTGCCACAGGAAACTGCTTTTGAGTCTAAAAGCTATAAAATCTTTTTACATATCTAAGTAGAGGATTAATGTGTCAAGGTGTTATTTTCTATTTGTAAATAGCAAATAAACTTTTTCAAGATTAAAGAAAATGCAAAATTAATGAATTTTTTGTTTACATTGAATTATCTTTTTTTATATTCTAAAGACAGATGATAAAGTGCGAACACAGTTGTAAATCTTTTATTTTTCTTCATTTACTAGGCATTCAGTGTTTACTTGCTACATGTATCAAATATAATGTCAGACACAAAAATGAAAGACAAAGCCATAGAGATGTCATAGTATAGACTGAATCAGCCTCATGGAGGAAAAAACTAGAATACAGTAGTTTCTTAAGATTTTTTTTTTCTTTTTTTCTGACAATTCTGCTAATTTGAGTTTAATGTGTAGAAATTTGAGCATTTTATTACTGATTCCGGTCACATTCATGGAGTGACTAGAATGGGGTCATATAATGTCAACAATTGTTTAAAGGCTAAAAGGATACTATAATCTTTCTGAAATCTCAGTAAAATTTTTATTTTTTAAAATATAAAATTGGAATGCCTATGTTAGAGTACTTTGACAATTAAAAAAAAATCTGTAAAATTGCCATTAAGTTTACCTACATGACTTGGATGTTTTGTGATTATTAGCCTAGATAAGTAAAGTGCTTGACAAATTGCAAAATGCTGCTTACATTTTTTTAAAGAATCATCTGTTGAAAACTACATAATAGTCTTGGCAGATTTGGATAATAGTTCTTCTCTGCAGCTTTCTCTCAGTAATATACTAATTATCTAAGTAATAGGGTATTTTTGTCTACAAAGTAACAAAATGGCTTAACTAATAAGCACGTTATTTTACAAGATGAGAAGCCCAGTGCTAGAGATTTGCAGGAATGTTAGCAGTTTTATCACCTTCATTGGATATAACCCAGTTTACTTTTAAAGTTCTCCATGCCAGGAGAGGGCCACCAAAGTATCAGACTGAAAAAGAGGGAGGAATCAATTTTATTTTAAGGGAAGGAAACTTTTGTTTGAAGTCTCATAGTAGTTTTTGTCCTTAGATCCCATTGTATTTTCTCTGACTCTTTCATACTAGAAAAATGCAAGAGATGAGTAGCCCTTGTAAATACTAAAACAACTTAACAATATTTTATAAATACTTTTTAAAAATGTATTTAGTACAGGGTCTATAGGATCTCACTACACAGTTTGGGAAGGATTTTTTTCTTTCTTTTTTTTTTCTTTTCTGTCTCAGGCTGCCTTAAGGATGGGTCTGGTAAGGTAGGTGGAGCTAGGGATCAAACCATCCTGCACCTGACTGTGTTTGCATGAGCAGGAGCTTAAACAACTGAGCTAACCTGCAGGCCCCAGAATTTGAGAAGGATTTTTTTTTTTTCCACTACACAAATTGGACTCATAGTGATCCTCCTGTTTTCAGCCTCTTAAGCACTGGGATTATAGGTGTGCACCACCACGCCCAGTCTCAGTCCAAGTCTTGGTGTGCCCTAGAGGCAGGGCTGGCATGCCACTCTGGGAATTGAACCCTGGTCCAAGCAGGCGCTTTATACTGCTGAGCCAGCTGTCTGGCCCATCAGTATTTTATTTGATACTCTGAACAGAGGTCGTACATTACTGACTTGTAGTAGAAGGTGTAGCTTCTGATTTTATGTTGTGCTTTTCCCTCATGTAGCTGTGCCTTAATGTGTTCATACTCTTCATCTAAATATTTTCTTTGCCTATTTTACCATGACCAAAATTTCCTTTTGCTCTGGAAGAAGTAAAGCAAGGCTGTTCATGTTAGCAGTAGCAAATATTTTAGGCTTTGCAGGTCATACCATTTTTTGCAATGATTCTACCGAGTCATTCTTGTGTGAAACAGTTACTATAGCCAATTCTTTTTTTTTTTTTTTGGTGGAACTGGGGATTGAACTCAGGCCCTTGAGCTTGCCAGGGAAGCGCATATTCCACTGAGCCATCTCCCTGGCCCTCTATAGCCAATTCTTAAAATAAATGAGAATCACTTTTACAATAAAAGTTAAATTACAAACACAGGTGGTAGAGATACATAGATTGATAAGTGACTTCTCACGAGACTGTATTCTTACATCAGTAATAAAAAGATAACTTGATATCAGTAGCAAATCGACAGTGGCTTAGCATCATTAATTATTAGGGAAATGGACATCAAAACCACTCTGCCAAGGCCACTTTACACCCAGTAGGTGTTTGAAATAAAGTATTTTCAGAGAAGTGAAATTAGAGCCCTCTGGCCAGCCAGATAGCTCAGTGGACTAATGCTTAGGCAGAGCGCAGTGGCCAGCCTGTGTTTGGCCCGGGTTCCATTGCAGGTACGCTGTGCTGGCCCTGCCCCCAGGATGTGCTGAGAGGGTGATTGAGATTGGGCATGGTGGCTTGTGACTGTAATTCCAGCGCTTGGGAGGCTGAAAACAAGAGAATCACTATGAGTCCTATCTATGTAGTAAGACACCCTATAAACCCTGAATGAAAGAAAGAAAGAAACAAAGAAAGGAAGAAAGAAAAAAATTAGAGCCCTCATATATTGCTGGTGGGAATTTTAAGAAAGCTATTTCGAATACGTGTCATTAAATGTTAAACATACAGCTGTTGTAAAATCCAATATTCTAAAGAAGAAATTCAGTATTCTAGATACATATACCAAAAAGTGTGAAATGTGAAATGAAACAAAAAACTTGCATGTGAGTATTCACAAAAGCATTTTTCATTATATACAAAAGATGGAAATAGCCCAAATGTCTATTGACTAATGAGTGGGTAGATAAAATGTGCTGTAGTCATAATGAAGTATTCAGTAGCAAAAAAAACCCAAAACAAAACAAAACTGGTTCTTACAACAAATATGGATTAACCTTGAAAATATTCTAAGTAAAAGACATAAATTACAAAGGCCACGTATTGTATAATTCTATTTATGTCTGATATATCCAGAACAAGCAAATATATAGAGTGAAGAAAGTAGATTAGTGGCTACCTATGGTTGGTGTGAAAGGGGTTGGTGAGTTGTTCTTTGTGGGTTATGAGAAATATTCTAAATTTTGATTGTAGGATGATTGTACAATTCTATGAGTGTACTCGGTTTTTTGTTTGTTTATTTTGCTGGTACTGGGGATTGAACTCAGGACCTTGTGCTTGCCGGGCAGGTGCTTATGCCACTGAGCTGTCTCCCCAGCCTGTGAGTGTACTAAAACCATTGAGTTGTATAATTTAGATAGGATTGTATGCGATATAAAGTATATGAAGTGGTAGGCCTGATTTGGCCTGGTGCCATAGTTTGCTGACTCAGTGGATTGTTCTCTTACAGAGTGATTTTTTTCCATCAGACTATGCCTTCCTTTATTCCTTTCAGTGTTTTTTCATTCTGTGTATCTCTAATTATTTTAGTGTTTCATTCAAAATTTATCTTGTTGAACATTTACCTTCTAGGTTCAATTATCTCTTGAAGTTTAAGGATGTCCAGTTATTTTGTTGCCCTCATTGTACTGTCCTTTCCCTCTTGCCCCCATCACAAGTGTACACCATCATGATTAGCCAAGCTTTTTTTTTTTTTAGCCTTCAATTATGCTCTTTTAGCATCATTCACAGTCCTACTGTTGGAACTTTATTTCTTGTTTTGAGATTTTTTTTTTTCAGTTGTAAATTATTGAAAATGCCATGCCTACAGGTTTTTTTTTGGGGGGGGGCAGTTGTGTATTTTTAAAACTAAATGTAGTGCAGTGCATGGTGGTGCATCTCTGTAATCCCAGCACTTGGGAGATTGAGGCAGGAAGATTGCTGTGAGTTTGAGACCAGTGTAGGCTACATTTTGAATTTAAGGCCAGCCTGAACTGCATAGTGAGACCCTCTCTCACTGCAGGTTTTTTTTTTTTTTTTTAATGTATTTGGTACAGGGTCTGCAGGGTCTACAGGGTCTACATAGATTGGACTCAAAATTGTCCTCCTGTTTTCAGCCTCCCAAGAGCTGGGATTACAGGTGTGCCCCACCATACCCAGTCTCAGCTTGCCCTGGGGGTGGGGCCAGCATGTGCCTTAGTCCCCTGAGCTATCTGGCTGGCCCAACCCCCCCAAATTTAAAGGTAGTACCAAGGTAGTGTTTCACCCTACAAGAAATTGTTGGACAATTTCTCTGTGAAAATATTTTGGATTTCCCATCCTTTTTTCACACTTCACGGCTGTCTTCACCTGTCTTGCACTCTCTTGTTAAGTTTGTGTGACTGACTATTGTGTTAGATACAGGAATGACACATTAAAATTGTTATTCCTGTGTGAGTTGATAGTGATAAGCCACTTGAATTGTTCTAAGATGAGGAGCTTATAGATTTTATTGTATAATACAGAAAGGCTGTAGTTTTATGATATATTGGTGAAGTATGCAAATCACATTATCTTGGATTTAAATTTGGTCTCCACCCCTGCTAGTTGTGTGATGTTTTGCAAGTTGTGTAACCTTCTTGACATGCCTTTTTATTGGTGGATAGTTTGGAGAATAAATAAGTTTGTCATAGAGTGCTTAGTATATGAATATTATTTTATGTGCATCTAGTAAGTATTAACCCCTCTAGTAAATGTCTAAAGATGTTTCACTGCAATGTGCTGAGACAGCAATTGAGACTGGGCATGGTGGTACATGCCTGTAATCCCAGCTCTTGGGAGGCTGTAAACAGACGACCAGTAGTGAGACCCTGAACATCCTGTAGACCCTTCCCTAAAATACAGAAAAATTAAAAAATAAAAAGAATTTTCAGATCTATTTTGTCTTTTTAAAAATTTGCTTATAAAATGAAAAAATAATGTTCACTCTAGTGTAAGCTAAGCCATGAAATTTAAACTAATGGATTTGTGGTGTCTGAATGGTTTTAGAAGTTTTAAGAATTCTTTTAATTTGAGGAATAATATTTCAGAATGAAGCCAAATGAAAAGAGCTAACAGGTTTTTGTTGTTGATGTTGTAAAATTAAAGAGTTAAAAAGACATCTATGTTAATAAAGCTTTTGCCCTGAGTATTGCTTTTTGAGAGATACCTTATATCTTTAGAAATGAAATCTTACTTTTTCTTTTGAGTACCAGAATGAAATCTTATTTTTCAGAACTCAGGACCTCACACTTGCCAGTCCAAAAAACCTCAGATCTCATAGTGAACCACTGGCTGAGGTTCTTTGCTGGGATCACCACCTTGTTCCAGGTATAGATTATTATAAGCATACTGCTTCGGCCCCACAGGCTGGTAGCTGGGTACATCTCCCTTACCCAGAACATAAAAAGCACGAATGCCACGAAGCCAAAGAGATGGTTATACATGATATGCCAAGAAACACTTGTGGGAGATGTGTCTACACAATTCCGGGTATACATGTGTTGATGCCAGTGAATCAGTTCACTCCAGTTCAACCTCAGGTCTGGGTGGTCCCATTCATACCATGGATCCCTCTCATGTTGTGAGCAGTCAGGCAGCTTTGGGTAGTTCCCATACCCCATGCCTTCATCCAGGTAAGGCTTGTAGTCTTCCACACTCATATTATACTTCCTGGCGGCAGCTGCCCGTTCCTCTGGGGTCCTGGGATAGGTGCCTAGTAGCATGTCCTTGGTAACGTAGGAGGCTGTCCATGCCCCAGTGGCACTGCCTGGCGTGCTGTGCTGTTGCAGCGACTGGAAACCCAGAGCCAGAGCCTATATCATACTTTTAATTTAAACTTTATATACTTTACAGCTACCAAAAAACAATAGAACTGTCTTTTTCCTATTTTAAGCCTTTGTCAATTAAACATTTCCCATTAATATATATTAAAATTCATATTCTAATAGAATATGAATTTTAATATATACTAATGGCAGGATATGTATATATATATTATATGCATGCATTTATATATTATTACGACATAAAGTTATAGAATCAAGTTTGTATAGATGATGCTAGAGCCATAAAAGAATTGAAATCCTTAGATTACAACCATATTTTGTTTTTCTTCCTATAGTTTTCATTGGTGAATTCCTCTGCTAATTCTTTTAAGTTTTTTTTTTTTTTTTTTGATTTGTGCTCCATTTTATTAATTATATTCTCTTGCTTACTGTTGGTCAGGTTGGCATCAAACTCGTGGCCTTGAGTGAGCCTTCTGTCTCTGCTTCCTGAATACTTGGACACCAGGCTTGCCCTACTGCACCCAGCTTTGTGTTTGTTTTGCTTTTTAACATCCCGTTTGATTAGGAAATTTACATGTAGATACTGATAGTTTCTAAAATCATGTCTCTAGCCACAACTTTCCCCTTAGCCCATGTTGTATAAGTAAGTACTTGGTGGATCTGCTTTCTTGAATATTCATAGACCTCTACAATTAAAAAATTTTATGTTTGGGAGGTGTACTGAGAATATGCAGTGTTTGTACTTTGATCATGGCTAGCGTACTGCATTGCACGTGTACATTTTCCTCTCTCCCACCAATGGTTCTTTTAGGGGAATAGATAATAGGTTCTTGATCTCTTGTAGAAAAAAAATTTCATAATAGTACAACAGTATAAATAAATATAAATGTATGTAATAAAAAAGCTTACTCAGAAGGCTCACTCACTAATCAAGTGTTTTAACCAGATTATAAATACAGTGGTACTTCAGTCCACAAATTTAATTCTTTACATGATTCTGCATTGTGAAAAGAATTAAGTTTGTGAATGAATGTGAATAAAGAGATGAATAAATTAGACTATATTAAAATTAGGGATTTTTTTCATTTAAAAATATGACTAGCAGTTTTCCATTTAAAGATTGGATTCCTTGGAGAAATTAACTAATTTCAGGGCTGGGGTGGGGAAGTGCAGTGTATGCTTGGAACATCTCATTCTATAGGTTAAGAAAGTGTTCAGAATGATATGGGCATGTCAGAAGGATACAAGAACCAGGTTGTAGGGGAGGGACTAACATTGGCTAAACGTGGGGCAATTTAAACATCAAATTAGATAATGATATTAAATGATTATAGTTTTTTGACATAAAGTTCATGAATCTAAAAATTGAAATTTAGGAAAAAGGAAACTCTTCCTTGCAGAAGGCCAGGTAATTAAAGTTGAAAGAATGGTGAAATTAAAAAAATTACTGTATGGCATATTATGTTATCAGTTGTATGATATTTCTTAACAAATACCTGAAAATGTAGTGGTCTAAAATACATAAAACATTTCACAGTGTGTGTGGGTTTAGCTCTTCTGCATAGTCTCTCACAAAATTGAAATTCAGTTGTCTCAAAGTATGTGGTCTCTAAGGATTTGACTGGGGCAAGGATCACATTTACACATATACTGATTGTAGGTAGCATTTAGTTTCTGATAGACTATTGGCTAGAGGCCTTAGGATTTTGTCCACCACATATCCATTTGCTATTTTAAAATTTTAGTCCTATTGTACCAGTTACATGTATGGTAGCATTTCAGTGTGATTTTTAATGTGCATTTCTCTAATACGTAATGAAAATACTTTTTCATGTGCTTTTTAGCTGTTAGTATATAAAAAAAGTCTATTCAAGTCATGTGTTTTGGTTTTTGTATATTGATATCCACTCTTTCTGGGATTACTGTTTTTTTTTTTTTTTTAATTTTAAAGAGTAAATAATAAAACAGTTTCCATGGGCTGGGAGATAGCTTGGCAGTCTGAGTGCCTGTCTGACAAGCACAAGGACCTGATAATGTTTCTCAGTACTGCATGCCGTGCCAGTCCTGGAATCCTGGGTGCAAGGGGCAGGCCACCGAAATCAGGCATGGTGGCTAATGCCTATAATCCTAGCGCTGAGGAAGGTAAGACAGGAGAACAACTATGAATCTGACCTGTGTAGTGAGACCCTGTACCGAATGAATGAATGAATGATGATTTCAAATACCTAAAAAAAAGTAAAGTGCCCAAACAGGCTAGTAGGAGAATAACAGTAATTAATGCATGGCATATTGTTATATTCATAGTAGTTGTTCAGAGTACAAGATATAGATAATCTAAAGAGAACATAATCCCAAAGTCCTGCCAGACTATTTAACAAAATAAACTAAGTGTAAAATTTGTGTGGAAATGCAAACAACCTAAGGACTCTTACAATTCGATTTAGTTGTTATAAAGTGATAGTGATCAACAGAGTGTTACTGTTGTGAGAACAAACAGCCTAATCCCAGCACTCTGGAGGCTGAGGTAGGAAGTTTGCCACAAGTGAGGTCACCCGAGGCTACACAGTGAGTTTAAGGCCATCTTGCGCTATACAGTGAGACCTGTCTCAAAACGGAAACAAAAACAAAAACTGAGTGAAGACCAATGGCACAGAAAAAATAAAGTAAGTAGTTCAACAAACATATCCAGGTAATTCGATGTGGAAAAAAATCTTTTTAATAAGTAATTCCATACTATTCGGCTATAAAAGATAAATTTAAAACTTTTATAGGTAAATGGATACAACTTGAGACCATACTTGTAAGTGAAATAAATCAAACCTACACGTGTAAGCATCGTATTCTCACTAGTGTATGAAACAAACAACAATTAAGATCTAGGGCCAGGGAGCTAGCTCAGAATGAGCGCTCCTGAGTTCAATCCCTGGTACTGCAAAAAAAAAAAAAAAAAAAAAAGATCTAAAATGGACAGTACGTATTGGGAATATGGAAAAAATGTCTAAAAGAAAAGAAAAACTGTGGTGGGAGAAAGGGGAACGGAAGGAAGGGAAAACGCATGCACGCATGCATGATAGTTAAAGACGGTTATACAGACAGCATCTCTTCATTGAAAAGAAAGGTTTGTGAAGAATTGCTGTCTTAAAACATGAGTTTAATTTTTCAGTTTTTTGTAGTCTCGTACTCTGCAACATTCTGCTATCTTTAAATGTTTTGTCATTTTTGATTTGTAAGTAGAAATGTTTTAGTTGTTACCTAAATGTAAAAATACATTTGATCTTTGTTTGTTAACCTTTTATGACATTGCCTTAATTCATTGGTTACTTTCAGTAGCTTTGGTAGTTTGCTTAGAATTTGTGTGCCTACATAGTTATGTCATATACAAGTGAAAGTATTTTAATCTTATTTTTTTCTGACCTACATTTTATGTTTCTTGTATTGGTGCAGGCATTTCTTTTTTGGATAAGCAGAAATTCAAGGCTTTTACCATGTTGTGTATGATGTAGATGTTTGATTTGAAGAATATTCAGTACCTTTATAGATTTAAGAATATTTTTAGTGTGTTGAATACTTTTATCATAAATTGGTTTTAAAATTTGTCAGATGCTTCATTGTGTGTGTTGAGTTGACTATATGGTGTTTTTGTCTTTACATTTCTAGCCTGTTACTGTTGTGAACCACATTGATTTTTAATATTAAGCCAACCTTGCATTGCTGGAATAGTCATCAATTGGTCAAGATATTTAATACATATCTTTTTCTAGATTCAACTTGCTAAACTTAAGCGCTTTTGCATTGATAGTCATGAAGAAATAAATTTTTTGTAATACTGTCTGATTTTGGTATGGCTCAATGTGGCCTCAAAATGAATTTAGGATTAATCTTCTCTGTTACAGTTTTTGAAGGAATTTGTAACATTGGCATGTTTTTGAATTTCCTCTTTCTGATGAGTTGACTCTTGGCATTATACAGGAACCTTCTTTGTTTCTAGTAGAATTCCTTGTTTTTCTGATTGTATGAGCCATTATAACTTTCGTTTTGTTAGTGTTTGCAAGCTACATCGTTATCTGTTTAGTTTTTACCTATTCATAATCTATTTTTAAAATGAGGGTTTTTTTGTAGTTTATACATCTAGTTGCATCTTCTTAATTAGCATGATCAGTTATACTTAGTACAGTTTAAAAAAATGTTTGCAGGTAAAATTTACCATGTTTATATTTGCTTTCTACTTCTTACTTGATTTTTATTTTTAGCTATTTTGTCTATTTTGTAATGAATCTTCTGGTCAGTTGTGTAGTACACACCTGTAATCCTAGCAATAAGAAGGCCAAGGAAAGGATTTTCATGAGTTTGAGTTCAGTTTGAATTATGTAATGAGACCCTAACTCAAGTACACACACACACACACATACACACACGTGCGTGTGCACACACATACACAATCTTCTTTATGATTGTATTAGATTTTTCCTGAGAACCAATTTTATCTTGTATTACTATCTGAAAGCTTGAGAACCAGGGGCACAGAAGGTAGGAGACTAATTTTTCTGCCTTTTTGTTCTGCTTTGGTGTCCAACAGACTCAAACTTACTAATGCTTTTCTCAGTTTATCAGTTCAGATCCTAATATCCAGAAACACTCTTAACACTTAGAAGTTGGCTCAGTCAAGTAGACAGATAAAAATTAGCCATGGTTTTTTCACTTGATTTTTTTTTTTTTAAATGATCCTTTATTTATTTATTTATTTAGTGTGTGTGTGGCCAGCTCAGCCCACCAGGGGGCGAGGTTAGCTGGCATGTGATGTTGGGGGATTGAACTGCGGTCCTTGTGGTTTGCTTGGCTTAGCTTGTTCTAAGTAGGTGCTTTAGACCACTGAGCCATCTCACCAGCCCTTGTTTTTTTTTTTTTTTTTTTTTAAAGGAAAGTCAGTACTCTAGATTTATAGTTCACATCTTCAACATACTATGCTGTATCTTCACATAATATTTCCTGTATGTGTAGGATCCTAATGGGAAGTATTTTTCTCTCTCTTTGCTGCTGCTCTGAGTTTGATTCTACACTATATATATCCTGAAATATATTATTTTGATTATTTTAGCCAATTTTAAAGACATTTAATAATGAGAAAAATACCTTTTTATAATGACATATATATTTTCCATTTTGTTCTTCATTTCTTGGTCTAGGACCAACTGTTTATTCAGTACCACTTTTTTTGGTTATAGTTTTTTCATTGCTGAGACAAAATACCCAACACCCGGTTAAAAAAGAAAAGGTTCATTTAGTTTACAGTTGGTATTGATTTCAGTCCATATTAGGCTGGCTCCAAGGCAGGGTAGTGTGGCATACAGATGTCGCAGAGGAAAAATAGTTCATGGTGGGCAGTAGACAGCAGAGCAAGGAAGTGACCAGCAACAAGTGACCAGTGACAAGTAACTGAAGGCAAACCTCTTTCTGTCCCTTATATTGTATCCAGACTACTTGCCCTTAGGGCAGATAGTACACCATTAATCCTAGCACCCTTCATGCTAGTGTTGCACCATGAATTAATCATACACATAGATCTAGCCACGTCTGAAAAAGCCCAACCTATGACTGCATGAGGCTTTGGGGGACATTAAACACAAGCCATAACAGTTTTTGAGACAGGGTCTTATATTGTAGTTTAGGCTGGCCTCAAACTCACTATATGGCCGAGGTTGTCTTTGATGGGTGTTCTTCCTGTTTCAGTCTTTTGAGTGCTGGGATGACAAGGTGTGCCACCACACCTGGGATACTTCAGCTTTTTTTAAGTGAACATATGTTAGAACCTAAATCTTTCAGTTTTAGATGCCTGGAAAACACTTTATACTTTAATATTTGGATGATATTTTTGCTGGGTATAAGATTCTAACCCCTCAGGTTTTATATATGTTTTCCCTTTTCAGTTCTTTAAACAGATTTTGTTTTCTTCCCATTTCTGACAAAAGATGCATATTAACTTTGTCATGTGTATGCAGTATTTTTTTTTGATTATGTTTAGAATTTCTCATACCACAGGCAATAAGTAATTTGATTATTGTGTCTTTTGATTTTTTTTTTTTTTTTTTTTTTCTTGCTTGGGGTTCATTGAACTTCTTGGGCTATGTGTTCAATGTCTTCAGATTTGGAAGAATTTTGATTTTTTTTAAACATCATTTCCATGTGGATGTGTACATGTATTTAAATTTCTTTGAGTGAAATTTACATAACAAAATGACCTCCATCTTAAAGTGAGCACTTAAGTGGGATCTAGTACATTTATAATGCTTGGTAACTTACTACCTTTGTATGATTCCAAATCTTTACATCACTAAAACTGTCTAGCCATTTCATTTTACATTGCTCTTTAAAGTTCCTGGCAACAACCTATTTGTATTTTGTCTGTATGGATTTACCATATTAGAATGTTTCATGTAAGTAGAATGATATAATTTGTGGCCTTTTGTGTCTGGATTTCTTTATTTAGCATATTTTTCAGTTTTACTCAAATGATAACATTGTCATATTTTTCTCTTCCTTGTCATAATCATGACTTTTGTGGTGATTGGTCGGATTTTAAATACTTCTTTAGCAAGTGTTAGGTTGTTTTTTTTTTTTTTTTTTTGGTAATACACTAAAATTAGTCACAATTATGGGATCAAGAATTATGTCCAGCATTGTCCAATTGCAGAAATTGTTCAGCTTGCTATTAATTTGGGATTTAGGGAGTTTCCTCTCAAATGTATGCAAAGACTTGAGAGGAACTCCTACTAGATTTCCAGAGGTTCTATGTATACATTTCCCTTCTCTAAGATACTCTTCCCCATAAACCTAACATCCTTGGTCTCTTGAAGCTCATGTATTGTTTTTGTAACATGTGCTACAACTTGGAAATTTCTTCAGGCCAATGGGACAAATCTATGGCTCATCTTTTTTCTTATTTCAGCAATCACAGATTATGAATATTAATACTATAGATTTACAAATTTAGGTTTTTTTTTTTTTTTAACCTACTAATCAAGCAGATCACAAAGCATTATTGCCTTATGGACAGTTGTTACTGAATTTTTCATTAGTATGTAGAAAGTCCTTATTGAACTTCAAGCAAATGGATTTAAGAACTTCGTCATCAAATAATCTTGCTAATGACCTGGCTCTGTGGTACAGTGTTTGAATTCTGCAGGGTTTCTTACTGAATAACATTTTAAAACATGTTTATTATCTTTAGAAGCTTTTCATATGTGGATACAGTTTTATAATTTTATTTAGTCTTAATAGTAAATGCTAATACCTTCCTATGTAAGTCTGTCATAGTACCTGTCATTGTTTCAATATTTGTCAATCCTGGACTGGAGCTATAAGTAGACATTTATTCCAGAACTGACTTAACTTCAGAAATGGTGATTTTTTTCCAGCTAAATCTGATATAATTTGCAAACTCATGATGCATTTTTTGCTTAAATATATTTGTACTTTATATTCAGGTATAGGAACCATATAGCCCAGAGCCCAAAGCTAAATGAAACATTTGCTAATACGATTTTATACTTTTGGTTGAAGCCTGAGAATCTAGGGTGGAGGGAAGCTCTGAACCTCTGCTTTTCCTGATAACTAAGTGGGATGAAAACTGAATGTGGGATAAAATGACATTGGCTGTATTAACAAAAAAATCATACTGCTGTGTTTTGCTTTTTTAAAAAATGTTTGCAGTGGAAGACAAACCTTGAAGACTGTCTTGCCATCTAAATTTAAAGAACACAATATGTAGAAAATGAGGGCAGCTGGGTGGAGCTGCTGCTGCTGCTAGTTGGCAGTGTTTTGAAAGAGCTTTACATGGCTTCTGAAGATATGGAGGAGCTATAGTATATTAGCAAAGATGTTATACACTGTAGTCAGTTTTGTGTAGCCAGAGTTTGCAATAGCCTTTTGGATATATGGATTCCACCTTTAGGAGAGCTAAGTAATTAATGTTGATGATAAAGTCCTCAGGAGCCCTGATTTGCCTGGTCATTTGGTTTTGTGTCATTGGATGTTGTGGATGCTGACTAATGGGAGTAATTAATACAAATAGAAGAGATGGGTCCTATAATTTAAAAAGAATTGATCACATGATAAGGTCAGGATGCAGGCAAAACAAGGGCCTTACTTCAAAATCCTGCCTGAAATTATTGCATAACTGTTTTTCACTTACAAGATGGAGTACTTATTAAAAACTTTTTTTTTTTTTTGTGGTACCAGGGATTGAACCCAGGACATTGTGCTTGCAAGGCAAGTGCTTGCTTATTCTACTGAACTATGTCCCTGGCCCAAAAAACAAATTTAAAAATACATAAAATAGAATGAAAACACAGCAGCAGTACAAAGGTTGGTAAATAGAGTTCAGTATACTCTTGAGAACCTTGTACCGATTTTCAGGAGGGGTATATACAATAAGGAAAAGGAATATTTTAAAATAGAGGCATGCAAGAATATGGGGAGCAATAAACAGGAATCATGGAAAGAACATTAAAATCAGTTGAGTAACAAAATAAGTAGGATTTGAGCTGTACTTGTGAATAATGTAAAGATTTATTGTCTGCTGTCTAGATTTTATCTTTATTTTAACATATTTGATACTTAAAATGACCTAAAATTAACCAATTCTGGAAATTTTTTCAAGAAAAAGACAAATTATTAGCAACTGAGGAACTGAAAACACCAATTTCCAAATAAACTTTTCTTAGGTATATAGTTACATAGGATTAAATATATTTTAGTAGTTTAAAAGCCAGCCAGTCATATTAAACTGTCCCTCACTCTTCAGATTGCTTCCCCATAATTCGTAGGGTATTTAAATGTAAATTCCAATGTTTATCCTATTTTACACTTACTGCCAGTTGGTAGGCAGGGCAAAGACTAGATAAATAATATGAGATGTTTGATATTCAACATAGCAA
Source organism: Octodon degus (assembly GCF_000260255.1). Classification (NCBI taxonomy): domain Eukaryota; kingdom Metazoa; phylum Chordata; class Mammalia; order Rodentia; family Octodontidae; genus Octodon; species Octodon degus. The sequence continues at coordinate 663,916 of NW_004524654.1, forward strand.
TGAACTTTAATGACTGAATTTTTAAAAAATCTTCATCATTTTACCTTTGTGAATCTGGAGTTTTGTTCTAGATTTAGAACTACTTTTGAAAAAAAAAATAAAAAAAAACAAAAAAAAAACTACTTTTGGTTCCACTTACAGTCAAGTGCTATGATCTTCCACCAGATATTTGACCAACGTGTGCCCAGCCCTCAAAAGTTGTTAAATGTAGACATTGATGTAGGTCTATAGTTTGTCTGGTACGCTTGAAGAGGGGAAACCTTGTCACATCCTAGTTGAAACTGGTTTTGTATTTCTAAAAAATTATATTTGCGTTCAAGGTAAATTACAAAGTAAGATCTTTGTGTGAAAAGAATTACTTGAAATGGCTATCTTATATTACACTTACCTTTCTGTTAATGCTTTTCTTATATTGGTTGCACAGTATATAGAGAATTCTGTTTTAACACAGGTATAAATAGTAATAGCCATCTGGTTTTTCTTTTTTCAGCTTATTTTATAGTCTCAGGAAACGCTGAGATAACAAAAGAGGTTTTCTTTTGAGCTCTTCTCCAAAATGAGTTCACCTAGCAAGATATGTTGGAGCACTGACAGTCTCAAGTCTGTGAAAATTTGGTATATAGTGTGTTTAGGATATGAAAAAAAAAGTTAAAACATATTTTAATCAAATGCTTGTATAAGTCCTCAGTGGCAGAACTACACAAGCCAATTTGAATCAAGGGCTTCTACCATGTTGTAAAACTTGTTTTCATACCAGTTTTAAAAAGAAAATCTAATTTATAAATCTAAACATACTAGTATGCTTATTTTATGTTTTGTAACTTAAAGTATTTGATTAGTATTTTAAAGAGCTTTATACCACTTTTGTGACCAATTGTTTCCTTTCTTCCCCTAGGGAAATGAGGCAAGTTACCCTTTGGAAATGTGCTCACACTGTAAGTTGAATATTCTTGTTGTTAAGAATTTCTTAGAAATTACTTTTGCAAATGTATATTTGTGAGTATACAGAACACATCACTGTAATACATATTTATCTGTAAAGTTAGCTTCTCTTTTTTTGCATGGTACTGAGGCTTAAACCTAGTTAGTGGATTCCAGGGTGCTAGAGTCTCCTTCTGGAGGTGCTTTCTAGATTCTTTCTATTGTAAGTAAAGCACTGGTCAAGACAAGCACAAATGGTAGCAAAGTTTTATTAAAGGTAGGAAAAGAAAGAGGCTCTGCAGAGCAAATTAGAGTGAAGTGAAAGTAGGAAAAGAAGTATGCCTTACAGTATGAGGACAGGCCACAGTGGAAGTGAGAACACAGTGGCAAAAACAGTGCAGACTGTCCTTTTTGTGTCACCCACTCTTCAAGCTGATGTAAGATCTAGGCCATCCTTTGGGAAAGCTGCTCAAGGTTTTACTAGAAGTCCCCATGTAGGGCTGTTCTGCACGTGTCTAGGGATCTATAATTAACAGGTCACATGTATTTTCCCAGCCAGTTTTGCCATGCCCCAGTTTCCTATCTCATTACCACTGAGCTACTATATTCCTGGCACTCATTCTCTTTAGTTTTGAGACAATCTAGCAAAGTTGCCTCAGTGGAACTAAAATTTGGATCTTTCTGCCTCAGCTTCCATCAGTATTTGGATTAGCAGAACCCACCATCATGCCTACTACAAAATGAGGCTTTAAGTATTTAAAGTGGGTAATTTGATATGTAGTCTGTAAGATGCCAAGTGGGGAAAGTTTTTGTAGACTTCATTAATATTTGTATTGTGCTGTAGTCACAGATAAACCCCCAACTCTCAGTGGTTTAAGATAACAAAACATTTTTCAGATTAAAGAATTTCCAAAGTGGATTTTAGGAGCTTTTTTCTGTTTGCCACTCATTGGTCTAGGCTCCCTTGTTTTGTAATACCAACAAGTCTTTGCTTGATTCCCAAGATCAGCAGGGAAAGGGAAATTCAAGGACCTGCAGGCTGTGTTTTTAGTCTGATGGGGTCCAGAAGTGATCCGTATTCTTTATGCTTGTGGTGTATAGACCAGAGTTGGTCCCATAGCTCTACCAAACTGCTGTGGGGCTGGAAAGTTTAAAAAAAAAAAAAATTGTTTTTGTTTTTGTTTTTGTATTTTTAGGCTGAAGAAAAAGATAGGGTATGCTGTTTTCATTAGGTCTTTAAAAAAAATCCTAGGTAGGTTTTGGTGTGATACTCTATATTTGTCTGATTCAAAAGCACATTTGCAGAACATATATCTTGTCTAAAGCAAATATCTTAATACCTAAAATGTTTTTTTTTTTTAAGTTTGAAAAGGTAATTTTCACATATGATTTGATGGAAATTTAATATTAGAATAAATTGCAATTTAGAATTAATTTTTGTATTAATATTGCAATAAGAGTTAGAAGGCAAACATAATGAATAGTGGTCTGGTCACCTACAGCAGCTGCTGATAACCCATTAACTATTAGATGTATGTTCATTTTGACATTCTTTCGAAACTACTTTACTATGTATACTAATTTGTTTCATTGATACTACTAGTTTTTCATAGTTCATTGCTAAGAAAATTTTGTGCTAATATTTGTTTTTTCTTTGTATGAGAATCCTTTTTGTTGATGTTTGTATTCTCTGAGTAACTTCTTTAAAGATGATACACAGTATATTATTTTCTTACTACTTTGTTGTAAAAGTTTGTTTTATTGTTTGATAAAAGAAATGTAGGATTGTACTTCCACAGTTTCCATTGCAAGATATTTTAGTTTGATTTTGTTACTATTTTTGGGGTTAGGAATTAAGCCTTTAGGAAAAAACCATTTGATTTGTAGAAGAATAAACATTTTCCTTATAGTCGATTTTACTTATAATCTAGTAAGATGAAAGACTTAGTAAGGCTCTTTTAAGTCTTTGGTCATAATACTCTTGTATTGATTTTTTTTTTTTTCCTTGTACTAGGGATTGAACTCAAGACCTGTGCATCCTTTTATTAAGTAATTGGTTGATTTAACAGACAAGGTCTTGTTGAGTCACTAAGTTGCTCAGACTAGACCCAGTTTTCAGCTCTGCCTCAGCCTACTAGAGTGCTGGATTACAGATGTGTGCTACCATACCTGGCTAGTTAGACTGTCTCTTATATGTTAATGGTTCTGTTAATTCAGTCCTCTCTTCCCCAGTGTTTGCCTGCCTGTTTTCTCCAACATTTTCATATATATTCTAATGAGCTACTTTAGTTCCCTTTTATATTCTGTTTGTAGTGTGTCTGTTGGTATACTACAACAGGTAGTCAGCATCATTCAGACTCTTTTCTGGTATCTACAAACGTTTGACAAGTACATATCTTAGATTTTCCATTGTAACCATAGTTCTTAATGTCACTTTAATTGCCACAGACAGACTCGTGTGATTTGGAAAGTAGAAGTGAGTTGGAGTTTTTTAAAATTTTATTTTATTAATTGTAATGAGAAAGAAATAGCAACGAGACAGTTTGAAAACAGGTTCGTAGGACAGTTAACAATAATTAATACATTGCATATTGTCTTCATTGTAGTTATTCTGGGTACAATATGCAGATATGATATCTTGTCTAAGATATTAGTACAAATCTTTTTTCTCATTGAACTAAGAGAAAATGGCTGTATATCCTATTTTGTATATACAGATATATACAGATGTATATATTTTTTTCCACTACAAAATGGCCCTTCATTTATATACCCCTTTTTTTTGTTTTGTTTTGTTTTGTCAGAGATGGGTGTTCCATTACCATTCAAATATTGTAGGTGCGTGCATTCAGCAGAATAACCTGTTATAGTCCAATAGTCCATAATAGTAGTGATTATCCGCAAAACTGGCAATGCCAGAAGTTACTGTCTTGAGCCTTTTACAACTTAGCATATTAATATGGCTTTACTTTTTATACCTCATGGTTGTACTTTTCTGCTGCGTGGTTAAGACCAAGAGTCTGTTGGAGTTTATTGTTTTCTGTTCTTACTGTTTCTGTTAGTACAATTCTGGTTATGATTTGGATTTTTGTATTTGTGCATTGTTCTGGAGTGGAAAGCTTTTAGATTTACCATGCAGCTTCCTGGCTTTGAGGACAGGCAATATGTACTCTTCTGATAGCATAGCTCTACAATGTGCCTTTGTAAATTGTTTCTACAAGTTTAAGTCTTTTCAAGTCCATATAATGGTTCATATAACATTAAAAATCTGTTTAGATTAGCTGAAATTTAATTTGTTATCTGTAGCAGATCTTGAAAAATACAATTTCAAGGTATTATATAGGTTGTACACTCTTAAGTGGAAACTTGGATTGACTAGCCTGGTTGGATTTGGAGCTAGTAAATATTTTAATTATGAAAAAAGCACAACATTGGTTGTGTATAGCATACAGTGATAAAAAGTTAATATATTCATCTTGTGATTGCATAAAATAAAGTGCTTATTGAAGACAAAACATTGGTAGACCAAGTAATATTGCAGAATATTTTCTGGGGAGGAAGAGGACAAAAATAATTATTTGTGACCATACTGGAGAATCTAAAGGAAGAAAATAAAGGCTTAGTAATTATGGTTTTAAAGACCAGTCAGAACAGTAAGGAGCTGGTAATAGTTCCTTTAAAAAAAAAAAAAAAAAAAATCCGATCTCTAGTGTTAAAGAGCAGTGATTGGGAAAGTGGGGAGATCCTTAGAATTGAAGTAGAGCCAGCCCATTGGTAGGTTAAGATACAAGGCTCTGAAATTCTGGGACTATTGTTCTCAGTGGAAACAGCCCTGTGAGCCTAAATGAGGCTGATCCCACCTTGCTTGGAGATCTCATTAACCTGTAACAAACTCAGTTTCTTTTTGAATTACAAAACCACTTTCCCCATTGCTTTTATGTTCAGCAGTCTCCTTTCTCTTCTCCAAACATCAGTCGCTTTCTGCTTTTGCCTGCTTCTGAGTTTAGGTGGAGTGCTTCTGTCAGCTTTTTTTTGGCAGGCTGCCTTTAGTCTCATCTCCTTGTAAGTGAATGATGCCTTTTGTCATTCCTAACTCTCCTTAGGTTTTTGTCCTGAGTAGTGTCTTGTGTATTTTGTTTGTAGCAGTCACCATAAACTGAAATTACTTAGTAATCCATTTACCTTCTATTTTGTAATTTCTATAGTTTTTATTTATTTATATTTGTGGTGCTGGGAATTGAACCCCCCAGGGCCTTGAATGTGCCAGGCAAGTGCTCTGCCACAGACAAAACCCCCTCTGTACATTTTTTTTTTTTCTTTTTGGCAGAACTTGGGATTGAACTGAGGCCCTTGCGCTTGCCAGGCAAGTGCTTATTTTACAGAGCTATGTCTCCGACCCCTAGCTATTCCCCGGCCCCTTTTTACAATTTTTTTAAAACTTAAATTTTTATATCGATGATTAATTCCCCATAATCTTGCCATGCAAACTAGTGTTTACATTTTACTATTTCCTCATTTTACTGTTTACATTTTCCTTTCTTGTGAATTTCTCTTTACTAGGACCATATGTAATCATATACTTAAGTTCCTATCTTAAATGTGAAAATAAATTATTACATCCAAAATATTGTTTGAATTGACAAAACCAGGCCTAGTTATGACATTGTAGACCAGGGGTTGGTAAACTGCCTGCAGGTGCTTTTTATTAATAAAAGAGCACCTAGTATTGTGCTGTTTCACTTAGTGTTCTGTTTGAGCTTGTGATACAGTTATTCCTCCAGGTGCTGGTGGCAAGAAAGAGATGTGGGAGTCTGTAATTAGCTAGATTTAGGCTGCAGTATAGTTGGGTTGGTTGTTTTGAATACAGCTCTGGTTTGAAGGAGGGTCTAGGAAGTTTTTATTTCTCAGTCAAGGAACAGATTTTTATTTTATTTTTTTTCTTTTGCTCTCCTGTTAGGTGTGGAACTGAAGGTCATTTACCTTGGTTGCAAAAAAAATACGTTAGCGCAAAAAGACGGATGAATGTTCCCATCTGTATATCCAGGATAGAAAAATGGCAGTTTTTTTGTTTTTGACTTAGTTTTATAATATGTGGGAAACAGACTATCCATTTCAGTTTTATCCTTAGAGGTTTTTTGGGGGGTGGGGTATGAGGAATTGAACACAGGACTTTTGCTTTGAGCTTCATCCCCAGCCCCTATCTAAATTTTGAGACAGGGACTTGTTAAGTCATTCTGTTACCCAGGCTGGGACTGAACTTAGCTCCATCTGCTTAAGCCTCTCAGAGTTCTGGGATTGCAAGTATTTACCACCATGACCTGCAGAGAACCTTAAAATTTTTAGTGCTTTTCATGTTTTGACTAAACTGTTGAACCTTGTCACTAAAGATCTGTATTGGTCAGTGATTCCTCTACCTGCTATGATCTAAATTCTTCTGTTGTTTATTAGTTCTTTTCTTTGTTCCATGTTTGGTTTATTTGACTATATTTCTATCATTTTACACATAATTTGGATGAATTTTGCCAAAATTAACTTAACCACATTAAAAACTGCCACTGTTCTGGGTAACCACATATTGTAGCAAGTTTTCTTTTGCTTTTTCACAAAATCTCTTCACTTTGGAGAGCTTAGTGTTACCTGTAACCAATTACAGTACTGTCACATACAAGGTTGTTGAAGCCAATCCTTCAAGCGCACTTCACTATTCATATGTCCCCATTCAGGTTCATTTTTGTCAGCTTACTCATTCTTTCAGATCCAGCTCAATTTGTGTTGTCTGACAACTGTAACTGCCCCAGCTCTCAGGGCTTTCTCAGTGTTTGTTTGTTTTTTTCCTGTATGTAAATTGTTTTACTGTAATAAAAGGTAGCAAGACTTGATGTGGTCTGTGAAGTATTGTCCTTCCACTTTTGTGACACAGGTAGTAAACCCACAATATAAGTCTAGCTATTGGGAAAAGAAAAATACATGCAATTACAGCGCAAGTTATGCATTGTGAAAAGTGGAAACACAGATTCCAAGGAGGGGAAATCACTTTTGTTTAAGGAAAATAAGAAAAGCTTCACAGAAAGGGTGATGCTCAAAATTTTTTAAAAGCTTTGCAGGATTTGAATGCTAATTCTTTAACCTATCAAGTTACTTCTCCATTTTGTTCAAAAAATTTCATCTATATGATTAACATTCTGTCCACTCTCCTACATAATCCTTCGCCATTCCTTACCTTCAATAAATTATTTTGCTCTTTTTTTTTTTAGTGTTTGAGAAAACTGAGGATGTTTTGTTACCACCACCCCTCCCACCCCCACCACTACCACCTTTCCTTCAGTGTCAGGGCTTGAGTTATGTTTCCCTTGTTCAAGATTAGCCTTTCCACTGTGGTTTTCCTCCAATTTTTTCATTTCTAAGACCTTACATGTATTTTTTTTTTAAAGTCTTAAGCTTCCATTTCTTCAGTTTATAGACATAATCAACTTGAACCAGGGATTGAACTCAGGCCCTTGTGCTTGCCAGGGAAGTGCTTATTCCACTGAGCCATCTCCCTGGCCCCTCAACTTTTTAAATTCTGATCCTTCATATACTTTCATATACTTTGCAGATTTTCTCCACGTGTCTTCAGTTTTTTTCTTGCTTAAAGAAAAACATACATAATTAATTCCATTTCTTTATTTCTGGTAATTTTTTGGCTTGTTGCCGAGAAATCTGGCTTTCATGTTTTATTTCCCTAAAATTTGTAAGGTTATCTTTATTTTATTGACACATTGCCTAATTGCCAAATCTGGTGGATTTAGGAAACCTGCAGCTGGGCGTGGTGTTGCATGCCTGTAATCCCAGCAGTAGGAAGACTGAGGCAGGAGAATCACCGTGAGTTTGAGACCAGCCCAGGCTACATAGTGAAATACTATCTAAAAATAAATAAATAAACAAACAAATAAATAAAGGAAACCTGCAAAATCACTTGGGACTTTTGGAGAGACTTGAGTACTGGTTATTTGATGCCAGAGAACCATTAATTTTCATGTGGAATAATATTTTTGTGATACATTTTTTAAAAGTTTTAATCTTTTAGAGGTAATGTTGAATTATTACAAGGAAATGATATCTCTTGAGACTTTGGCTCTAAAATAATTGAGATGAAAGTAAAGTATTTCTCATGTTAATCATTGAAATTGGATGAGGGCTAAATGAGAATATATTCTTTAAACCATATTGTCTATAAAATTCTGAGAAAAAATTTTAATGAATAGAAAAAGTAAAAAGACTAAAACCAATTACTGATTTCATTATTATTGTTTTTGTTTTGAGACAAGGTCTTGCTATGTTTTTTAGGCTGGCCTTGAACTTATTGTGTAGCCCAGGCTGGCCTTGCTGATTTCATTATTAAGAACTTATTTGATTCTGGTCAAGTATGGCATGCAAACAGCAAGCTTTATAAGAGTAAGTGGCTATTTAAGCTAATTTTCATCAATAAAATAATTGAACTATTAATGGCATGATACTTGGCATCAGACATGATAAATAAATATTTGTTGGAATAATAACAACTGGTTGATTAATTTTAAAGGCTGTACCTTTGGAAAAATGTAGTGGTACCTGTTGCCCCATTTAGTGTCAAATACTTCAGTGGCACTTGGTATGTGTGAGGCACTTTATATACAGTAACTCTTTTAGTCTCCACAGTCTCATGAGAAACACACCACTATTATTCTGCATTGTACTGGTAAGAAAATAGAGGGAGAATCTTAAATAAAAGGTAAAAATCACATTGCACATAAAATAACAGCTATAATATGACCTGACTAGTTATGCTTTGGAGTTGTTTTAGGGGTGAGGGTGGAATGATGGGGGCACTTGAAAATAGGGCCCCATGTGTGCTACAGCCTTAGAATTGTATTAATAAATCATAGTATTATTTAGCCTTTCTTGGGGGAAATAGTGTGTGTGAGTGTGGGGTGGCAGCTGGACATTAAACGAAGGACATTATTAGATTTTTAGTGAGTTAAATTGTAGGCTGTTGTGACTTTGTTTCTATCTGTTGGCTAAATTGTTTGGCTGAAACAGTGTGTACTCTGTTGAGATTTGCTCAAGAGTTGAGACCTTAGTAGTAACTTGGCATGAGGACTCGGAAAGGTGAGTGCAAGATACTGTTTTAGATAGGGTGAGCATGGGACTAGATTGAGGGCACAATTGCAGGCATATGCAGAAAGTAAGATGCCATTAACTTGTTACTGTTGATTGTGCTAGCATAAAAGTGAATCATTTTGATAAAACTAGTAAATACAGTCTGTTTTATAGACTGAAACAATTTTTTTTTTTTAAATCTACAAAGATTTCTCAACTTTCTTTTGTTGGAAATTGACCCAAGGAGCACTTGGCCGTCACTAAAGGAATGTTTTCCTCCTGCATAATGAGCTATCTCTAGAAACCTTGCAGACTTTCTGACCCTTAGAACAGCTCCGATTTTGAGTAACCAATTCATATTGAAGTACTTTTGCTTTTTGAATATCTGAGTGACTTGAAAGTTTTTATCTACTGACTTTATATTGTGTGTTAATTTCTGCTTTTAACCGTATGTCTCAGGGAGCTTTATAAGTTAATGTTCTTTACCTATACTGGGCTCTCACCTTTTCCATTTTTCCTTCCCTGCCTTTTCCCCTCCCCTTCCCTCTCCCCTCTCTTCACCTTCTCTGCTGCTGGCCTTCTCTTTTTTTGGGGGGCTCAGGGATCCAATGGAAGGTATGCTTTAGCAAATGCTCTACTACGAAGCCATGTTCCCTGCTTTGTCTTTGTTTCAAAATTTTTTAGAGGAAAAAAAGGGAATTGCATTCTTCATTTCAGCATTTGTGTTTATTCTTACATAGGCTGATACGAAATTTCTTGAATTTTTAATAATGTGTATTTGAAATTCTAAGATAATGAATTTATCTTAGAAATCTTAGAAATCTTCAGAGGAAATTAGTTACACAGTACAAAAAATTCAAGTTGTGAACAGACAGGAGTATTTTATTAAACATTTTATTTCTATGATAGTGTTTATTTCACCTAGTCACTGAGAATTACTTGTATTCTGCCTACTTTCGATAAAGGTATTTGAGTTGAATAAAGAAAGATTGAAAGTTTTCTTATGAATATGCATGAACTTTGATTTGTTGACTTTTTGTATTTACTTTTGTAAAAAAAAAATCGTTAGGTTCTCAGTATTTTAAGTATTTCAATTATTTAAACAAATAGTGTTTAGAAAAAACAAAAGCTCTGCTCTGTTTCATTATCCATACTCTCACATTTTGGTTTCATGGTAACACTTAACAGATTTGCAGTTAGGTCCATGACATATAGTCATTTGGTTACCATGAATTCAAATAATTTTGGGGTTAGTGTGTAGAAGTAATTTACTATAGGTGGCTAAAAAGGCCTAGGTATCCATGTAACAAAAGTATAAATCCTTGGGGCTTTCTCAATGTTGGAACAAAAGGTAGAGAAAAAAATTCTAAAAATATAATGACTTAGGGAACACATGCTGAGAATCATAGCATCTCCCTGAAAGAAAATCTAGGAGCTGTATAAGATAAAAGAAGAAGGGAAATAATTAGTGAAGTAGTAATAGAAAGTTTCTCTGACTTGAAGAGAATCTTTTCTTTGAAACAACATTTGGATTGTTGAGAATGTTACATGAAGAAAGATCTACATTTGCTTGAGGTAGTGGTGTATGCCTGTAATCCCAGCACTCAGGAGGCTGAGGCAATAGGATCGTTGATACCAGACTGGGCTACAAAGTGAGCACAAAGCAAGCTAGAACTATACAGCAAGACCCTGTCTTAAAAAAAAGAAGAAAGAATGAAATAAAGAAAACAATCTACATTTAGTTTATTTTTTTGAAACAGGATCTCACTACTTATAGGTCAGGTTCACTATGTATGTAGTCCAGGCTGGCCTCAACTTGCGGCCTCCTGCCTCAGTCTCCCAGATGCTGGGCTTATAGGTGTGTGTCACCGGGCTCAGCTATCTAGTTAATTTAAATTTTCACTGTAATTTTAAAATTCCAGGAGTAAAGAGGCTGAAAGCTTCCAGACATAGGAAAATATACCTAAAAAGAATAGGAGTCTACTGCACTGAAGTCTTGAGCAACAGCAACAGATGCTTGAAAGCAGTGGAGTCATTAATAATCCTACATTCTTAAATTTAGCATTTGATACCAGCTAAGCAATCACTTGTGCAGAACAAATTAAAGAAGTTTTCAGAAATTGATATTCCATAAGTTGTACCTAGAAAAATGAAATAAAATATCAATAAAGAAGATGAGGGCCAAGGATATAGTTCAGTGGCACAAGTACCTACCTGGCAAGCAGAAAGTCCTGAGTTTGATTCCTGGTACCTATTTAAAAAAATTCAAATAAAGAAGATGAAATGGTAGGATCAGTGAGATAGCTCAGTAGAGTAAGTGCCTGACTAGGTAAATGCAGGGACCAGTTTGATCCTTGGCACCACTTGTCTCCCTGGCCCTGCCCCTGGGTGCATTGAGCTGGCCACCAAGACCGGGCATGGTGGCTCACTGACATACTCCCAGTACCAGGGAGGCTAAAAACAGGAGGATCACTATGAGTCCAAGCTGCGTAGCGAGACCCCATACCAAATACATTAATAAATAAATAAGGATGAAATGGTAATCCCAAAAAACCGAAATCTCTTAAGTCAGCAGTGAAAATTTCAGGATAACAACTACAATACCATGGACCTATGAAACAGTTGATTCTGATTAGAATAAGAAACCAAAATTGTCTATGAAGAATTTTTTCAAGGACAAAGTAAAAGCAGTTTGTAAATTGTGTTTTGGAATTTCTTAAGAGGTAAGATAAAGGTAAGTCAAGGGAAAAAGCAGAAACATAGTGATACACTTATGGCATTCTTGATGAAAAACCAAATTGAGCTCTAAAGGAGCCATACTTTAGTCTTGAATAATTGATGTGGAAAGTAGAAGACTCTTGAATATGCATTCACTTGTACACATACATTTTTTCTTCCAGGGTTTGGGATGGACAGTAGTACAAAGCTAAATGCAGCCAGCATTCTGTTCCACCATGACATAGAAACAGTGGATTATAACAGAAAAACCTGGGGAATGTAATAGGATGAGATGGGTTTGATTTGACCTGTAAAACAAAGAAATTGAGAGCCACGTTTTTCGAATAAGATGCATTATTGAATTAGGTAATACATATTTTGGTTTTCATAAATGAAGATTATATCAGAAGCTTACAGAGAAAGAACGTGGTAGATAGGTTGTGATGGCTTTTTTCTGTTTTGATTGGAACCACAATGTAGACAAACCCAAAGGAGGAAAACAACCCTATAAAGCCTTTAGCAGGAAAACCAGCAATATGGTCAGAAAAATGAATAAGTAAATAAATATATATTATTTATTTATTTGATAAAAGAGGTTTTTATTGTGGATACGGAAGGACTGTAGGGAAAGACACGCGGGAACCCTCCCAGAAAAATGTTTTTTAAATAACAGGTGAGGTGTTTATTTACCGCTAATGGGAATATTCGTACTGCTCGGTTTTTCCCATATTTATGCTCAAAAATGGACATTAGGCATATGCATAGTATTGTCTTAACCCAAGCAGCACCTGTGCTAGCTCTTTAGATGGAACTAACAAAAGAAATTAGATTAGAAAACATTTCATGAAATCCTGGTTATCCAGTTTTGCCATCAGCTTTTATAAAAAATGTTTTTGTGTGATCAAAATTCACTTATTTGGGGTTCTATCTCCCTGTGTCCTATTGTGTATCTTTTACTTTGTTTTTTGTATTTTTTGTTTTTTATACAAGAGAAACCATGCGGTATTTAAGCTTGTGTGTCTGATTTATTTCACTTAACATAATGGTCTTAAGGTGCACACATTTTCTTACACATGACTCAAGTCTGTCCTTTTTATGGCAAAGTACTACTCTGTTGTGTATAAATACAGTAAAACCTTGGTTTGTAAGAATAATACATTCTTGGGGCTGGGGAGATGACTCAGTAGAATAAGCACTTCCATGACAAGCACAAGGGCCTGAGTTCAATCCTCGGTTCTGCAAAAACAACAACAACAAAAGAATAATATGTTCTTGATGTAATTCAAAGTACTTTGTATATCAGTGCAGAAAGGGAGTTGAAGAGAGGGGAAAAGAGAACCGTTTGTGATCATAAGACATTTGACATGACCTGTTGCTCCTGTTGTAAGACATTTCTTATTTATCAAGTTACAGTTTCTTAGAAATGTACCATCATCTTGCAGAAACCTTGAAGACCAAGTTACTCACAACCTAAGGTTTGACTGTACCATATTTCCTTTATTCATTCATCTGTTTGTGTACATATAGACTTCTTCCAGGACTTAGGCATTATGAATTGTGCTGCTGTAAACATGTATCATTGTAAGTCAGTGTCTTTACCTCTTTGGTTAAGATCCCTACAAAGGAAAAAGCTATAGCTGGATTGAATGGGAATTTTGGTTTTAGTTTTTTGAGGAATCTCCATACTGATTTCCATACTGGTTACACTAGTTTATATTCCCACCAGCTATGTAGAAGGGCTCTTTTTTTCCCTGCAGTCTCTTCAGCATTTGTTATATTTGATTTCTTGACGATAGCTATTTTTTTTGGGCAATATGAAATCTCAGAACCTTACGATCAAAGGTTGGTGTCCACTTAATTTTGTGTGTGTGTGTGTGTGTTGGAAATTGAATTCAGGACCTTGCACTTGCACCATTGAGTTATATCCCTGGCCCTCCACTTAATATTCTTCATTAAAAAGGTGGTTTTCTTTGTAAATCTGACTATCCAGTCAACATTTTATTAGAAGTCTGAGTTACTACATGAAATCAAGAAAAAGACATTTAAAGTATTTGGATTGAAAAGGAATAAAATTGTCCTCATTCTCATAACATTTTTAATATATAGAACACATTCTGAATAACCAAAATAAATGAATTCAGAAAGATTGTAGGATACAAGGAAACATAAAAATTATTGAAATGTCTATATAAGGGCTGAGAAGATAACACAGCAGAGTAAGTGCCTACTTAGACAAGCACAGAGACCAGGGTTCAAGCCCTGGCACCATGGGCTGCTCCTGCTCCACCCTGGCGCGCTGAGCTGGCCACTGAGTTCTGGTATGGTGGCACAAACCTGTAATCCCAACGCTTGGGAGGCTGAAAACAAGAGGGTCACTACGAGTCTGAGCTGCATAGTGAGACCCTGTACCAAATACATTTAAAAAAAAGAAAAGAAATGTCTATCTAATATCAAAGAATAGTTGAGAAATTAACAAATATAATTTATAATAGAAAATAAAACAAAATACTCAAGTGTAAGTTTAACTAAATGCATGTAGAATATAGGGGGCTGGGGAGATAGCTCAGTGGAATAAGTGCTTTCTTGAGGTCAATCTCTGGTACCACCAAAAAAAAAAAAGACTAAATGCATGTAAAATATAGACATTAAATTACCAAACATTGCTAAGATCAAAAATGCTAACATTACCTGGAACTCTCACATACAAACATTCTCATTCTTCTAGAACAAACTGCATTAAATCAATTTCACTCCAAAAAAAAAAAAAAACAAAACATTGCTAAGAAATTTTTGAAAGGTCTAAATAAATAGAAAAGTGTACCACATTTGTGGATCGGAACACTTGATCTTAAGATCAGTTCTAAGCCCAGCGTTGTGGTGCACACCTGTAATCCCAGCACTCAGGAGGCCGAGACAAGAGGATCACTGCAAAATTGAGACCAGCCTGGGCTACCTAAGTGAGTTCAAGGCCAGTGTAGACTACGTAGCAAGACCCTGTCTCAAAAAGAAAAGATTAGTTTTGCTTGTATTGGTCTATACCTTCAACACAATCCCAATGAGGTTCTTGCTTTTTTTTTTTTTTTTTTTTTAATATTATCAAACTAACCTGGGATATAGCTCAGTGGCATGAGTGCCTGCCTGGCAAGTGCAAGGTCTTGAGTTCATTCCCAGGTACTCCTCCCCAAATACATATATATCAAACTAGTTGGTAATTCCCTGTAGAATTAGAGAACTTAGAAGAATTGAAAAAGAAGTACAAATAGGAAGACAATACTTCACTTAGAGATGTACCATAAAACATAGACTGGGGGTATTGGTCAGTTGACTCAAGTAGAGGGTCTAGCATTGTGCAGGTGTATGATTGCATATGATTTTTTTTTTTAATAGAAGTGCTAATGGTACCGTTGTAAAGGGAATCTTTGTAACAAAACAGCTGTATGGAATACAGTGAAATATTCCTTCCTATCTTCTGTATACCAAATAAGAAAATTATGTGGGTCATTGATTTAAATATAAATGCTAAAACTATAGAACTTGTAGAAGAATACATGAAAATCATTCATTACCAGGTATGGGCAAAGAATTCTTAGTACATACGGAACATAAATCACAAGTGGAAAATAATGGTTTTTATAAAAATTTTAAAAAAATTGCTTTTTAAAAGATATGTATGGGGGGCCTGCCCCTTAGCTCGATTCTTTAAGTGGCTGCTTCAACAAAGCAGTCAGGCTCAGTTGCTGTGATTCATCCCCACAACTCAAGCCAGCCAAACCTGCCCTGAAGGCATTCGGAGAAAAAAAATCCTTCTGCCTAAAAGATATGTATGTAAAGATGGGAGAAGTACTTCAAAAATAGCAAAGGACCTGTATTAATGTAAGGAAAATCTTACAATTCTTTTAGATAACATTTTTTTAAAACACGAGGGTCTGGGATTTAGCTCAGTGGTAGAACGTTTGCCTAGCAAGCAGGAAGCCCTGGGTTTGGTCCTTAGCACCAAGAAAAAAAAAAGAAAGAAAAAAAAAAAAACCCAAAAAAACAAAAAAATAGGGCTGGAGAGATGGCTCAGTGGTCTGAAGCACCTTCTTTGAACAAGTTTAGCAAAGCATAGGGACTGCAGTTCAATCCCCCAGCACCACATGCCAGCCAGCCCTGCCCCCTGGTGGGCTGAGCTGGCCACACACACACACACACACACACA
>NW_004524654.1:679970-695004 GCF_000260255.1 Octodon degus
AGTTCAATCCCCCAGCACCACATGCCAGCCAGCCCTGCCCCCTGGTGGGCTGAGCTGGCCACACACACACACACACACACACACACACACACAGAGATAAATAAAAAATTTTTTTTTAAAAAAAGCACAATATAGGAACAGTCATTTCATAAGATACATGAAAGACTGACAGTGTCACATTTGGCAAGGATGGTAAGCTGTAGAATTCTCATATTGCTGATGAAAATGTAAAATGGCACATCACTTTGGACAACTGAGTTTCTGAAAGTTAAAACTGCTAATCCTATGACCCAGAAATTCCTAGAAAACATTAGTTTACAGAAAGACTAATATTTATAGGAGCTTTATTCATAATAGATCAAACTGGAAACAAGAGTATCTAGCAACAAATAAATGCATAAACTTGTTGTACTGGATTTATACAGTGGATTGCACTATGTAGTAAAGAGGACCATCCTGCTGACATGTATCAGGATGGATTAATATAAAATGCTTAATAAAAGAAACGGGACTACAAATTGTTTCACCCTAGTTATATGAAGTGTTAGAAGTTAGTTACAGAAAACAGAACCTGGGTTCTGGGTTTGGTAAGGAGAGTGAGTGACTATGAAGGAGTCCAAGGGAATATTTTGGGGGTGATGGAAATTTCTTTATATTGTTAATGTAGTGATGCTTATTAGGTATATATATTTATTGAAACTGGTAGAATTTTAGACAATAATTTCTTTGAATATCATTTTTCAATTTTGGTTTAAATTTTTTTTAGGATTTTTATTGTAATCTGGTAGTTCTTTTGTTGGTGGTGATGTCTAACTTTAGTATATTTGATAAGTGCCTCTAAATTGTAATCTAGAGGCACTGTGAAAGTGCATGTTACTGCTTGTATTCTGAAGTTAAAATATATTTCTAGGTCCTATACATTTTTTTCCAGGGTACTGGGAATTGACTCAGGACCTCATGCTTGCTAGGCAGGCACTGTGCCACTGAGCTGTATTGAGCCCTCCTATATATTTTTTAATAGATGACAGTTTTTCATGGCTAGGAAAAGATATACACAAATATGACTTGTGTCCATATTATATAATAGTATTTTAAGATTTTAAATTGGTGGATTGTTTGCTTTGCTTTTTTTTTTTTTAACGTATTTGGTACAAGGTCTCACTACACAGCTCGGACTAATAGTGGTCTTCCTGTTTGCAGCCTCCCTAGAACTGGGATTACAGGCATGCACCACCACATCCTGTGTCCTTGGGGCTCAGTGCCCCTGGTGGCGGGGCTGGCATGGCATGTGGTGCCGGAAATCGAACCCCAGCCCCTGTGCTTGCCGAAGCAGGTGCTTAGTCTGCTGACCTGTCTCTCTGGCCCTGCTTTGTTCTTCTGATAGCCTAAAGTAAATATAAATATTAAGCTGCTGGTGGATAAACGAGGGCCTTCTAAAATTTTCACTTTTTCTGGAGCTACTTGTGAAGGTTAATTTAGTGCGCCCCCTGGTGGTTTCTACTTATTTAGGGTATCTAGAAAATACAGCCATTGCTTTAGTGGAAGACATCTTAAAACTTTAATATTCATGTTGAAAAGCTTCTCACTAATTTTAGTTAATAACACCATAAGCTTTTTTCTTTGTAGTGGTTGTGACAAGAAATTGAATTATCTTTTGACCCATAGTAAATTTGTCCTTTATGATGGTTCTTTTTAAAATAAATGTATTCTGAGATCCTACATTGGAGTAGTATTTCTCATAATTTTCATTCTATATGTAGTTATAAAATTTTTTGTATAAGAGGGTAGTATAGTTCTCTATAAAAGAGACAGGCAAATTTCTTTTTAAGGTATTATGAGGATATATGATGCCAGAAATTAAATATTTTTTAAAAAATCTAGAGGGATGCTAAAGAGCCCCACAGGAGCTAGCCTGAGGTAGTACTGAAAACCAAACCTGGAACAGCTTGGTAAAATAAATAATAATAGTTTTTAAATTACTGCATGTTTGTAACAAAATAGCGATACGTCTTGGGGGAATCAGATCGTGGATATAACATATCTCAGTCACGTTCAGTCCTTTCATCAACATCTGTTTTTCTTCCCAACTCTTCTTGATCCCCTCCTTCATCTCCAATAGCCTGCCTTCTCATTGCCTGTCATTTCTCCTGTTTACCTTTTTTTATTTGTATTTTAACTTCTGTGTGTGAGAAGAGGTGATAGGTGATATTTCACATTCTGTGTCTTAGTTTACTTAGCATAATAGTCTCTGATTCCAGCCATTTTTGTACAGATGACATAATTTTCTTCTTTGTGACTGAATAATATTCATAGGTATGTAGCATTTTCATTATCCATTCATGTTTGATGGACATCTCATGATCCCTTCCTGTCTGCAAACTGTTCATTTCCTTGTTTTTATCTTTTGTTTTGCTCTTTATATTTTCAGTTTCTCATATGAGAGAAAGAAGTAATTAAGCTTGTGTGCCTGATTTATTTCACTTAACATTATGGTCTTAAGGTATATGAATTTCCCTGCATTAATTCAAAGTGGCCCTTCTTTGTGGCAGAGTATTATTCTAGTAAGTATAAATACCCACATTTTCCTTATCCATTCATCTGCTAGTGACATACTGGCAGCTTCCATGATTTATCAATTATAAATTGTGCAGCTATAAACATGGGTATACAGATATCACTGTAATATGTTGTCTTTAACCCTTTCAGGAAGATGACTAGAAGGGAAATAGCTGAGCTGATTTCCATCATGGTTGCCCTAATTTACACTTGTACCGACAATATAGACATACCCCACACACATGCGCAAGCAGTGTTGCCAGCATTTATTATTTGATTTCTTGATGATAGCTGTTCTTTCTAGAGGAAGATGGAATCTCAGTGTTGGTTTAATTTGTATTTATAGCCAGAGATGTTGAACAGGTTTTCATTTATTTTTTGTCATCTGTCCTTTTTTTTTGAGAAATACCTTGATTTGTTTTCAGTTGTCCATTTTTTGATTGGGTCTTTTCTGAGAGGGATCTATTTTTTTGTTTTGTTTTGTTTTTAGTTCATTATATATTAGATATTTATCTTCTGACCACAGTGTAACTGGCAAAATTTTTCCATTCTCTAGGTTATTGCTTCACTCTTGTTTTCTTTGTGTATGCTTTTTAATTTGATATAATCTCAGTTGTTGATTCTTGATATAATTTCTTGTGTACTTGGGATTCTATTTGGAAGGTCCTTGCCTATATCTGTATCTTCATCTTCAAGAGTTAACCTATTTTATCTTAACAGCAGATTGATTCTGTTTTAATATTTAGATCTTTGATCCATCTTATTTGAGTTTAGTACATGGAGAGGAGAGAAAGATGGGTCTACATTCAATCTTCTGCATTGAATCAATCTTCTGTGGATAGCCAGTTTGCCCATTTGCTAGCTGTACTCCAGGGGATGTTTCTGGTCCCCTGATCAAAGGTCAGGTGGCTGAATATGCCTGGGCTTGTTTGTGCATACTCTGTCCTGTTCTGTTTGATACACATGTCTGTTTTTATGTCAGTACTGTGCTGCTAGTATCGCTGTAATTTTGTAATGTAATTTGAAGTTTAGGATTGTGATGCTTCTTGACTTACTTTAGTCTTATTGTCCAGGATTGCTTTTGGTATTCTTTGAGAATACTAGAGAACATTCATTTTGGAATGTTCTCTGGTTCCATATAAATTTCAGAGTTTTCTCTAGTTCTGTGAAAAAAATGTTTGGTATTATGATCACCGTTCATTAAATCTGTGTATCATTTTTTGTAAGTATAGCCATTTTGACTGTATTGGTTCTGCCTATAGAGGAAGGTCTCTCATTCCATTTTGTGATGTTCTTTTGTGTGTGTGTGTGTGTGTGGAACCGGGGATTGAATTCAGACCCTTGTGTTTGCCAGGCAAGTGCTTATTCTACTGAGCCATCTCCCTGGCCCAGTGATGTTCTTTTTGATCTCCTTTTTCACAGTCTTCATTGTAGAGGTCTTTTACTTCCTTAAGTTAATTCCTTGGTACTTTTTTCATTTTCTTGATGCTATTGTGAATAGTATTATTCTCTTAATTTCTTACTGAGTTCATTATTAGTTTACAGGAACATTGATTTTTGTATCCTGCCACACTGCTGAATTTAACTATTCTTGGAGTCTTTAATTTTTCCCATAATTTTATTGAGAAACAAATAGCAATGAGACAGTTTCAAATCTGATTAGTAGGTTGGTTTCAATAATTAATACATTGCATATTGTTGTCTTACTGGTTATTCATTGTATAAGATGTACATATGTTATCCTGTTTACAAACACTATTAGAACAAATCTTTCTATTCATTGAATTAAGAGAAGGTAGTTGTGTATCTATCCTATTTCAAATATACAGATACAAAATGGTCATTCATTTGTATCCCCTTTTTTTGTTTAGTGTTGTTATTTAAATATTATAGGTGTGTGAATTCAGCAAAATATTCCAAAATAATCCAGTAATTCGTAATAGTAGTGGGTTTTCTGTAAGACTGGCAATGTCAGAAGTTGTTGAATTGAGTCTTTTATAGCTCAGCATCAATATAAATTTTTAATTAGATGAATGAATTTTAATTTTTAAATAGATGAATGAATGAATGAGTGAATGGAAGCCTCAGAAAAGTTATAGGCAGGTTAGACTATGAGAAGGAAGAGCTCCTGGAGACTGTCACATGATCCATCCTGGATTTCTTAAAGTAGAAGAATGAATGTGTGTGTACATCCCACACATATACAAGTATATTTAAGCCTATGTATTTATGTGCACATGTGTGCAATATATGTGAGTTTCTTCTTTTTTCTCCCCATAATTTTATTGGTAAACAAATAGCAATGAGACAGTTTCAAATCAAATTGGTAGGACAGTTTCAATAATTCACATATTGCATACATTCTTCCTATCTTGGAGTCTTTTGTGATGCAATTTTCTGGGTCTTCTGTGAAAAGGATCACGTCACCTACAAACAATGAGAATTTGACTTTCTTTTCTATGCATAATTGCTTTTATTTATTTTTCTTGCCTTTTGTTCTCAATAGTGTTTTGAGTACCATATTGAACAAAAGTGACAATAATAGATACTCATGTCTGATTTCTGACTTTAGAAGGAAAGCTTTTAGCTTTTTTCCACTTAATGTGATATGTTTGCCCTAAATGGTTTTTATCAGATTAAGATAAGTCCTTTCTATACCTATTTTCTTCAGGATTTGTACCATGAGTAGGTGTTGGATTTTGTAAAGGTTTTTTTTCTACATCTACTGAGATCATAATGGTTTTGTTCTTGAGCTTTGGTTTTTTTTTTAATGTTGTTTTGATATATTTATTGCTTGGGGTATGTTGAATCATCCTTCTTTTTTTTTGTGGAACTGGAGATTGAACTCAGGCCCTTGTGCTTGCCAGGCAAGCGTTTATTCTACTGAGCCATTTCCCCAGCCCCTGAATCATCCTTTACATCCCTACCATGAAACCTACTTGGTCATTATTTATTATTACTATCATTGTTGATGATGATGATGATTTGTTGCATTCTGTTTGCCAGTGTCTTGTTGAGGATTTTCGCATCTGTACTCATTAAATAAAGAAAACTGGCCTAGAATTTTCTTTTATTTATTTGAATTGGTAGCTGGTTTTGGAATCAAGGTAACATAGTATGTTAGGGATCTATCCAAGAAAAGTATAGCTGGGTCAAAAGGTATTTCTTTGTTTAGGTTGGCTGTTGTTGTTTATCTTCACTGTGCTTTATTTTTCTTTTTCATTTGAAATACAAGTACATTCAGAGAGAAGGAATTTGCCAAATGTGGCATCAACGTTTTTGGTGAAGTGAAATGGGTAATTATGGGAGTATATTCTTATACAGGCTGTTTTTATGTGGGGTTAGGAGTGTTGGAAAACCTTGTTTTTTAAAATGTGCAGTCCAGAAATAGTCCAGAATGAATTATTTTTATTTAGTGCAGGGTCTACAGGATCTCACTACACAGATCAGACTCATAGTGATTCTTCTGTTTTCAGCTTCCCAAGTTCTAGGATTACAGGCACAAGCTGCCACCCAGTCTCAGCCACCCTCGCAGCATGCCCTGAGGATGGGGCCTGCATGGCAGGCTAAGGGTCGAACCTCCAACCCCTGCATCTGCCTAAGCAGGTCCTGTAATCCACTGAGCTATCTGGCTATCCCTCAGAATAAATTTTTAAGTATAATTTTAAAAACCTAAAGACTCTTTTCAAAAGAGAAGGTAGTCTATTAACACCCAACAAAAATAAATATACTGGGAAGTAAACCAATTAAAAGCTGAACAGAAGAATGTTCTACTTGATGAGCTGAGATTTGTGTCATCAATAACAATGACAGTGTCAATTTTGGGTCAGTATTCTCTTCTGTTCTTTAAAAAACAAGTTTTTTTTATATTTATTTTTAAAAGAGAATACAAAGTGGTAAAAGAAAAAAAAAAGATCTTACTTTCTTAGTGATAATACTTTGGTTGGACCAGAATAAAACTTCTCTATCAATCTAGCATTGCCTAGTGATAGCTAGTAGTATTGTATTCATGTAAAAATTTTGCTCTGTAAACTTCATTTAGGTTTTTGAGGATTCTCCATTGTGGTTTGTACTGGTTTACATTCCTACTAGCGCTCCCACATCCTTGTCAGCATTCATTGTTTTGTTTGATAGTATTAGTATTAGATTTTAATTTATAAAGTAAAATCAATATCCATAAATCCATGCTGGTAGACAATTAAATAAAAGAATAATTAGAGAAGAGAGTGGCTTTACCTTTTGTCACAAGAGCAGTCTGTACTTCTGAGGCAATAGAAAAGTATTCCTAGGCAAGTACCACAGTAATAATTGTTGCAGATGGGACCACCCACTGATGGATACTAAATTAGGTCAGAGTTTGAAGAGAAATAGTATTTGTATTGTCTTAACAACCTGTCTCCCCATGTTTTGTTTTGTTTTGAAACTACAAAAGAAAAGGGATCCATCGTACAGAGATCTGGCAGGAGCCACTTAGGCTCCTGGTGAAAGTCAGCCTCAGTAACAAGAAGACATATTAGTATCACAAATTATGTTAACATCACAAATCCCTCAACGCACTTGTGTAGGACACGGCATCACAGCGGCATTGCACCATCTGTGGGTCAGGTAGACATCTCACAGAATTCAAGTACAGTTTCAAAGATTGAGAAAACAAAATGGTACAATTTGAAAAGCATTTTTTTTTTTTTTTTCTAGTATTCTGCCCAGGATCCTGCATTTCATATTTCTTTCAAAATCTTGCTTGGTGAATTTACAAAGAATTGCTTTATTTTTTGTTAATTAATTATTAGTCTATTAATAGGTAATAGTACTTTCATTGTGGCTATTAAATGTTTCCTGGATGAATAATAATGTCATTGCTAATCTCTATTACACAGTCAATGGGGATCGCCTAAATTTTGTGGAAAGTTTATTTTTCTACTGTTTTTATTTTGAGAAAACTCAAAAGTTTTTTTTTTTTTTGTTTGTTTTTGTATTTTAGGGAAGAGTCTACAGGGTATTCAGGGTCTTACTACTGGATGGGACTCATAGTGATCCACTTGTTTACAGTTGCCCAAGAGCTGGGATTACAGGCGCGTGCCACCACACCCAGTCTCAACTAAAAAAGTTTCGACTTCTCTGAATTTATTATTATTTTTTAATTCTTTAACAGTTGATTGGCAGTTTCATGTATGTGGATTAATAGCAGTATTTTTATAAGCCAGAGACTTAAGCTTCTTCTGTTTTAGAAACTCTTAAATTCCTTTTTTTTGAATAAAGGAAGTATAAAATACAGTGCGGGATATTATTTATGCCTTTTATTTGAAAGACGGGAATATATAAGCTATCTCTGCTAGTAGTATATTACTTGGGCATTAATATGTATAGTTGAAGATGATAAAATTTATTATAGCAACATAAGCATTATAAAAGCAAATGCTTAATTATGCAGTGACACGAATGATTTTGGAATTAATTATTAAAATGAATTGACCTCTAAATTTTACCTGTCTTCCTGAAATTAGAGCACTGACCCAGGGAAGAGCTCAGCAATTTCATCTGGTGTTTTTGTGTTAACAGTTACCCATTTCTTAGCTATTTTATATTTTATAAAATCAAACTAAAAGACCTTACATTTTTACTATCTTGCTCCATAGTATATATAACTTCTAGGATTATTTAAAACTTTAAATTACATATGGCATTTCAACCATTTAAAAGGTAATCCTTCAAAAAAAAAAAAGGAAAAATAATGTGTTTCAACTTGCCAAAACATGTGACAAAGCAGTCATGCGATGAGTCAATAGGGTGAGGTTTGGGGATTTTTTGCCCTCTCTTTTTAAGAGGGGAGGATCCTAAGCAGTAAGAAGACCATCTTTGGTAAAAGTTAATGCTGGGCATTGAGATAGCTCAGAGGACTAAGCGCCTGCTTTGGCAAGCGCAGAGATGGAGTGCATGTTATGCTGCCCCCCCCACCCCCACCCCGGGGCACGCTGAGCCGGCCACAGTGTCCAGGTGTGGTAGTGCACACCTGTGATCCCAGCACTGGGGAGGCTGAAAACAGAAGGATCACTATGAGTCTGAGCTGTGTAGTAAGACCCGGTACCAAATACATAAATGGGAATGGGGGGAAGGTAATGTCAAAAGGTGCAATTTTTTCTTCACTGTTAAGTAATGGTAAGTGCGGATCTTCTGTGAATATACTGAAAGCAGTTAATGGTGCTAACAGGATGCTTTGATCTATTTTAGAGATCACTTCCTGATTCTTAGGCAGTTGGTAGGTACTGATATCCCATAACCCATCTAGTCCATTGCAGGCAAGTGAAGGTCTTTGAGTAACTACTTCTGCAGCAACAGTAACAACCAAATAAGTGACTTACTTTGTTCAACACCTTAAAAGAACTTTTTTTTTTTTTTTAACTATTTGTTCTTGAAAGTGTTAGTTGGCATATGTATAGGCTTATAAATATTTATGGCTTTACTTTCTGAGCTAGCCATTTTCAAATACTTGTAGATCAGTGACAGTGAACCTTTTAGAGCTTTCACTGATAAGAAAATGCTGCAGCATTTATTCCATAGATTCATCTTAAGTTACCTCAGATTGTTCAGGTAGCCTGTACTAGATAGTAAATACGAAGTATTTAGTGTCTGTCTTAATTCATCATTATGATCCCAAGTGGAAAGAGAGGAGGGAGACAAGGAGGAAATAAATGAGTGCTTGGAGGAGAGTTAATGTTTCCTTACAGATTTTACTGGCTTTTCACAGAAGTTCAAGGTGTGCTTTGTCTGCACAGGGCATGTAGAAGAAGGTGGTGAGTGAAATGATGAAATAGTTTGTTCTCTCTAGGCCATACTTAAGGGGCTTTTAAAGAAGCCCCTAGACAATAGGAAACAGGGAGAGATAGATCTTTGCAAATGGAAAGGGAACCAAGAGATGGGGGAAGAAAGGAGGAAGGGAAGTAAAATTAAAATTTATTATGCACATGTAACAACTCCCCACAATAAATGTAATCATTACTGAAAACACATATAATAAAAAAAAATTTTAAAGGCGCTTTGACAACAACTGTGTTGTGAAGGGAAAGTTGTTCACTGGCAGTTTGCTTTGCCCTTGAGGAAAATTTTAGCTACTGATCCAGAACAAGTATCAACTACTTCATTATAATATTTCATAAGATATTTATAGCGATAGAAAGTAAATGGATTTTAAATAGTGTTTTAAGAGTTTTTGCCAGAGACAGAGTTAATGATCCACACAACTATGAGATAGATATCACCCTTCTTTCTTTAATTAGAGAAAAATTGATAGTCTAATAAATGGAGCATGGAACTTCTACTACGAGGTTTATAAGGAAATCAAAAATTATAATTGAGCTGCATTGTACACTGAAGGGTGTAGCTAAAGAAAAGGACTTGGGGTAAGATGTTAAGATGTAAATTTAATTGAAGCTAAATACTGTCCAGGGTTTTAAGGCATTTTATCCTGTTTAATAAGAATCCACAAAACATTTTAAGCACAGGAGCTAGCACTTGGGCTGAATTTACTTTTAAAAAAGATTAATGTTGGGGGCTGGGGAGATGACTCAGTGGAATAAGCACTTCCCTGGCAAGCGCAAGGGCCTGAGTTCAATCCCCGGCTCCACCAAAAAAAAAAAAAAAAAAGATTAATGTTGACAGGATCCAAAAAAAAAAAAAAACCAGGGGCTGGTGAGATGACTCAGTGGTCTAAAGCACCTACTTAGAACAAGCTTAGCAAAGCACAGGGACCATGGTTCAGTCCCCCAGCACCACATGCCAGCCAGCCCTGCCCCCTGGTGGGCTGAGCTGGCCACACACACAACATAAATAAAAATAAAAACAAAAATTAAAATTAAAATTAAAAAAAAAAAAACAGATGGATTGAATTACACTTTCTCTACCATTGATTTACATTCTCAAATTCCTTCATACTATCTAAGACTGCAATGCTAGATTCTTGATAGTGGGATTTTCAAGGTAACTGAAACAACCTTTCAAGTCCAAATGCAGTTTCTTGATAGACAATTTCTTGAACTACACTTGTTGTGGCTTTACCAAATAAAATCTAATAGATAAATTTCCACAAGTGCTATGGTGCTTTCTCCTTTCCCTCCTTCCATTAATGATACTCTTTTGATCTTGATTTGTTCACTTGCGTAGAGATGTCTCCTCTCCTCCCCTCCTCCCTCCCCTCCCCTCTACTCTCTTCCCCTCTCCTCTTCATAGACCTGCTAATACGTTTCCCCAGCATCTTTTCATTTCATGGTTTTAAACTAAGACAAAACTAGATTGCAAGAGGAACACAGTTAACAATGTTTGGTATGCATATAAAATGTAGGCAAGTGTGGAGAGGGTAGCTCTTCAGCAAAATCTGTGAATTTTAAGAAGCTTTTCTGACTTTCTAAAAGAGAAGAGTTGCCTAGGACCTTTTTGTAATACAGAGGGTCCCTAACTTACAGTGGTTCACAAGTGATACTCATTCAGCAAGATTATACTTTGAATTTTGATCTTTTTTCTGGATTAACTATATGCAGAATAATACCTTCAAAATGCAGTGCAGAACAGTAAGTTATACCTCCCAGTTTGTCGCATGATTCTGAGGGCGAATAGATGATACTCTACAGTATTACCAAGGTTTTTTTTTTTTTCTTTTAAATACATCAGTAAATTGTATGAGGTATTCAGCATTTTATTATAAAATAAGCTTGGGTTAGATGATTTTATCCAATCATAAATTTATGTTCTGAGCATATTTAAGGTAGATGAGGCTAAGCCATGATTGGCAGTTGTATTACATGCATTTTCAATTTACGATGTTTTCTATTTGTAGTGGGTTTATTGGCATGTACCCCATTGTAAATGGAAGAGTACCCATACTAAGAAAAATCCCTATGGAACTATGAAATTTTTATCTTCTACTGACATTTCTGTCAATTATGTAGAAATGAATTAGCATTAGAGCACTCTCTTGTAGCTGTATACATTGTAATGTTAAATGTATTTCGATTTTTAAATTGTTACAGTGAGGGTGCCATATATTTGTGCACTCTTTTGGGGCTGTGATACATATATGGGGCCAGGAAGATGGCTCGGTTGGAATAAGCACTTCCCTGGCAAGCGCAAGGGCCTGAGTTCAATCCCCGGTTTGGCCAAAAGTATGTCTACATACATGCTTATGGG
This sequence comes from Octodon degus, assembly GCF_000260255.1. Taxonomy (NCBI): domain Eukaryota; kingdom Metazoa; phylum Chordata; class Mammalia; order Rodentia; family Octodontidae; genus Octodon; species Octodon degus. The sequence goes on from NW_004524654.1 coordinate 691,704, forward strand.
TTATAATATTTGCCTTCATTTTCTTTTTTAAAAAGATTAGTGGTTATATTTAATTTTCTTACATACTTGCATTATTTCTGGTAAACCATAAACAAATCATCATCTGAATTAACCTGATATTTTAATGGAATGGAGATGATGCAATTTGGTGGGGGGGATGATAAGTGTATTTCAAGAATACAGGTAAAAAGAGGCCTGATAAATTTTTGTGTTATTGCTATACTTATAAACTAATACAAATAATTCTTAAATTGTTCAGTTGGTTGGTTTTGTTTGTTTGTTTGTTTGTTTGTTTGTATGTTTGTTTTTGAGGTACCAGGGATTGAACTCAGGACCCTGTGCTTGTCAGGCAGGTGCTTATTCTACCGAGCTATCTCCCTGGCCCTTGTTTTGTTTTGTTTTCGTCTTTCTTTTCTTTTCTTTTCTTTTTTTCTTTTCTTCTTTTAGAATGTTACAAGGGGGCCAGGGAGATAGCACAGAATAAGCACCTGCCTGGCAAGCTCAGGGTCTGAGTTCAATTCCTGGTACTGCAAGAAAAAAAATGTTAGAAGGTTTTTTTGTTTGTTTGTTTGTTTGTTTTTTGTTTTTTAAATGTATTTGGTATAGGATCTCACTACACAGCTTGTGTTCCTCCTGTTTTCAGCCTCCCCAGCCCTGGGATTATAGGTGTGTGCCACCATGCCCGGTGGCAGTGGCCAGCTCAGTGCATCCAGGGGTGTGGTCTATGTTGCTGGGTATGGAAACCCTGTCACAGGGGCTTACTGTGTTGAGCTGTCTCGCTGGCTCTTAAAAGGTGAATTATTAGCTTTTAAAATTAACATTAGGGGGCTGGGGAGATAGTTTAGTGGTCTAAACACCTGCGTGGCAAGTACAAGGATCCCTGGTACTGCATGACATGCTGGCACCTAAACTGGTTCCAGGTGAGCTGTTCAGGCCACCAAAACCAGGCGTCATGGCACATACTTGTAATCCCAGTGCTGGGAAGGCTGAAACAGGAGGATCACTATGACTCTTAAGTGAGACCCTATACCAATTAAGTAAGTAAATAATTTTTTATTATTTTTTTATTTTTTGGCAGAACCGGGGATTGAACTCAGACCTTTGCACTTGCCAGGGAAGTGCTTATTTTACTGAGCCATCTCCCTGGCCCCTAAATGATTTTTTAAAATGTGAAATTAATATTAGTAAATACTGTTTCAATTGCTTACTTTATAGTATCAAGAACTTAGCTAAAACTGGAAGAATACTTAGTAAACTAGTCCCATTTCCTCTAAAGAAAGAAATTGCATATTGTACAGAGGGAAACATTTGAATTTTGAATGGCTTTTTTTTTTCTTTATTTTAGGACAAGGTTTACAGGGTCTCACTATGTAGATTGAACTTGTAGTGATCCTCTTGTTTTGAGCCTCTCAAGTGCTGGGATTACAGGCATGTGCCACTACACCCAATCTCAATCATTTTTCAGTGTGCCCTGTGGGTGAGACCAGCATGGCCAGCTGGCCGCTTTAGTCCACTGAGCTATCAGGCTGGCCCTTTAAAGAGCTTTAGATTTTTGTTTTGTTTTGGTCTTTTGAGTCAGGATCTCTCACTCTATAGTTCAGATTGGCCTTGAACTTATATATTTATATAGCCCAGGATGGCTTTGAGCTTACAGTGATCCTCCTGCCTCAGCCTCCAGAATGCTGAGATTACCAGTGTGCCCCCACATCCAGCTAGTCTTAAAATTTTAAACCATGAATTTTTATTAAGTAAGTGCTTTGGTATAGAGCAGAGATGGATTTAGTTTGTCTAGTAGGATCTCTGTTATCGGCTAAGCATTGTCATTCTGGGGATATCTCCTGTGACCTCCATGATCAGCTTAGCACTGTCAGTCTTGGGTTATCTCAGTACTCACCACATACAGTTGGCTGTATATTATGGCAAGAGCAAATAAACAGAAAGGTAACCAATTGAAAATATTTGTTATACTTTTTCTGTGGAAGTAATTCGTTTACAGTACTATATATATGTATATGTAACTCTTAATCAAGCTGGAAATGATGGATAAATGCTGAATTTTTCTTTATAACCATTATATAGTTATTTTTTTTCAAAAATCTTACTACCTTTTTTGTTGGATTTTAGTTGATGCAGATGAAATTAAAAGGCTAGGAAAAAGATTTAAGAAGCTCGATTTGGACAATTCTGGTTCTTTGAGTGTGGAAGAGTTTATGTCTTTGCCTGAATTACAACAGAATCCTTTAGTACAGCGAGTAATAGATATATTCGACACAGATGGGAATGGAGAGGTAGACTTTAAAGGTAAGAAAGTTATTCTTGGTTTATAAATCACAGGCTAAAAAATTTATATGTAATCATAGTTCTGTGCATAAATGTCTGAAACTTAAAATTTTTCCTATCTTTATAAATTGGTGATGCTATAATAAAAGATTATTGCAGTTATATAAAGATTATTTTGAAGTTAGTAAAAGCTCAGAATCTATGGTATACACTTTTTTTTTTTTTTTTTTTTGCAAAACCAGGGATTGAACTCAAGCCCTTACGCTTGCCAGGCAAGCACTTATGCTACTGAGCCATCTCCCCGGCCCAGTGTATACATCTTAATGGACTAAGACTCTTGACTTTTGGTTCGTAAATGACCAAGGTGCCTTTTAAGGTAATCTGTGCCCAAAAGGAAATTTTTTAAATATTTCCTTTATTTCTAGGAAATTAATTTCACTCAAGGGCAACTTTAGAAGCTATATTTTAAACATCTGTTTTTTCACCTTTTTAAAAATGCATCAGGTACCAGGGATATAGCTCAGTGGCTCAGTGCCTGCCTGGCAAAGACAAGGTCCTGAGTTTGATTCCTGGTACTCACACCCCCTCAAAAGAAAAGAAGCAATGAAAATTAAATTATAGGAATAAGAATTATTAAAGGATATAATTATTTTAGTTTTTCTACATTTTATAAGCACACTGAATAGTGCCTTTGCTGATAACATGATACTTTATTTTGCACTTTAATTCTATAAGTAGGCATCTCATTTCACCAATAATTGTCAAAGGGGTTTTTGTTATCTTAGTTTTAGAACTGAATTACTAGTGAAGGGATCTTTAACAGATTATAGTTTACTTGGGATAGTAAAGAAAAATGAGCATTTTGCATGAAACTTTTAACTGTATTTAAATGATTCTGAATTTTGGAACCAAAACCAAAATAAGTTTTGTAAAATAATTTATAGTCTTTCTTCAAATGCCTGTTTTAATCATTCTCTAAGAAGGAAAAGTTAAATACTTTCAAGATTTTTTTTTTTTTTTT
>NW_004524654.1:695104-696099 GCF_000260255.1 Octodon degus
CAGCAACCTGAGCCTGACTGCTTTGTTGAAGCAGCCACTTAAAGAACTGAGCTAAGGGGCAAGCCCCTCAAGAATATTTTTGCTGGGTATGGTGGTGCATGCCTGTAATCCCAGCACTTGGGAGGCAGAGGTAGGAGGATTATTGTGAATTTGAGACCAGCCTGGGCTACAGTGTGTGCTCAAGGCCAGCCTGAACTGCATAGCCAGACCCTGTCTCAAGAAAAAAAGTGTTTTTAAGTGTTACAGTTAGCAGTACTTAACAAATACCCAAATTGAGAACTGCCCAAGTTAAATAAGAAAATAGTGTATTAAATCTTGTATTTTTTTTTTTAATTTTATGTATTTGGTACAGGGTCTCCCTATGCAACTCAGATTTATAGTGATCCTCCTATCTCAGCCTCCCAGCACTGAAATTACAGGTACTGGCACACTGGTGCACCTGGGGGCAGGGCCGACATGGCATGTAGTACCAGGCATCGAACCCAGATCCTTGTGCTTTGCCTAGGCAGGTGCTTAGACCACTGAGCTCTCTCTGTGGCCCTATAAAATCTTGTTTGTGGAGGTTTTAAATTAGACATTGTCAGTTTTTAGCACTGTTGGAAATACCTTGTTTTGTATAGGAAAGTACCCTTTTGTGAGTAAGTAAGGTTTTTCTGTGTAAATATTTGAGAGTTCTGGCTTAACATTTTTAACTCTTCTTACTCAGAATTCATTGAGGGGGTCTCTCAGTTCAGTGTCAAAGGAGACAAAGAACAGAAGTTGAGGTGTAAGTATTTTTTGCCACTGACTTGTTTTTCCTCTTAAACTGGTATCATTCTATACTACTTTGTATACTTCTTTAAAAATGTTCATAAAATTAAAACTATGATTGAAATACAAAAAAAATAAAAAATAAAAATGTTCAAAGGTTTATTTTAGATTCTTGCACATAACAGTAATTTTATATTCTGATTAAATTTTTTAGAGCATTTGCAATTATTACAGTTGATTACTTT
>NW_004524654.1:696199-749943 GCF_000260255.1 Octodon degus
GTGTCTCACTGTGTAGTTTATTTAGATTGGCCTTGAACTTGATATGCAGTCCAGGCTTGCATTAAACTTGCAGCCATGATCCTCTGGCCTCAACTTCCCAAGTGTTAAGATTGTAGGTATCTACCACCATGCCTGTCACTTTTGCTTTTAGTTGTATAAAAGGAAAACAGAATTTCAGTCCACCAAAAACAGCTATATTAACTTGAATAGGAGGGTTTTTTCCTCCCCAAATGAAAGTAGAAGAAATATATTAAGAACCTGAGAGATTGGAACTGTCACTATCTGTAGTTCTGTGTAAGATTAGATAATTTAACTTATACTACACTGTTTAGCCCATAGAGTCTGGACTGTTACTCATAGATTTAAAAATAATGCCTAAGGGCAATTTATATGTTTAGGAAGGAGCCACCCTTATAGTCATAATTTCAGGTGTTTGACAGTTTAATTTTCTTTTTCACTGGAAGTATTCCCATGTGATTGTGTTATAATTATACTGATATTCTTTCCTCTTTCTCAGTTGCTTTCCGTATCTACGACATGGATAAAGATGGCTATATTTCCAATGGGGAGCTTTTCCAGGTTTTGAAGATGATGGTGGGGAACAACCTGAAAGACACACAATTACAGCAAATTGTAGACAAAACTATAATAAATGCAGATAAGGATGGAGATGGAAGAATATCCTTTGAAGAATTTTGTGCTGTAAGTATGAAAGAGCTGGTTCTTCTTTTTGTGATTTAAAGACATACTTAAAAGGTACTTAATAAGAGTGGACTAGATTTGAGAATGCACTGCTACCATATGGTCCCTCTCCAGCGTTTTACTGTCTCTTTCTTTCTCCTCCACCAGCACAACCAATGATGGAAGGGCTACAGTGCACTGATGTGTGACATATGACCAAAGTGGTAGTAGCATTGTAAATAGCCAGGTTTTTTTATTTTTAAGTACATGTTCTCAGTACATAATGGTTACATTTATCCTAAGGATTTTGGTATATGTACATAATGCATCTTAATTCTTGTAACATTTCTTTCCACTCAGCAACCAGTTTTTAAAAGAAGGAAAAAATCTCAGGAATGAAATAAATTTTAAAAACTCTGGGTTTTTTAAATAGGGGTGCATATATATGAAGACTGTTATTTATTACCTAAGGAGAATACAAAATAGTAACAAAAAATTAGAAAGAATACAGAACTTCAGACAAATCAATAGTAATTTGACAGTGGTTGCTGTATTGCTTAACAATGTCTTCATATTAGTTGTTCAGAGTACCAGACATAAGCATGCAAAATTGGCTTTATACAAAAAATGATATTAAAGATGAAAAGAAAAAAAAAACATTAAACATCAACTGCTCCTCTCTGTAGACCAGCAGAAAACAGCAGTACAATTATTCAATTATCCAGGCCATCCTGCATACATGCATAAATATAACACCCCTCCAGGAAGCCTTCAGGGCAGGCCTGGTTTGGCTTGAGGATGAAGGGATCGAACCACTGCATCCTGAGCCTGACTGCTTTGTTTCGGCAGGCACTTAAACACCTGAGCTAATGGGCAGGCCCCTGATTCTTTCCCTTTGAGTATCTATTGTACCTTTCAGATTTTATGTACCTTTCAGGTTTTTACACAAGGGAGACAATACAATGTTTGCACATGCAGGCCTGATTTATTTCACATATGAGTATGGTTTCTGGTTCTATCTATTTACTTATAAAAGCCTCAAATTTTATCTTTTTTTTTTTTATAGCTGAGTAGTGTAGTACTCCATTGTGCAAAAATATATCGTTTTTATTTATACCTCACTTAATGGGTATTTGGTTTTTTTTTCCCAATTTAGTTATGACAAATTATGCTGCTATACACATGGATGCACATATATCACTGTAGTATGTTTTCAGTTCTGGAAAAATACCCAGAAGGGGAATAGCTGGGTTGAGTGGGATCTCTAATCTTAGCTTTTTGAGGAATCTCCACACTGATTTTTATAATGGTTAGCAGCATAAGCCCCTTCTGGCATGTACAAGGTCCTGAGTTCAGTCCCCTATACAGAAGAAGAAAAAAAAAAAAACCTATTAAAACTTCGCATTTAGTAAATATTAAATGTATCATACACCTCACTTAGTGAAATTGAAATATATCTTTATGTTTAAAAATGAAGTTATCGGGGCCGGGGAGATGGCTCAGTGGAATAAGTGCTTCCCTGGCAAGCGCAAGGGCCTGAGTTCAATCCCCAGTTCCGCCAAAAAAAAAAAAAAAAAAAAAAAATGAAGTTATCTATATTGAAACCATAAGGAAAGCCTTATGTTTTCTTTCCAATATTTATAATAAATTAGCCTTGTATTTTTGAGAGGCGTAGTCCCTAAGTGGAGAAAAATGTTTGGTGTTTAAAATCATGTTTCTAAACATTGATAGAGGGTGTGTAATTTTGTCTCCATTATGTTCTTTTTCTTCTAACTTCTCAACTTATAATAGTGAAAGAGGTAGAAAATTTATTTTAAAAGAATATTCACAAGGGCCGGCCAGATAGCTCAGCGAATTAAAGCGCCTGCTTAGGCAGACGCAGGGGTCAGAGGTTGGATACCTGGCCTGCCTTGCCGGCCCTGCCCTGGGACACACAGAGACAGCAAATGAGACTGTGCGTGTTGTGCGCCTGTAATCCCAGCTCTTGGGAGGCTGAAAATAGAATCACTGCAAGTTGGACCTGTGTAGTGAGACCCTATAGACCCTGCACTAAGAAAAAGAACATTTGCTATAAACTTTAAATGCTTCAGAATACTTAATGGATAAGTAAATCTTTCATTTTTTTAAATTAAATTTGTGATGCTTAGCATTGAACTCAGGACTTCATGAATGCTAGGCAACCATTCTCTACCACTGAGCTATATATCCCCAGCCTATTGTATTGTATTGGTTTTTTTTTCATAATTTTATTGAGAAACAAATAGCAATGAGACAGTTTCAAACCAAATTGGTAGGACACTTTCAGTAATTAACACATTGCATACATTCTTCCTAGTGGTTAATTGCTGTACAAGATGCAGACATGATATCTTATTTACAAACACTATTACAACAAATCCCTCTGTTCATTAAGAGAATGTAACTATATATCTATCCTAACCAATTGTATTGTATTGTATTGTATTGTATTGTATTGTATTGTATTGTATTGTATTGTATTGTGATTTTAAATTACTCAGGCTGGTCCTAAACTTGGGATCCTTTTGCCTCAATCTCCTGAGTAATTGGGATTATAGATATACACCACCACGTCTGGCTAAGTCTTATAAATTATTAGGGACCATATTAAATGGGACTGAACACATGCATTTATTTTTGCTTCCTCTCAAATTTGAATAAAATGAAAGGGTTAAACAAGGAAAGGTTACAAACTGAACTCACAAAGACAAAATGAATAGCAGAGAAGATAGCAACCAAGTTTGGTTCTTTAAAAAGTTAAGAGGCAAACTAACCCATTCCCAGAGTTGTCAGGGCCCTAGCCTAGGATCACCAGTCTCCTGCTTAGGGATGTGATAGTAAAACACAGACAAGGTACATATTTCAGTTACGAGAAACACCAGAGTGGTCAGAGCACAATAAGGACAAAGACCATGAGGCACAGTTGTCCTTGGCCTCTTTTTTAGGTGCACAGCATGATTGGAGATGTGCTGGAGGGCTACAGGAAACAGTGGGGTGAACTGCTGATTCTGTAACGGTTAAGGTTACAGAATGAAGAACAATATGTTTTTGTAAAAGCTCACAGCAACAGATCATGGCTAACTAGTAACCTCGTTATTTGCTCATTGTGACTACTGAGCTAGAAGGAAGTTGCATGAATCAAGTCCTCAGCTGCATGTCGTTATGCTTTGAGGTGTCAGAACTTCATAGACTATTTACTAGTCTCAGTTGTAACCATTGGCTTAAAGATTAACCTGCCCTTACTCCAATCATGGGTCTTGCTAGAAGTCATGTAGGCTTAGGACAAGCTCTTGATTTGTTCTTATGCCAATTTATTAATATTGTTACCTGCTCTGTACTGTATCCAGCTGGTCCTCAGAATTGAATCTCTGAATAAAAGATGCAGAATTATACATCATCTTAAAAATATGAGAAGCAAGGGGAACTACCCACTCACCCCGCCCCATCCCTCTCTTGGACAGGAGGTTTCTTTCTCTCAATAAATATATTCTGCTCAAAAAAATATATATATATGAGAAGCAGCTTTGTTTATAGTGCAAAGTCCCTAGAAGGCTGCCAAATTGGAGGCATGAATAACTCTGGGGATGAAGATGAGGCTGAAAACAGGAGAATTGGTTAAAGTCTGCCTTTAGAAGTCATTGATTAGAACACTGAATCTTCTCTTCTCTGTTCAGCTAGGCAGCTTTCTCTCCCATTTAGTAGTAAGCACTGGGGAGAGACTGTGGGCTTGGAAAACTGGTCAGGGTGGGGTAGGTGTGTTGGAAGTTCAGTGAAAATATACATATTTACATGTTGTTATGTCTAGTCTTTTTCCTGGACCAAATTTCCTGGCATTGGGACTTAGATACTCTATAGGTAAGAGATAGAGTCCTCTTTAGAAAATCTTACCTTCCAAAAGTGGGCCTATCAGGTAACTTAAAATATACTTGGAATCACTATTCCCAGCATACACATAGAGGTTCTAGTGCCCTTTCCACAGAAACAGAATAAGGAAGCACAGACATAGGATGAGAATCTGTACCCATGGAACATAGAAACCAAAGCAAATCTTAAAAAAAAAAAAAAACTTGGAAGATACAGATTGGCAAGGCCAGAAAGGAAAGCCTGTCTAGTGTTACCCTCTCAGATATGATACATTGAATTTTGAGAACCACAATTGAATAACATATAAAAGAGGTCTTAGGAATTTAAATTTAAAGGTCCTAGCTGGGTGGGCATGGTGGCACATGCCAGTAATCCCAACACTCAGGAGACTGAGCCAAGAGGATCCTTGAAAGTTCAAGGCCAGCGATAGCCACATAGTGAAGTCCTCTCTCTCCAAAAAAAAAAAAAAAAAAAGGCTCCATTTTTAAGAATTGTAACACCTGAATGCTAAGGATCTCAGAAAATGGAAGGGGGAACATCAGTGATAATGAATCAAGGACATACTTCAGACCTAAAAGTAATATGCTTCCTGATGAATGTGTGTGTATTGTAGTTACCTTCCTGTCACTTGGGCAAAGTATTGGATACTGGAAACTTAGAGGAATTTAATTTGGCATACATTTTCAGAGGTGTTAGGCCTTGGCTGGCTTGTTCTGTGGCAGAAGCGTGCAGTGGAGCAAAGCTGTTCACTTTGTGGCAGCAGAAAGCAGTGCATGGGGGTAGAGACAACACCAGTGAGAGAAACATCCTCCAAAGGGCCTTGCAGTCCACCCTGGGGCTTTCCTTGCATTACAACAAGCATGTTCAACTGTGAACATCAGTGGATTAATCCAGTTAAGAGCATAGTATCCCAGTACCCAGCCACCTCTCCAGAAGTTGTCCTGATCTACTTGAATTGACAATTAAGACTAGCCAGAGGACTGGGAAGATGGCTCAGTAGAATAAGTGCTTCCCTGGCAAGCACAAGGGCCTGAGTTCAATCCCAGGTTCTGCAAAAAAAAAAAAGCTAGAACACTTAGTATCCAACATAGTATATAAAAAAATAATCTGGACATAGATATAGTACCGTGAAATTGAAAGCGGTGGGATTAGAGACAAGTCTAAAGAGAGCTGGAATAGTAAGATGGAGGCATAGGAGAGGAGCTTCATATAGTCAGGAATCATATTCCAGGGTGAGAAATGCATAGATAGTGATTGAAGCTTTTAAACCAAGAATAAAAGCAGGGCCGGCCAGATGGCTCAATGGATTGAAGCACCTGCTTAGGCAGTGTGCAGCAGCTGGGATTTGATCCCCGGCATGCTGTGCCAGCTCTGCCCACGGGGCATGCTGAGACTTCAGTGGAGACTGGGCATGGTGGCGCATACCTGTAATCCCAGCGCTTGGGAGGCTGAAAACAGGAGGATCACTACAAATCTGATCTACATAGTGAAACCCTCTAGACCCTGTACTAAATACAAAAAAAAAAAAAAAAGGCAATGTAGAACTATTGTTTGAAGACCTGAAGGTAAATAGTGAAAACTATTTCAAGCAGTTATCACTTTGAAAAGAAGAGAATAAGAGCAGGGTAGTAAATTCATAGTAGGCCTTGTGAAACTAATTGGCTTCTTATATATTTGGCGTGGTTTTATTTTGTTGGTACCAAAGATCGAACTTAGGACCTTGCGCTTGCCAGCCCATTTATGCTATACTTTTAAGATTTAAAAAATAATTTAAAAATAATACAGATGTCATTGTACACAAGAATAGGGGGCTGGTTAAATAACTCAGTAGATTAAAGTGCCTGCAAGCAGGCACATGGGCGGGGGGCGGATGAGGGGGGTCCGATCCCGGGGCACGCTGAGACAGTAGTTGAGACTGGGCATGGTGGCATCTTCCTGTAATCGAAGCACTTGGGAAGCTGTAAACAGGCAGATCACTCACTGCAAGTCCGATCTAGTAGTGAGACCCAGAACACCCTGTAGACCATTCCCTAAAATAGAGGAAAAAAGAAGAAAAAAAAAAAAGAACATGCATTAATCTCTCAAGCAGCTAGACTAAAATATCCATTTATACAATGTATAGACAAAACTAAATCATGGCATTATAAGCCAGAGTAGTCACTTCTGTGTGTGTTTGTTGGAGTTGAGGGGGGATGGCTAATGCCTAGAATGGAGCCAGAGAAGACTTCCTAATAATGGTGTGGCTGCTAGTTATTTGGTTTTTGCTTTGTGAAATTTATCAAGCTGTGGACATTTATGACTCTTCCCCTCTGTGTAGGTTGTATGTATTAAGGCATCTCAGAATAACACAGATGCTTATACTTTTAGAATACCATGTCAGAAGTCCCTGAGATGTATAAAACTTCATGGAAAAGTAGGGTATAGAAAATTTTATTTATTCGCAATTTTGAATACCATCTAGGATAGACAGAAAAGCCCTATTACCCTAGATGGAAGAAACCATGAAATTTTTAAAGTAGAGTCACTCATGGTTTCTTTGTGAAAATACAGCTTCTGGAAATGGCTAGTGTTTTTAAATTGCACTTTTGTTAAGATAGATGGCTAGACTATATTTTACAAATATTGTTAAGCTTTGTTCTTGTCTGTTGCAGGTTGTAGGTGGCCTAGATATCCACAAAAAGATGGTGGTAGATGTGTGACTCTTTGAAGAGCACCACCCAACACTTTTGCTTTCTTCTCCATCTCTGAAGATCTGCTCAAGACGTCCAGCAATGCTCTCTGTGTATTTAAATGGAAGTATTTTTCTCTGTGAAGCCACATTTTCCAACATGAGCCTCATGAAGCCAACTAAGTGTTATTGAACTCTTCTTCTCTCAATAACTCAGTGTAGCACTTTAAAGTCTGAAGGACAGCAACATGAAAAGAGCATATCAATGTGGTGGAGAAAGGGAAGGGGTTGGCTTTTTAATTTATTTTTCTTCATCTTTTATAACAAGAAAGTATCTATATATACATATGTAAATATTTATATATAGATATATGTAGCTTTCTGTATATGTGGTAGGTTGGCTTTAATTTAATATACTTGATTCAGAAACAAAACGATAGAGTACAAAAGTGCCAAGCAGAACATACAACATCCTTACTTTTATTTCACACAGTTTTATATGTAGATAGAAGATTGTACAATTTGAGCCGGGTGTTAGGCCAGCTATTTACCTGTGCTTTCTCCTTTGAGAGATTGACAAAGCATTTGTTAATGTCCTATAATTTACCTTAATGACATTTTTGTAACAAAGGAGTTTGTAACTTTATTTATACCTATGAATATATTTCCTGGGACTATGTCTCGTTGCTGAGCAGCTTTTAATCCATCTCTGGCTGAGGAGAAAGTATAATTTAGTGCTGCTGCTGAGAGCTAGTTCTTGCATTCATATGTAACTGCACAATGCTATGGCTGCTTCTTTCTGGTACTTTGTAGCTAGGAGGCATTACATTTATTAAATGTCCCTGCATAATCGTAATTCACCAGTTGTGATTTTATACATAAAGGCCAGAGCTGTCTTGAGGCAATCATGATTTCTCTTATGAATTACTTAATGAAGAAAACCTGAAGTAATCATGCAACTGCTGAGGATATTCATTTGTTTCATTACACATAGGTAAATAATTTGTCATTAAACTGGCATTTGACCAATATATTTTTCTTATGTGTTTCTAAAGATTTGCAGCTAATATAAAACACTGGTGATAATGTGCTGATCTAAAAACATATTTATATATCCAAATGCCCTCCTGTATTTGTGATTTAAATGGAGAAATATTGCTATTGCCACAGAAAAGCAAAATTTCGTCCAAGTTTATACTTAAATTTGTCACAAACATAGAGGGTGCATGATGTTTTTTTGTTTGCCCATAGAATTAGTAAAAAGTGATAACTAAATGAATTTGTGTGATATAAAAGTAGTGTATCATGTTCCACCACTTGACGTTATTCCTTCCCTTTTCTGCAAAGGTACTATTGGCTGGAAGAAAAACATTTTGGTTAACTTCATATGACAGTAGTCTTTCCCTATACGGTTTTTCTATAAAAACTGATTTTGTAGTCATGGGTGGTTAAGGGCAGGTCGAATCAAAGTGAATGAAACTTAAATTGAGCACATCTGCCTGCTGTTGCTGTTCCTTCAACTGAGTGCTGCATATCATGGGCTCTGTCTGTGAGAGAAAAATCCCGGTGCTTGGTGTCCCTGCATGACATGGAGTTTTGCATGTAGATCGATTTAAAATGTACCTCTTGTTTACATAATTTGCATAATTTTAAAAGATAATGTTGCCAAACTTTGGAAATGTTAATGTTCAAACTGAAAATCTCCACTACATGTAACTTCTTCCTCTGGATCAGTACGTGGCTTACAATCCCAGCCAGTGGTTTGATCTGTTCCAGTGTCAACTGCCATGTGCTCTGCTTCAAGGGGGAACTAGTCTTTTGTGAATTTTTTGTACATAATTGTTACAAATATTTTAGCAAATGCTTTCTATTTCTCTTGCTTGTGCATATCTTGGCTGGCGTTACAGAAAAATAGTGCAAACATTATTTCCTTACTGGGGAATGAGGGTTTTTCTTGAAATCTTCCCTTTTTTTTCTTTCTTTTTTTTTTTGTCTTCTCTTTTTCCCCTTTTTTAGTTGGTGTGTAGGGGTGGGTAGGGAGGGGATGGTTTATGTTGAATGTTTAGTTTTTCTTCTGCATGATGCGTCATGTTGTGGGATCTTTAGAAAACTTCATACTGTATGAATAAGAAAATAAAATATTTGAAACTTGCTTGAATGTATTCCATGGTGTTTGATGGAATGCTGTAGCTGTAAGATAGTTGCTCTTCATTCTTACATGATTTAAACACTTAAAAGCTAAATCTGGAGTCAGTAAGTACCATTAAGACCTGTCCGTCCCTTACCCCATTGAGCTCATCTTTTATTCCCGTTTCTTTGAGTCTTTGCAGCCTCCAGGTGGCACCTGCAGGTTTTGGCTTGTTCTCGCCTTAGAACTTTGGGTTATACCATATTCAGTAGCTAGGCTTTCACAGCTTTGATCAGGTATGTCTGGCTCAAAAACAACTCTCCTGGCTACCCTTTTAAAAATACACAGCTGGGTCTTCTTTGTGCTTGTCAGTTTTGTTTTCATTTTTTTTCCATAGCATCTGTTTCTGACATAATATACTTTCACTGATAGCTCGTTTTTCAGAAAATTACCTGGCTTTTAGTATTTGCTTGACATTAAATGAATTAAAAATGACCCATATTACTGATTTTTTACAATAATTTTTTTCAGTATGTTATCACTATACATGAAAAGTGAAAATGGGTATACTTAAGTTTTTAATTTAGTAAAGATTCTACTTCATGTTCAGCACTAGTAATCACTTAAGATACTCATGGATGGGTAAGTGATACCCCTGGCCTAGGTGAGTTGTGATATCGTGGGTATGTTTACTACCTAGAACACTGTATAGTCAGGAGTCCCCTAGTTATACTAGGCACTCAATTCTGTTGTTTCTTAGGGTAGGTATCATAGGAGTAGGATAAGCCTAAGTGAACATACACATTTAAGCCTTAGATTGAGGAGTTCAATAAGCCTAAATATGCAAATAACAGTACATGCATTTAAGCCTTAGATCTATTTCTTTTTTTTTTTTTTTTTTTGTAATGTATTTAGTACAGGGTCTCTCTACACAGCTCAGACTCGGAGTGATCCTCCTGATTTCAGCCTCCCAAGCACTGGGATTACAGCAGTGCACCACCATGCTCAGTCTCCTTCACTGACTCAGCACTCCCTAGGAGTGGGGCCAGCACAGCATGTTGGAGATCAAACAGTTCTATTTCTTGCAACATTTTTTTTAAGAGTATGCAAAGGGCCGGTGAGATGGCTCTGTGGAATAAGCGCTTCCCTAGCAAGCACAAGGACCTGAGTTCAGTCAGTATACGAACAAGTGCTGGTATAGTGGCAGTGGTATAAACTTGTAATCTCAGCACTCTGAAGCAGGATTACAAACTTGAGCTCAGTTTTGGTAATCTACCAAGACCTTGTCTCAGAAATATAAAGCCAGGCAGGATGGACCATGTCTGTAATCCAGCATGTGAGTGGGGAGGTGCTGAGGCATGATTGTCACAAGTTCAAGGCTGGCTGGATTCCATAGTTTGAGGCCAACCAGAACTGTATAGGAAGACCCTGTCTCAAAAAATTCAATGAAGAGCTGAGGATGTAGCTCAGTACAAAGGCCTGCATTTAATCCCTGGTATGGAGGAAGGAAAGAAAAAAGCACTATGCAGAGTAAAATGGCGACTCATGAGTGGGAGAAAATACTTGGAAACCGTAACTACCTAAGGGATTGATACTCGGAATAATACAACTCAACAGCAACAAAAACCTGACTAAAATACGGACAAAAGACTTGAATACTAAATAGCTCAGCAGATTAAAGCGCCTGCAAGCAGGTGCAGGGGACGGAACGGGGGTTCGATCCCTGGGCCTGCTGCTGTGCTGGCTCTACCCCCTGGGGCATGCTGAGATGGCAGTTGAGACTGGGTGTGGTGGCACCCGCCTGCATTCCCAGCTCTTGGGAGGCTGTAAACAGGTGGATCACTACAAGTCCAATCTAGTAGTGAGACCCTGAACACCCTGTAGACCCTTGCCTAAAATACAAAAAAAAAAAAAAAAAAAAGTTTCAGTGCCTTAGGGGGCCTTCCCATTAGCTCAGTTGTTTAAGTGCCTGCTTAAGCAAAGCAGTCAGGCTCAGGATTCTGTGGTTTGATCCCCAGATCCTCCTGTCTTACCAGACCTGCCCTTAAGGCATCCTGAGCCGGCCCCCCCCAAAAAAAAGGAAAAAAAAAAATCCTTCTGAAGACTTGAATACTGCAAAGAAGATAAATGACCAGTCAACAAAACTTTAAGGCAAATGCACATCAAAGCCATGAGAGGCCATTTTGCACTCATTAGGTACCAGGGTTATCACCAAAAATTTTTAAGTTTTAAAAATAACGGATAATGGAAATAAAAAAATTAAGATATAATAGTTAAAACCAAAAATAAACTAAAAATATCGGATATTGGCCTGCAAATACAGACACAAAGTCTTCAGTGTTGCTAGCAATAATCGCTGGCGAAAGCAAAAATTGTGCATAACTGAAGTGTAGTATGGGATTTCATTTTTTTTACTAAGCTTTTGCACATCAAAAAGAATTACAGACTGAAAAGACAAAGTGGGAAAAAATTCTAGTCAACAGTCTCTAAAGGACTTTTATCTGAAACAGAGAAATTAAATGCATCAGATGCCCCAGATTTAAATACCCAATCCAAAAATGGGTATCTAAAATAAATATGCACTTCTCAGATGTAGGAATATAGACAGCAAATAATTATATGAAAAAATGTTCCGCATCACTGGTCACTTGAGAGATGCAGGCTAAAACACTTGAGATTCCATCTCCAGAAAGAATAGCTGTCTTCAAGAAATCAGTAACAAATGCTGGAGGGGCTATGGGGAAGAAGGAACCCTTCTCCACTGTTGGTGGGAGTACAGACTGCTGGAAGATCTGTGGAAATCAATGTGGAGATTCCTCAAAAAACTGGGATTAGGGGCCTGGGGAAGATAGCTCGGCAGTCTAAGCACCAGCCTGGCAAGTGCAAGGTCCTGAGTTTGATCCCCTGGTACTGTATTCAGTGCTGGCCCTGCAGGCACGCTGTGCCAGCCACTGAAACTGGGCATGGTGGCACAGACCTTTAATACCAGCGCTGGGGAGGCTGAGACAGGAGGATCACTACAGGTCTGAGCTGTGTAGTGAGATCCTGTAATGAATAAATAAATATAAAACTGTGATTAGGAATAAAAGAAAAACCAACTATAATTAGAGGTCCCTTTGACCTAGATGTTCCCCTTCTAGGTATTTTCCAGGAAGACTTAAAATCATACCACAGCATGGTATGTGTACCCATGTTTATAGCAGTACAATTTGTCATAGTGAAATCTTGCAAACAATTTAAATGCCCATCAACAGAGAAATGGATAAAAAAGATGTATTTTTGTACAATGGAGTACTATTCAGTATAGGAGGATAAACTTGACTTTTATAGGTAAATGGATGAAACCATACTCATGGATGAAATAAGTCTTGCATGTGTATACATACCTCTTTAGTGTAAGAAGTTGAAAGAGTAGGATCCAAAATGTGTAACATACTAAAAATGGGAAGAAACTGTTCAAAAGAGAACTGGGATGGGGGAAAGGAGAAAAGGAAAAATGAAAAGTCAGTGTATGTATTGATGATAGTTATCATTTGATCAATTTTTGTGTTTGTGTCTGAGCAACTACTCTGATCATTGTTAATCTTATCTTGTTTTAAAAATCTGTATCATTGTTGTTTTTCCTCTATAAAAATAAAATGCATTTTAAAATTGAATTGGAAAATAGACAAAAATTGAAACGATCAGAATTATACAACAGGAAATGGAAAACGAAATCCCTTGCCCAAAACACTGCTTAACCACTGTATTACTGCAGATTACTATGTGGGTCTCTGTTCAGATTTCACATTATACAAATACAGAACAAGTGGATGTGTGTAAGGTAAAGCACGTGTAATGGTGGAAAAGAGACCTACTGTTCTGTTCCATTCAGTTTCATAGCTAAGTCAAGTAATTTTTAAAAATCAGTATGGCATTAAGTCATCAGTATAACCCCACATCAGTGCACTTATGGGCGGACTCACTTGTATACCTATGTTCATGGCACAATATTCACAGTATTCAGAGTTCAGATGAGTTGATCAAAAGTACATATAATATTTAGCCACATGAACAAAATTCTGACATGCTGTAACATGAGCCCTGAAGTTACACTAATTGGCATGAATATTGTATATGATTTCACTTATGTGAGATTGCCTAAGTAACAAAACTGACTGTAGTATGGTAGTTAGCAAGTATTGAGGGAATGGAAAATTACATGTTAAAATTACAGGTAGAAACCAGGTACGGTGGTAGATGCCCGTAATTCCTGCACTTTTTTTAAAAAATAAAATAGCCTGACGAGCAGGAGGCTGACGAGCATTGTAAATTCTAGTCCTGCCCGAGCAACTTAGAGAGACCCTGTCTCAATTGAACAAAGCTGGGATGGTGAGGGGTCAGGGAGACAGCTGTGTGAAGACACTGGGTTCAGTCCGCAGTGCTGCCAAAACAAAAATGGGTGAAGTTTCTGTTATGGAACAAAATTCTGGAGATGGATGCGAGTGATGTTTGCAAAAATGAATTTAAATGTCACTGGTTATGTACAATTAAACAAGTGAGATGTTATCTGCAGTCTACACTCTGGTAGACTGAGGTAAGAAGATTACAAGTTTGATGTGGGCCTGGGATACACAAGAAGACCCTATCTAAAAAAGACATGAGGTTTATTTTGAAAGGTTAAGAATAAACAAGGTAATAAAGAATTTCAACTTTTATGTATAGTTTCTAGAACTTACAAAGAAAATGGTATTCATGTCTTGATGTTTTAATCATGTTCAAAAACTCATACTCAAAATTCATTGCACTTGCTAAAATTTTCTGAGAACCCAGTCTGGCTTCCAATTTGCAGTGACATTCCTGCCTGCCTCATGCTCCTGAGTGCTGGGATCACAGGTGTGTCCCATAACTAGAAGCTGAACATTTCACTTCATTACTAGTTTAGTTTTTTCACTTCTGTGAACATTAAATCTAGCACTCAAATGAGTGTGAGTCAGGCCTCCTAACCTGGTTCCTTTGACCAAATAAGTAATTTGTGTGTGCATAATACAAGTACTTTCCTACCCAGGTCCAGGGAGCATGACAGTGGGAAGCCAAGTCTTTCTGGAATGACTCCACTAGCCACTGAATACCTAAGCAAATACTTGTCTTAAATTCATTCCCTCAGGAAATTTATCAGTAACTCTGTAAGTGAAGTGTAATCTTGTCAGAGTTGTGAGACTATCCAAAGATCCTGAATCCTTACAGATAGTTGGGAGTCACAATAATATGAATAATCAGAATTGCTATAGAAACAAGGATAATCACACAGATACGGATTGAGGTATCAATGTCTGGGCCTTAGTATTTTAACTTGATCTGGTACTACAAGAACAGCTACTAGTGTTAATCCAATTTATTACCTCTTCTTTGTTTTTATGTATTTAGTACAAGGTCTACAGGGGCTCACTACACAGACTGGATTTATAGTGATCCTTCCTGTTTTTCAGCCTCCGGAGCGCTGGGATTATAGGCATGTGCCACCACACCCAGTCTCATTCTGTCTCAGCGCTCCCGAGGCAGGGCCGGCACAGCATGCTGGGGATTGAACCCCAGTCCCTGCGTCTGCCTAAGCAGATGCTTTAATCCGCTGAGCTATCTGGCTGGCCCTATGACCTCTTCTTCGTTCATTTAGTACGATTCTGAGGATTAATTGAGGCCCTCTAACGTTTTGGTCTCCTTTTCAAACTTGTGGCAGATTAGAAATATTTGCTTTTCATGACCATGTTGACTTTCAGGAAAAGCCGAAAGTCCCACACTGCTAAGTCTGGTAAATAAGGTGAGTGGATATACTGTAATGCTTGCCATAAATGTTTTGAATCAATTCAAATGAGACAGCCACAACTACAGACTCACAAAAGACTTCCAGACTTACTCGAGCAAGTGGCAAGAATGTATTCCAAGTGAGAAGGATAGGGCTTGGGTGATAGCTCAGTGTCATAAGCACCTGCCCAACATGCACAAGGTCCTGAGTTTGACCCCCAGTACAAAAAAAAAAAGTAAGAGTACATGAGTTAATGGCAATCTTACTGTAATGCATTTTAAAAAATTACCCATTTTCCTATTTTATAAATGATGCAGAACAAACAGAAGCGTAAGGCTTTTAATTCTTACATGAACTTTCTGATAGTCCCATCGAAGTTTTTTTTTAACCTTATTTGGTACAGGGTCTCATTACTATGCAGCTTAGATGAACGTAGCTCAGATGGATTCAGCTGAGATGGACTCGTAGTGATTCTCCTGTTTCGGCCTCCCCAGTGCTGGGACTGCAAGCGTGCATCTCCATGCCTGGTTTTGCGGCTGGCACAAGATGACGTACCAGGGACTGAACCTAGGTCCTTGCACTTGCCAGGCAAGTGCTTAGTTAGACCACCAAGCTATCTTCCCAGCCTCCAATCAAAGTTTTGGTCGTTTTAAGATGTGTAACAGAATACACTATCAACATCACCTTTAAGTTGGTTCCTTCCATTTAAAAATGAGTAAAATTTTAAAATTCTATTCAAATAGACTTTGGTAAAGAATCTATCGCTTTTGGAAAATATAGTATCCCTCAAGGAAAAATATCCTTTCACCACTTAACTTTTACTGCTTAGAAGAAATATACTCAATATTGGTAACGTCTGACTTCATTAAGTACTATATTTGAGAAATAAAACCTGTCCTCACATCAATTCTTTAATGCAAGACTTTAATTTTACAAACTATAAAATAGGTATGAAGATCCACACTAACTGTTTATGTAAGTAGAGCCAAAAAATTGATTATGGTTGATTATAAAATACTCATACAATGTATTAAAGAAGGGTCATGATTCACAAGTTTTGAGATGATCCTTTTAATTACAATTTACAGAGAAGAAATGTTTACACACTTATAAATAAACCCAAAACTTACATAGAATTGTTTATGTAATACATTTCCTCTAAACGAGGATTCTAATTGCAAATCCACTACGTGACTCAAAAGAAAAATATACATTATATTTTAATATATGAATTGTCAATAACTAAAAGTTATTGAGTAATGTTAAATCTTTCTCTTCTGTTTATGAGACATTCTTCACATTGTTTTGTGTGACCACCTGCAGAGGATCAGGTCTTTCTCTTTAGAGTCCAATGATAAAAGTCTAATTTGAAATCAGAACCGATCTGCTGATCTGCTAGCCACAGCTCTAATATTGCCATAAACCTTTGATGGAGGATTTCCTATAAAGGAAAAAAAAAAATTAGCTATACATACATACATATACAAATATATATTTACATATATAAAAACTACACTGAACAGGGTCTCTACACTTACTGAACAAGGACAGAGCTGGGTGTGGTGGTACATGACTGTAATCCCAGCACTCTGGGAAGCTGAGGGAGGACTGCTAGCTCCAGCTCAGTGTGGGCAACTCAGCAACTTAGTGAGACTATATCAGAATAAAAAATGAGCTGAGGGGTACAGCTCAGTAACACAGTACTTGTATAACATGCCTCAGACTCTGGGTTCAATCCCCAAGACCACAAAAAAGAACAAGGTAAGATTTTTATTTTTATTTATTTATTTATTCATTTATTTTTTGTGCAACCGGGGATTGAACTCAGGTCCTTGTGCTTGCCAGACAAGCACTTATCCTACTGAGCTATCTCCTTGGCCCAGAGATTTTTATTATTATTTTTTTGGTGGAACCGGGGATTGAACTCAGGCCCTTGCGCTTGCCAGGGAAGCGCTTATTGTACTGAACCATCTCCCCAGCCCAAGATTTTTATTGTTATTTATTGTTTTTTGCGGAACCAGGGATTGAACTCAGGCCCCTGTGCTTGCCAGGGAAGTGCTTATTCTACTGAGCCATCTCCCTGGCCCCTATTAATTTTTAATTTATATTACATTTTTAAAAATATTACTGGGGGCTGAACTCAGGAATACTTTATCACTGAGCTACAATCCTAGCCTCATTCATTCATTCACTCATTCATTCATCGACAGGGTCTTGTGTTGCTCTGGCTGATCTTGAATTTCAGACCTTCTGGTCTCAACCTGCCAAGCTGCTGGATTGAAAGGTTTATGCCACAATACCTAGCTTATCAGAGCTATATATATTAAATTACCAAAAGAACCTTACAAAAATTAGTCATATTTTCTAAGAGCCAAAAGTACTATCATATTTAAAAAGAAGCCAGTCCGCCAGCCCTGGGCACCATAAGAGAATCACAAAGTTTTCTTTTTTTTTTTTTTCTGTTGTATTTTAAGGAAGGGTCTACAATGTGTTCAGGGTCTCACTACTAGATCAGACTCAGGGATCTGACTGTTTACAGCCTCCCAAGAGCCAGGATTACAGGTGTACCACCATGCCCAGTCTTTTTTTTTTTTTTTGCTACCAGGGATTGTACTCAGGACCTCCTCCTTGCTGGGGAGGGCTGAAGTCCTGAGCTGTCCCCTGGCCCAGTGCCAAGGTCTTCCAGTGATCACTCAGGCTGGGTGGGTCAGTTAAACTGCCTGAGGCTGTCCAGCAGTTTCCTTTCAGTTAAACCTAAACTTGATGTTCCTGCTATTTCTATGTTCTTCCTCATGGGCAAGAATTTCAGCAGTATTTCTAAAGAACCTATTTCACCTAACAAATAGAATCTATGCAAAATAGCCCTATTTTTCTCTAGACCCTAACCCACCAACTCCTGAGGCCTTTGACATTATTACATCTCTAATATTACCCTCAAGTTGCTTTGTAAATGTTGTCTGAATTTCTTAATTCCCTCTCCAGACAAAACACCAAAGAAAGAAATTGCTGGTACCTAGGATGAGGTTGCAAATGGCAGTCCTTGCCATCTTGATGTTCTGGAAAGAGCCAAGGATGTGAACTTTCCTGAAAGAGACAAAGTGAAGCAATTTCCTAAGTTAGCTATAAAAACCATCTCTTTACCTAAATCCTGTAATCCAAAAACCATGGAAAATCATGACAGGGTGATACTGTACAACCCTGTACATACCCTAAAATCACTTTTGAAAGGGTGAATTTGGTAGTATACAGAAGGCATTTTTTTTGAGATGGGATTCTGCTATGCAGTTCAGACTGGCCTTGGACTCACTCTGTAGCCCAAACTGGTCTCAATCCTCCGGCCTCAAGCCCCCTTGAGTGTTGGGATTACAGGCATGCACCTCTATGCCTGGTGCACATTGTATTCTAATAAATTATCAGAAAAGACAAAAAAGATTATTTGTTGATAGGAGCTACCATCCAGTAAGTGCTTTTACGTTAGGATTTTACACATATATTTTCACTTTATCTTCACATAAACTTTGTAAGATAGATGTTACTTCCATAGTACAGATAAAGGTTTTACTTCTATACATAGTCAAGAAATGTAGGGCTGGGGAGACAGCTCAGTGGCAAAAGCGCCTGCCTGGAAGTGCAAGGTCATGAGTTCAATCCCCAGGATCACAAAAAAAAAAAAAAAAAAAAAAAAAAAAAAGAAAAAAGAAACGTCAGGCTGGGGGTGCAGCTCTGTAGCATATGGAAGCACGTCAACTGCAGTGCCATAGGTGAAAACAAAACAAATCAAGAAACCTGTCCAAGACCATACACTGCCCAGAAACATAACTACCACATTTCAGTTTCAACTGCAAAGCTTTTTAAAGGTCATCTTAATATACTGAGAATCATCAGACTCACAGTGGGCATTCCTTTTTGAATGACTCAGGTATGATTGATAGTGGAGGTCAGTTTTTACACCTCCAGATGGGTGAAACAAATTTTCATGTGCTCCTTCCCCAAATGTCACTAAATCGATAGCTCTAAGATACAAAACCAAAAGAAAGAAGATGATGACAATAATAAACTCTGCAAAGGTGGAAAGCAGATGAATGAGGCAGAAGTGACTTTTTGGACCCTAGTAAACTGACCTACCTCAGCTAGGAGGCAGAGGAGAAAAGAGAAGCCAGCATGATGGCCCCAGGGCAAGGGGCCTTCGGAGCATAAGGCTCGGGGAGAGATTTCTAGAACGTTGATGCATAAATACACTAGGAGGAGGCTGAGAGGCTGTACAGCTCTTCTGTGAATTTTGATACTGAAAATTAAGAAAACACACTAGCAAATAAGAAATACTTCGTCAAATGAAAGCGAAGTTGCAAAGGAGAAATCCCATGTGGTCATCTATGAATATACTGAGCATTGAAGATCTGCTTTGAGGCAATTCTGAACAGTGACTGAATGTACACAAGGCGCCACAGGGGAGGAATAAGCTCAAGTGCTACAAAAGCAGATTCTGTGCAGCGTGGCCAGAGAGTGGGCAAGAAAGCACAACGTCTTTCAAGGTGGAAAGTCAGTAATCATCTAGAAAATAAACCAAGAAGCTCTGTATCAAGGTATGCTGACGTACAGAGGTACTCTTTTCCCTGACAAGTCTCCTGTGCTGCACAGGCCAGCTCTGAGCTCACGATTCTCCCGCCTTAGCCTCCGGAGCAGATGTGATGACTGCAGCTCCAAGCCACTGCACCCGGGTGAAGACAGGAGATTTAAGCTGTTAAAAAGAGAGCTGCACCTAGCTTTTCTGAGGAGGGTTAAATGGAGGCAGGTAGTGGATATTTCTGGCTTTTCAAACCACATGGTTGCCTCACTTCACTAAGTAGGATTACTTAAAATGCATTATGAAAATCAAAGAGGCAAAAACAGAACAAAGTATAAGTAGTTTTGCTACCAAAACAAAACAAATGGCCAGTAATTAGAAAGAGGTACAGTTCTGACAGCACACAGGCTACATTATTTCTCATGTGGTAGTGATTATCTAGAACAAAGTGACTTTACCTTTAAATCCTGCTCACATTTTACTGTTGTTATTAGCCACTCATCAGAACTACCATTACGGGTGCATAATGTTGTCTTATGGATATTTTATAACTACTATACATCGTTAAATGAATTTCCAGTTAGCATATTTATAGCAAAAACTACAAGACAGTATGTCTTTTTAATTTCAAGTAGTTTATAATTCAGTTTTCAAGAAAGATAAAAAGCTATTAAAATTCCACAGCAAAATTATTCATAAACAATCTCCAAATAAAATAACCCAAAAGTCTATCAACTGTGAATACAATGTAATGGAATAACACCTGACAATAACAACACTTGAAGTGCAACAGAAAAGAAAAACTTAAAATAACATGCTAATTAAAAGAAACTATACCCAAAGCCTACATACTAGGTTAATTCTGTTTAAGTGAATCTCTTGAAAAAGCAAAAGCATAGTGACAAAAAGCAGAGCAGTGACTGCCTGAGAGCAGAGTGGGGAGGAGACTCAAGGCAAAGACGCACTAGGAACGCTCCAGATGCTGGGACAGTGCAAGGGTGGAGTGTGGGGATACAGGGCAGTGGTGCACTTGCCAACTCACTGAACTAGAGTCACTAGGCCACAAGGAAGCTATTAAAGAAGTTTAAGAAAAACTTTTAGGCCTACAGTCAGTATTTAAAATACGACATACATATCCGCATTTTGAAATTTCTATTGAAAAAGGTTCCATAGCTTGTATTTCAGACTTCAGGCTCAATCTATACAAGATCAAAACTATGAGCAAAAGTAAGATGCTCCTGAGTGAATTATTTCTGCATTTAGTTGCAAGCAGGCCCTTCCCGTCAGTCACCTGCTTCATCTGCTAACTTCACGGTATTAAACTCTGAGCCACGCATTAGTTCCTCAGCCTGGCAGCAGAGCCTCCTCAACCCCAGAAGGGGGTAATCCCAGCTTTACCTCGGCCGCCCTTACTCTCATGTACTGTCATCTTAATTATGTTCACAAAAAACTGCTTGATAATTTAACCAACATGCAATACTCCTTATTTTTAAGAAAGGCCTTGAGAAAATAAGTACTTAACATAGCTCTAGTACAATACAGATCCACGGACCTATACAAAACATATGTAGTACTCTAAAATAGGAAAGTCTCACAAGTTAGTTGAAGCACCTATTACTTGTCTTCCCTTACTGATTTAATAGGTTCCTCTACTGAAATCTTCATCTATAATATCTTTTTTTAACAGTGATTCTAAACATTTCCTTTTTCACTAAATAAAAGCGATAATTACTGAAATTTTCCTAACCAACTTAGTCTCCTTTAAAGTAGGTGACTACTCAAGCACGTACCAGTGAAGAGTCAGTGCTAACACTATGTATAATACACAAATGATAGGACTTTTTCCAGTAGATGATCAAGTATAAATCATGTGAATAATTTTCACAAGGTCAAAAACTTACACATCAGCTAAAACTATTCGTGTCCGTGTCACGTTCTCTATGGTAAATTTGGTTTTTCCTCCTTTGCCAGCAATTCTTCCTATTGCCCTTGACAGGTGGTCTCCCTTTAGAGGCTTAACTAAAGAAGAAAAGCAAGATATCATGTGAGGGGCTGGTGAGATGGCTCAGTGGTCTAAAGCACCTACTTAGAACAAGCTTAGCAAAGCACAGGGACCACAGTTCAATCCCCCAGCACCACATGCCAGCCAGCCCCGCCCCCTGGTGGGCTGAGCTGGTCACACACACGCACACACACACAAATAAATAAAATTTAAAAAAAAAAAGATGTCATGTGACAAGATGTATACTGTCTCTCCACATAGTTTATTAACTAAATGAGCATTTTTTTTTAAAAAAAGGCTAATAACATAGCTCAACTGATGCTATTAAAAGCTTACAATCAAAACATAATGCAAAATTGGCAAGAGAAAAGAACAATTTTTCACAGAAAACCACCACAAACTTACCATCTGTAATTTCAAAAGACTCCAGAAAGAGGTCATCTAACCTGATGAGGGCGAGTGCATCCTAGAATATAAACATAAACACCATGAAGGTCCTTGCACCACAAATGAGAATGAGTGACTAAAACAAACTCTGGTACAAGAACATTCACATTTAAAAAATGATTTATCCACAAAATTGCCCACACTAATTGTTTAAGCTGGCAGTAGTGGCCCAAGCCTATAATCCTGTACTTCTGCAGCCCAAGGCAGGAGGACTGCAAGTTCAAGCATAGCCTTTTCAACTTAGTGAGACCCTGTCTCAAAATTTAAAGAAGGGCTGGGGATGTGGCTCAGCGTGAACTGAGGTGCAATCCCTAGTAACCACCCCTTACATTGTATTTTGAAGTCTCCATTACAGACATCATGAAATCACTCACTTCCACTTGAAATCCAAGAATAAAGGCCTTTACAAAATCAGCTGCTTTTGTCAGAGCACTAGCATCCTTGGTTTCTTTACAAGTCTGCAAACAAAATAACGAACAGGTACAAACTTAGAGAGGTGTAAAAAGGAAAATACTCTAATTAAAAACAAAGTAACCTTTATTTTTTTACCCTCTAAAAATAACCTTTCCCATTATTTTAATTTCTTTCACCAACACCCTTTTGCTATATAGTCTGGATAATTCAATTTTGGTGGGACACACATTGTTCTTAATTTGCAAAACAAACCCTTCCAAGCTTGGGCGGGCAATTCCACCCAAAGACTGTCAAGTGACTGAACACACCATGTGACCCATCAGCCTTTGGGTTCACAGCAACACTCCTGCAGCACAGCCCGATGACCCACATGCTGCAGGACCTATATCCTGTCCACCCCTTCAGGTGCAACAGCCAGTCCTCTTCTCTTCTCCCTCAAAGCAATCTTTCTTGGGAGTTATGGCCAGATCTTCTGAGTTCAATCATTTATCTGCTGATGTTTCCCAAATTAACAAATCGGGTTCTAACCACTTGTACGGCCAGTGCTGAAGGAGAAACCACGTACAAATTCTGCCCTCAACTTCTTCAATGACTACAGAAATACTCATAAAATGCCTACCACTGTAAATACAACACATGCTTTACATGTCTTAGCTGTCATCTTCAAGATAACTTGAATGCTAAGTGCTATAAATTTATATTAAGTAATGAAAAGTGAAAAAAGGGTAAGATTGAAACACAAATTCTATTGTACTTCTACTCTTACTCATATTCACAATGTAGATGAGACAAACTTAAAGCCATACAAAATTATACAAAGGAAAAGCACCTGGAACTTTCACATTTCAAATCAAATCTCAGCTCCAATTCTATTATGTAACAGTAACAAGTCTCAGGGATATGTCGAACCTTAAATTTTTTCATCTGTAAAATAAAGAGGTTAAAGTAGAAGATCCTAAGAGGCTGCTTCATGTATCATCAGCCTGATCTTTGGCCAAGACACCCAACTTCTTTGACCTATCCTCCCCCTCACCTCTGTAATGGGGAGGATGCAGTCTCTACATCATAAGAGTTCTCCTAAAGACCAGATGATGTCGTTCATGGCAGAGGAACCACTACAAGTCTGTATATGGAAGCTTCAATAGTAGTGGAACACAAATTGATGAGTCTGCAACAAACAGACAAACAAGCACAACGGAAATGCAGACATAGAAGAAATGATGGAAAGAGGACTTATAGTGGAAAAGAACTTCAGCTAGATACTGAAAAGCAATGGAATAAAGTAGGAAAAGGAGTGGAGAGGTCCTTTGTTAAAGCAAAGCCACAAGACCGTATGAACATAAAAAAGTGGTGAGAGATGAACTTGTGACTGAGTCCCCCACGTGAAAGGCACACGTGGTCCATCTTTAGAAGAGGTGGAGATGCTGGAATATCATTACAGAAGCATTATCCTCTGCAAAAATTAATTTTGCACTGTCACAGAAGAGGGAAGAGAGAGAAAACAATGCAAGGGAAACCTTGTAAGGAAAGTCTTGAAATGAAACCCTAAAAGCCTGAACTGGTGCAGCATTGGGAGCAAAGATAGGTTTTATTAGTCCCATCCTGTAACGTCTTAAACTTCACCAACTAGTTACAGTAGTGCCTCTTGGTACCATGGTCATAGTTCACACACACAAAAGCTTATACATGCGCTAGTAATACTACCACAATCTTCAGGATGGAAAATGTACTTACATTTGTTTTTTACATGCTTTATGTGCAGGCTTTGCCAATACACTGGTATGACTTCGGAGCCAATTTATGAATTAACATTTGTGGTGAGGGCAGATTCCGAAGGCATTTGCTTAAGTTCAAACTTATTAGGATATAGCTTAAAAGCTGAAGAAAACCATTTAATAGAGTAAGTTCCGTTCAACAAATTCTATCCATGTGTTTTCATTCAAGGAGAAAAATCCCAGTTATGTTTGGAAATAGGTGGCAGTCTCCTTACCCTGATTTCTACATTTCTCGATTTCAAGTTAAAGCGTATCTGGAGTCCCAAATGTTCTACAATAGGAGTAAATATCTTCATCCAGTTCTCTTTTAATGGTGTATATCTGTTAGCTGGAACTGGAACTTTGCGTGTTTCTTCTCTCCCACTCTGCAATTAAAACACAACTCTTGAGAGCTCGCGGGCGGGGGGAGGGGCTGTGGGCGGAGCCGCACGATGACAGCCGACCCACAAAAAGCTGCCCTCGGCTGAACCGCTTAAAACTGCTGGAAAGTCACTTCGCTAAAACCCTCACGGCAGAAGAGACCCTCACAGCTTCGACAACATACAGAGGCCACTCTCTTGACCCGCCCATAGCCCCTGCTCCTGCTCCGGTCCTGCCCCAGGGTCCCCAACAGTACCAGCAGTCCATCCCCAGCGAGCGGCGGGAAGATCGGCCTCTTTGCCGGCTGGGCCTCCTCCGTATCCATGCGGCCCGCGTCCCCGCCCTCCCCCGCTTCAGACAATTGCTCAGACTTCCGTTTCTTCGCCCGCCGGGCACCCTTTCGGGTGACCTGGGTGAACCCTTCCTCGGCTCCCGCATTCTGTATCTCCATATCAGCCATCTCTGGACCCGGAAAGCGCTTCCAACTAGAACACGTGCGGCACTACATTGCGCAGGCGCACCGCCCGGGCGCCAGCCTCAGCCAATCAATCCCAGACCTCCGCCCCTCCTGGGTCCCACGCTAAGGGTCCTGAAGCAGGATTGGTGAGCGTGTCTACTCGGGCTACTTTAATATATGCCTGATTTCTAGGGTCACCCTTCGATCACGCAACTCACATCCAAGACATTCTGTAATCAGCAGTATGTAGTGGGCAAAAATCGGTGGCTAAAAGCGCTAATAAAATTTGGCCTCCGGTGGAGAAAAAGCTTGTGCGACTTCGGGAGTATATCTGGCATTATTGAAGCTAACTAAATCGAATTTGCTGGGGTGCCCGTGGGGCCGAGTACGGCAAGCGGGAAGGACCAACTGCCGTTAAGTTTGGTGTCTGGTTTCTAGGTTCGGGTTGGTTTCTCGGGATCTCGGTGTGTGGCGTTTGGTGGAAGTGAAATCGGCCAGACCATGTCGGCTTTCGAGAAGCCTCAGATCATTGCCCATATCCAGAAGGGCCTCAACTACACGGTGTTTGACTGTAAATGGGTGCCCTGCAGCGCCAAGTTTGTGACCATGGGCAACTTCGCTCGGGGAACCGGCGTAATTCAGCTGTACGAGATCCAGCACGGGGAGCTGAAGCTGCTTCGGGAGGTGGGTGTCGGCTCGCGACTACCCACTTCCGGGCTCTGAAGTGCCTGTGGGGACGAATTGCCCTGCAGCCCCCGCGCGCTTCCCCACAGCGTGCCCCGAAAGCATAGAGACCAGGGAAGTTGGTTGCAAATTTGAGAAGTGCTCTGACTCTAAAACTTTGCTTTCAAGTCCTGCGGTCTCGTCGCGGGCAGGTACCTCCGCGCCCTGTCAGCCCCCTTCTGCCACCTCCATTGCGGTGCAGCACAAACTTTTGGAAAGGGACGCTAAGATTTTGTGTCTAAATTCGAGAACCACTTAGTTTGCAATCATTTGTAGAAATTTTAGTGCGCCCACCTAATGCGTGTTTTGGAAGCAGAGATAACGCAGGCGCCAGGATACTTGTGATATCAGTATCACAAGTCAACACCTTTCGATCATATCAGTGTCGGTCGGTGAAGCGCTTGGCATTCCCAGGCACGTGAGTGGCAGTCTTGTCGGATCTCACGGAGTTAGTTTTCTAATGGGAAGCACATTTAGTTTAATAATCAAGTCAAGGATGAATAATTACAAGTCGAGGTGGGTTCCCTCACACAACATAGTTCAATGAGTGAAAATCTACATGGGATGAGTACAAACTGGACCAGAGTGAGAGTAGAAGACGAAACTTCCAGAGGGAACAACATCTGCCGAAGTTCAGTAATGGGAGAAAGTTTGTTTGCTCAAGAAACAAGACGAGTTAGCAGGAACCAGACATTGCAAAATCTGTAGAACGTATAAAAGACTTGTGCCTTTTTACAGGGAAAAATAGCAGATCATTGAAAGGTGCAATAAGAACAGATTCACAAGTTTTATAAAGATCACTAGTGAAAGATTTAGAGGATTGGGCCAGGGAGATAGCTCAGTGGTCTAAGCGCCTGCCTGGCAAGTGGAAGGACCCGAGTTCAATTCCGCTTACCACATACCACCCTGCACTGAGCTGGCCACTGAAACCAGGCGTGGTGGTGCATGTCTGTAATCCCAGTGCTGGAGAGACTGAGACAGGAAGATCACTATGAGTCTGAGCTACATATGGAGACCCTATACCAAATAAATAAAATATTAAAAAAGTCAAGAAAAAGATTTAAAGGATAAAGATAATAATTAGGGTTAAAAAGTATTATCTCCTAAGTTGCCAACGCTGGCCTGGAGCTCTGTGATTCTCCCATTCTGAGCCTCTTTTTTTTTAATTTTTTTTTTTTTTTTTTTTTAACATTTATTTATTGTGTGTGTGTGGCCAGCTCAGCCCACCGGGGGCGCGGCTGGCTGGTGGAGGATCGAACCGCGGTCCCTGTGCCTTGCCGAGCTTGTTCCAAGTAGGTGCTTTAGACCACTGAGCCATCTCTCCAGCCCCTCTGAGCCTCTTGTATAATGTTGCTATTAGAGCTGCACACAAGCGTGCGAGGCCCACAACTAGCATTTCTGTAGCTGTTTGCAGTCTCTTCAGTGTTTACAGTTTAATTGTTTAAAGGAAATGAACACTCATAAGGAGGTATTAGAGCTGGAATAGACTATAAGGGCAGGGGATATTGAGAACTCCAGGGATTGAAAGCTACGGAGATGGAGGCAAACAGATGCCCACCTATAATCCCAGCATCCCAGGGAGCTGAAGTAAGATTTATAAATTTGAGCCCAGTCTGTGCAGTTTAGTAATTTAATTTAGTAAGACTATTTCAAAATAAAAGATTTTTTAAAAGGCTTGGGTTCGCGAGAGTGCAGAAATAAAGCTCAGGGGCACAGCGCCTGCCTGGCAAGTGTTAGGTCCTGAGTTGGCTTCCGGTACCAAATGAAATAAAAAGTGAAAAGGCTGAGGATGTAGCTTAGTGCAAAGCCCTTGGGTTTGATCCATTTTCCTTGTTTGGTTTGCTGTCCCTCGCTGAATTTCTGAAAATGGCTTGTTCTTGCTACTCCTCTTACATTCATCACTTTGCTTTGTGTTGCTTTTCCAGATTTTTTGATGTATGATTCCTTCCTGATCCTCAAAGTAGTTTTTGTTGCATTCTTGTAGTACTTATGATAGAAATATAAATTCTGTTTTGTGTATGACTAACTATAAGTTCCTAGAGGGTAAGAGAATGCCTTTCTTCAGCATAGTTTGCAAGGAGGAGCCACTCAATAAATTACTCATTAAAAGAAGTGTGGGCTGGCCAGTTAGCTCAACGGACTAAAGCACCTGCTTAGGCCGAGTGCAGGGACCGGGGTTTGATCCCCTGCGTGCCATGCCGGCCCCACCCCCAGGGCCAGGTGAGAAGGTGATTGAGACTAGGTATGGTAGTGCGTGCCTGTAATCCCAGGATTTGGGAGGCTTTAAACAGGAGAATCACTAAAAGTCTGATCTACATAGTGAGACCCTGTAGGCCCTGTCTACATAGTGAGACTAAATACATGTAAAAAAATTAAAAAGGAGTGAATGTATGCATATAAATAGGGTGTAAAATTATTAGAAAATATAGATAGAAAAAAGAAGAAAGCATCACCCGTTATCTCAATCCCAGGAATAATCAATTTATATTTTCCACCCAGAAACTTCTTTTTTTTTGAATCATAAATTCTTGAGAACCTGTTATTTCCAAGCATTGTATTAAAAAAGAACCAAGGGCATTTAGAAGATGAATCCCGTTTCCTAAGAAATCTGCTGTTTAAAAGCAGGGTAAAGCAAATGGAAAAGCACATTTAAGAGCTTTGACTGTATGTGGCTAGAGTGGTGCAATTAAAAAAAAAAATCCAAGTTAAATACAGGCTCAGTGATTCTCCCCCCTCATGGCCTGTCTCAACCATCTTGAGCCCTCTGTTATTTCTATTTGTGTGCATGCTTACAAATATCTTTGCCTTGGTCACGCCCCTGGAGTCTGAGGCAGCGGTGCTCTGATGCATCCAAAATAGGGAAGGCCCAGCCATCAGTATTCTCTTGAACTTCTGCAGGGGATTCTAATGCCTACCCAGACTTCAGAAATATACTTATTCTATTGAGTGAAAAGCATTGGGCCAGATAGATTTTTTTATTAAAATTTAAAGAAACGCACTGATTTAATCATTATAAAAATACCCTAAACCTAGTGCCCAAAGCCTCTGCATCCAAGAGAAGACAGGAAGGGAGCAAATCAGCTTTTGCTGATGCCGCCCTCGTCTCACTGTAGGCCTTGGGCAGGGGTCGGGGGGGGGGTGCACAGTTGAGTTGGCTGCCCTAGGCACAGGTGTCCAGCTTGGTGTCCTCCTTTTGCTCCATCAGGCTTTCTATGTGTGAGACTTCATCTGCTTAGAAAATGCAGCTTTTTTCTAATTGGCACAAAGGTATCCTCCGGACAGGGATGATCCTGAAGAATGAAGTGGTTGTGGATATTTCTACTGTAAAATTAGTAATAAGCCGATAAAATTTTGATTTTTTTAACCTCAATGCTACTGAATTCATTGCTTGTTAGCATTTGGTTGACTAAACCTTTTAATGTTAATTAAGTAGTGCCAGGATGTGGAGGAGGAAGTACTGACAAGCTGTACTAGACCCACCCACAGTCAGAACAAAAATAGCTGTTGAGGGAATTACCAATCATGGGCTTCTTTAACCACATTAACATGTCATTGTAGCAGCAAATGCCCACCACTAGGTCTAGTGAACTGATCTGGGTGGTCACACTATCATATGGCAAAAATTAGTAATGCATACTTTGGTGGTGTAATTCTCACCGAGTCTTCAGTTTTTTTTAAACTGGTTTCTAACAAGAACAGTTTTAAGTTCTGCCAAATTCTGTGCCTCTTTTCTGTAGGTAAAAAGTATAAGGGAGTTAGGGGGGAATTCTTGTGAGTTATACAAAATTAGTTTCTCTTGATTTCACTGCTATTATGATTCCATAAATGTCTGAGGAAGGAGAAAACATGCTTTTACAAGGGTAGTGCTGGGCCCTTCTGGACAAAGTGTAGTCCTCACTGTTTGCGGATGGCAAGGTGTTAATGTGTCTGATAGATTCATATACTTCTAAGTTTAATTCTTTTTTTTTTTTGACTTTGATTCGTGCACAACAGACCATTAGTGTCAATAAATCCAGGTGGGTATTTTGCATACAGAAAAGAAAATGTACATGTGGGAATCATAATACCATATGTTTATCTAGTAAGGAAATGAATGAAGTTTAAAACACAAGGACAAACCTGGGAGTACTAGTGGGCCCTCACTTTCACGGAGGTCACGTTCCAGACACCCCCACGATAAGTGAAAATCAACGAAGTAGCAATGTTCTATTTATTTTAGTATTTATATATATTTTAAAGCTTTAGAACTCACTTCTGCACTCTTATAAACCTTTCTCACACTTTAAAAAACATTTCTAATGTCAACCATTTTCTAAATTCATAAACCTACGTAATTTTAACAATATATGTATACTGTACACTACCACAAAATCCCATGATATGGTGAAAAATCCCGATAAATAATATAGATTCATGTTTTTTGAAAACCCATGAAGCAGTGAGTTGGAAAAAGTCGAACCATGAAATAGTGAGGGGCTATTCTATGCTTAATCTACATTTGCACTATGCAGCTCACCAATCCATTTCACTATTGAACATATCTTTGGTACTTGTGATGTCTAAGTTTTACAGAATGGAGCTATATGATAAAAGATCCATTTAATGAACTCACATACAAGCCTGAAGGCAGCCTCCTTCAGTAGAAAGAGCTTGCAATCAGACTCCCTAGGTCTTGGGACCAAGGGCAGGTCACTCAGTCTGCTGACCGTATTTCCTTATCTTGAAAGCGATATTCCTATGCTTGCTCGCAGAGTTGTGATGTTAAGGAAGGTTGGTCTTCTGGAAGCAGATCTAGAACAATGTCTGCTATGTAGGTGTTTGATACTTGGAAGCTGTTGTCATGATTGTATGGAAATGATACCAGTAGCTGTCAGAGCTGTGCCCATGAAACCTTGTGGGTGAAGAGGTACCCCAGAGCTAGTTTCTGGTCTCTCTCCAGCACTGGGGCTGAGGCTTAATAGATACTCATACCTTCATTCAGCTAGAGTTGAATACCAACTGGGTGTATTGTGAATGAGACAAGATCCTATTCTCATGGTGTTTACATTCTAGAAAGAGAGGAGGTAGATAACTGACTGAAAAATTAATTTTGTTGATAATTGTAGTTGAAGTTCTGTAAGGTGAAAGATGATGATTTGGGGTTTCCCCTTCAGATTGGCGGGGCATGAAAGGTTGCTGAAGATGTGACATTTGAACTGCAATCTGAATAAGAAGGTGACAGGCATGATGATCTGAGGGAAGAGATGTCCAAGCTGTGAGTGTAGCCAATGCCTCTGGGTGGAAATAACTTTAGTGGGTCTGAAGAAGAAAAAGAAACCTGCTTGGTGTGATTGCAAGGTAGAAGAGAAGAGCAAAAGCAGGAAACAGACTCCCAGGGCCAGCCAAGGCCAGATTTCAAAGGGTTGTGGGGGCCGGCCAGATAGTTCAGCGGACTAAAGCATCTGCTTCAGTAGAGCGCAGTGTTTGGGGTTCAATCTCTAGTGTGCTATGCTGGCCCTGCCCCCTGGGTGCACTAAGACTCCACTGAGTGGGTGTGATGACACGCATCTGTAATCCCAGCACTTGGGAGGCTGAAAATAGGAGAATCACTACAAGTTCAATCTACATAGTGAGACTCCATAGACCCTGTACTAAAATACATTAAAAAAAAAATGTAGTCAAAGAGCTTTGGACATTCCTGTACCTTAGCCCTGAGTGCCAGCCCTGTGAGTCTGTACCAATGAATGTAGTGCTAGGATTTGTTTCTAGATGTCCTGCCCTAGCCTTATGTAGTCATGGGGGTGGCCTTCTAGAGTTTGTGATTGGTTTATGATCCAGTGCTGGGATTGAAGGTATGCGTGCATCGCCCGCCAGGATGGGTAGCCTGCATACAGTGTAAGAGAAGAAAAGGATTCTTTTCCCTTCCTCTCTTGTTTTTAGTGTTTTCCACTGCTATGAAGTGTTACACCTCTGTCATATGCCTTGCTGCCTGGAGCCAGCTGATTTTGGACTGAAACTTTTACAAACTGAGCTAAATAAATATTCCCCCTCCAAGTGGTAGGTACTTTGTCCCAGCAAGGAGAAAAGCAGCTAAGGCACATGTTATTTTTTTCTTTACTTTTAGAAACCATACAATGACAAAGGTGAAAACCTCCAGTATAGACCCTGTCTTGTAACAAACTGACTGGTTCTCAGTTTGGTGTCTTTTCTTTGAAGGTATTTCACATTTGACTATGACTCTGTCATAGGATGTGATGAGATAGGTATGGAATTTCCCATTTGCATCTTCATGTCTGTGGCCAAGAAGTAGGAGACTTGGAGCATTTTGGGTTTTAGATTTTTTTGTGATAGGCATATTCCACTATAGTAGGAACTCATTAGGTGTTAGATCTGTACAGGTCTAGGCTTCAATCTTCTTGACAGGAGAGGGTATTACTAGGTAATTTGCAAGGGCCATTCTGGTGCTGTGGTCGTCACCAGATTTTCAGAAGCCCATTACCTTCCATAGTGGATTGGTATGTGGTTGTTTTACCTAATGTGATTATGTAGCACTCAGAGCAGTAGCCTTTGAAATGAAAGAAATTTAGAAAGTATTGGATAGTCCATAGTAATAGTAGTTCTGTGTGCATACAAGTATACAAATCTTTAGGCATTGAAAAGGTCCCAGGGTAAGTGAGGCATAAATACCTTGAATTTATAGGGCTTTGGAGGGGAAACTATGAAACACATAAACATCTTTTTTCCTGTAGCCATCTGGAAAGAACAGTATCTTCATGATTTTCTCATTTCTGAGGATCTTTAAGAATATTACATAAAAAAACAGAATATTGCATAAAAAACCCAAACTTGCCCATCTACAAACCAGTGGTGATGGTAGGGTTGTTAGCATTTGAATGTCATTAGGAAGATAAGAAAACAGTAAATTAAAACTTTTCATAGCTGTGCAAATTTAAATGATAGAGACTAAAAGAACATGGTAATCTTTTAATCAGAAAATGTTTTAATTGCCTTTTGTGTGTTTTGAACTTTATAGAACCATAAATATGGTGGATTCCAAATAACTGCTTACATAAATAATGTCTCCTTTCTTCAAGATTGAAAAGGCCAAACCCATTAAATGTGGAACATTTGGTGCTGCATCTTTACAGCAGAGATATTTAGCTACTGGAGATTTTGGTGGAAACCTTCATATATGGTAAGATCTCTTGAGCAGTGTTCAAATGCAGGACAAGCGCTTTCTTTGGTATTCTGACTACTCTTCCACTGAAGGAGGAAATTTTAATTTTAAACTGTTGCTTCTTTTGTTCAATTTAACTATAAAAGTATGGGGATTATCTTTTAATGTACTTTTTTAGGGTTCATATTCAAAATCCACTTGAAAATACTGATGTATTTTCCTTTAGATATTTTTGAATAATACTGTCAGTACTTCTTTAAATGCTGTTTTGTTCTATCACTTAATCGTGTCTATAAATAAGCTGTTTCTCTCCACTGTTATGAAATAATGCAGAAAAATGCACAAGTATAACATTGAAAATCAGATATTGTTTACATTTCACCAAGAGGTTTAGTATTATAGAATGATATGTTGAGTTTGTGAGTTTTTACTATACAACTCTTCACACCATTTACAATTTGCATATTTGATGCTTTAAGATCTAAGCACAAAGTCTTAGGAATCTGTCTGTTGACCAAATCAGGTAATCCTTTTTTTTTTTTTTTCTTTTTTTGGTTGTTTTTAATATATTTGGTATAGGGTCTTCCTATGCAGCTCATACGCTGCAGTGATCCTCCTGTTTTCAGCTGGGATTGCAGGCATGCGCCACCAACCTGGGTCTCAATGGCCGACTCAGCTTGCCGTGGGGTGGGGCTGGCACAGCATGTTGTGTCAGGGATGGAACCACGGTCCCTGAGCTTGCCTAAGCAGGCGCTTTAGTCCACTGAGCTATCTCGCCAGCCCGTCCTCTTTATTTTTCAAAAAAAAAAAAAAAAGTTGAATTAAAGTATATAGTAATGTTCTAGAAACTTGTCTTGGGGCTGGGGAGATAGCTCAGTAGAATAAATGCTTGCCTGGCAAGCATAGTATTCTGAGTTCAGTCCCGGGTACTGCAACAAAAAAAAAAAAAAAAAAGGAAAGCAAGCAAGCACAGGTACACATTCTCTATGATGAATATGATCACTATGTATATTGAAAATATACCCATAAAATCTGATTAGAATATTAAAAAGAAGAAACTTGTCTAGAATAAAGCTAATTTCTCCTTCCCTTCACGATTTAGTTGTTAAATTAGCATTTATTCATCACTTCTTGCAATCTGTGTACTTTCAGAGAAATTGGGAGAA
The DNA here is from genome assembly GCF_000260255.1 of Octodon degus. Classification (NCBI taxonomy): domain Eukaryota; kingdom Metazoa; phylum Chordata; class Mammalia; order Rodentia; family Octodontidae; genus Octodon; species Octodon degus. The sequence goes on from NW_004524654.1 coordinate 730,405, forward strand.
AAACCATCCTGTTTTTTTAATGAATATATTTAAACTGTTGGCCATCTTCTTCTTCTTTTTTTTTTTTTTTTTTTTTTCTCTAATTGCCCTAAGGGGTGGAAGGCCATCTTCTTAATAGAGTTCGCTAGCATGGTACAAATATTACCAACTTACTTTCATTCATAAGTCTTATAACTTCAAGTTTAAAACTAATCATATTTTAAAATCTATAATAGTATTAAAACAGTTTTTTTTAAAAGTGGAATCATAGTCCTGTTAAACCTCTTGATTCTTTCATAATCATGGTACAAAGATAAATATCATCTCTAAACTAAGCTGAATCAGCTCAAATTTTTCCCCCAAGTACAGGGGATTGAAGCCAGGGGAACTCTGCTGCTAAGTGAGAGCCCCAGCTTTTAAATAATTTTTTTAATTAATTAATTAAGTAATTATTTTTGGGACAGACCCTAGCTAAGTTGTTCAGGTGGGGCTCTATCTAATTTGCTGTCCTCCTGTCTCAGCCTCCTTCTGTGCTGAGATTACAGGTGTAGCTGGCTTAATCAAGTTTTTGATTGATGATATTTTACAAATAATCTTGCTCCAACAAATTGAGATTACATTTCATAAATAACATTCCTTTAAAAACGTGAGTTTTTGAAAACTAGCTCACTGTGAGAACTGGGGATAGAAGCTACCAGTGAAGAGCAAAAAGAGGAAGGAAATGGGGGAGGCCGTCCTGGGGTCCGCGTGTAACCTCATCTGGTCATTTGTCTCTCAAGGTCCTGTTCATTGGCACTTTTCTAGGCGCCTTTTGAACGAACGTTGGATTAGATGAATTTCAGCCAGGCTGGCCGTCGTATTTATCATGACCACCATAAGGAGGTCACCGATGGAAATCAGCGTGACATTCACTGGCAGGGCAACACAGTCTAGACTGAGATGGGTACAAAGGACCGCAACACATATTTTAACCTCGGAAAATGTTTCAAAGTGAAACTACCAAGGCCAACTTTGGAATCCTTGTAAATCCCTTTGAATTTACTCTAGATTGAAAGCAGTGGTTTCTGTCAAATTGCTATGTACCCACCAGTCCGGGGGTTGCAGGTCTGTCCCCACAATCCTGATGCACACTGCCTGGGGAAGAAGCCACGAATCTGCCTTGCTGACAAGCACGCCTGGCCTGTCATCTCTTCAAGACCTGTGTAGGTCGTCTTCAAAGAATACTAAGTGGACTCAAGGCTTCAAGTTTCAGACTGAATAAAATTATAGTTTTCATTAGGGGCTTGAAAGAACCTGAAGCAGAGAAAACAATTTACAAGGAAATGTATAAATTACCTTTATAGAAAATCCTTATTTTTGAATAAAAACAGAAGCATATGCTGCGCATTCTTAAACTGTAGTAATGGATTTATTTTGCTACATACGGTTTAAGTAGGACTGTGTGCTTTCTATTTAGGAATTTGGAAGCTCCAGAGGTCCCAGTATATTCTGTCAAGGCCCATAAAGAAATTATAAATACTATAGATGGTATCGGAGGACTAGGAATCGGGGAAGGAGCGCCCGAAATTGTGACTGGCAGCCGAGATGGTGAGTTGCTGTGTGTACATAAGAAGGTTTTCTGTTTTGTTTTTTAATGGAAAGCTATGCACTACTGTACCTCTCCACAGAAGTCTCTTTTGGTCACTGTGATTCTCTTTAACAAATCTCTTTCTGTTTTAAATAGGCAAGCTTGATTGCATATCTCTCAGTTATTTCAGACTTTTGGGTATTTTTGAGTTAGAGGCATAGCACTTACTATTTTAGTTTAGATTTAGTGCAACTACTAACATTGATAGCTTCCTTTGAGCCTTGAAGGATTTAAAATGTCTTTACAGGTTTTGAAGCAGCTGACGATATAATGTGGGTGGCAGCTTTTCATTTTCTTTTTTTAAAAAGCAGAATTAGTACTTGTGAAAATTGTCATATTGACAGCTGGTTGAAAACTGAACTTCTATAATCCATCCTCTGAGCATTGTGGAGAGTGCCAGGGTACCAGGTGGGCTCTTCCCTCTGCACCGGTCTGGTCACCTACAGTGACCCAGGCCCCGAGGAACTGGTCTGGTGGTGTCCTTTTTTGTTCTGAATGACTGTCACAGAGTTGAGAATTTTTGTGGTTCATAAAGTATAAGAGATTAGTACTTTAGCTGTTTCAGCCAAATGACTGCTCAAGACCATGAAAAAATTGTCTTAAAAGAAAAGTGAGATAAAATTTTCTAATAATTCCTCAAAAGCATTGTGTGTTAAAAGTCAATTCTTTTTTGTCAGTCATAAAAGCAGTATGCAGGGCTGGTGAGATGGCTCAGTGGTCTAAAGCACCTACTTAGAACAAGCTTAGCAAAGCACAGGGACCACGGTTCAATCCCCCAGCACCACATGCTGGCCAGCCCTGCCCCCTGGTGGGCTGAGCTGGCCACACACACACAAATAAATAAATAAAATTAAAAAAAAAAAAAAAGACAAAAACAAATAAAAAAAAAATAAAAGCAGTATGCAGTTGAGAAGGAAAAATAACATACAGCCTATTAACACTAGCACAGCACTAGATTTTTTTTCCTGTTTGTGTGTTGTTTGTTTTTTGTATAGTACAGGCTGGCCTTGAGCTTGCTGTGTAGTCCAGGTTGGTCGTGAACTCTCAGTTCTCCTTCCTTAGCCTGCCAAGTGCTGGGCTTGCAGACGCACACCACCTGCTCAGCTCTTGATCTATTTTTTAAACATATCCAAATTTATATATAATTTTGTATATGTATCAGTGTGAATATAATTATCTCACTTTGTCCATTTAAGGCTTACTGCATGCAGATATTACAGTTTCTGTATAGTTTTCATAATTATTACTCTAATGGTTATAATATTCCCATGGATGGCTGTGTTCAGTGCACCTGTTAGTGAGCACTAAGTATGCCTTAAGGTTTTAGTGTATTGTTTTGGGAGAGTGATTTAAAAATATAGAAGAAGTGATTGTTTCTTGTATGTACCTCTTTTAGGGTAAATACAGTTTATGATTCTTAAAATTTGTTGTTAAACTTTCAAAAGAACCTGTTTACATTATCCACTGTACTGGATGAGGTAAATTTGCAGCCCACTCTATTGGCATTTGTTTTCTTTCTTTTTCCCCTAATTCCATGATGATAAAAATAGTGTTCTTACTCATAGTGATGTCTTTTTACATACTTTTTTTTTCTAATTTAACTCGTATCAACTTCCTATAAATCTTACAAATCTGTGTAGGTCCTATAAAGTAATGCTCATATTTGTGAGACTTTTTTTGTTTGTTTCTTTCCTCCTTTTTTTTTTTTTTAACGTAATTGGTACAGGGTCTCACTACACAGCTCAGGCTCCTAGTAGTCCTCCTGTTTTCAGCCTCCCTAGCACTGGGATTACAGGCGTGTGCCACCATGTCTGGTCTCAGTGGCTGGCTCAGCACGCCTGGTGGGCTAAGGCCAGTATGACATGTAGTGCTGGAGATCGAACCCTGGTCCTTGGGTTTGCCTAAGCAGGTGCTTAGTCTCCTGAGTTATCTTGCCTACCTTGTTTCCTTTTTGTAGGAGCTTTTTAATGACCAACTGTATCCCTGGAGATAAATCTAGTAGGATGTTATACCTTTCAAGTATTTTTCTTATTTTCCCTGTTCTCACATACTTGCTTTTAGCCATTTTATTACATTCATTTGCATTTCTTACTGGCAGTGGCACTATTTAGTTAGTAAGAATTTAGTTAATAACAATTAACAGGGGCGAATTAAAGTGCCTGCAAGCACGCACAGGGTCTGGGGTTTTGATCCCTGGGCCTGCCGTGCCAGCCCCGCTCCTGGGGCACACTGAGACAGCAATTGAGACTGGGCATGGTGGTGTGCACCTGTAATCTCAGCTCTTGGGAGGCTGTAAACAGGCGGATTAAATCTAAAGGTGAGATCCTGAACACCCTGTAGACCCTTCCCTAAAATACAAAAAAAAAAAAAAAAAAAAAAAAAAATTAACATGTAGGGATTGAAATTGAGAATTGTTAATTTTATTTATTTATTTATTTATTTATTTATTTTTTGCAGAACCAGGGATTGAACTCAGATCCTTGTGTTTGCCAGTCAAGCGCTTATCCTACTGAGCCATCTCCCCGGTCCCTGTTAATTTTATTTAATGTTTTATTTAATTTCATGTTAAATAGTATTTTAAAATCCCATATAAAAAAACCCTCACACATATAAAAATGAGAGCTTATAAGAAAAATGCCAATGGTTATATGCTTAATAAAGATTAAAGTTGACGTTGGTATTATAAATAAATAATACATTTCTTTAGGCTCGAAGAAAGTAAGGCATAGCTGGAATTACATAATGTATTTTTTTTGTCATTCATAACTTGTATATAACTTAGGAACAGTTTTTCTTTTTCTATTTTTTTCTTGGTATTTAGGGCAGGGTCTACAGGGTCTCACTGTGTAGATCGGACTCATAGTGATCCTCCTATTTACAGCCTCCCAAGAGCTGAGATTACAGGGAAGTGCCACCACACCCAGTCTCAGTCACTGGCTCAGTGTGCCCCGGGGGCAAGGCCGGTACAGCAGACCCCAGGGATTGAACTCCCGGCCCCTGCATCTGCCTAAGCAGGCACTTTAATCTGCTGAGCTATTCGGCTGGCCCTAGGAATAGTTTTTCTGTGTATTTATTAATTTGAAACTCATGTAATCAGTAACATGGCATATAGATCTGCTGTTGTCCAATGCCATTTAACCAATTAGAAAACAAAAATGTGAGTGGTTTTTGATGTTACCCTATCTATAACATGTAGCCACAAAAGAATGCAGAGAGGAGATGTGATTGTTCACCATGGAATTCTGCTCTTTTATTTGTGGCAGGAACTGTGAAAGTGTGGGACCCAAGGCAAAAAGATGATCCTGTGGCCAATATGGAGCCAGTAAAAGGAGAAAACAAGAGGGACTGTTGGACTGTGGCATTTGGTAAGTCATTGAGGAACTTTTGCTTAGTGCCCTTAAAAAAAAATTCCTGATAGTCCCTGTGCAATCTGCTTTGTGGATGTTTCTGAAGCAGATACCACAGTGGTTGATGCCAGCCCCTGGGATGAGGGTTTAGACAGTTAAGTATTCAAAAATATTTGCTGTTTCTATTTGTTTCTGATTAATTAGGTAAGATTTTCCTAGTTTAGAACTGCATGCCATTAATGAGGCAAAGCAGAGGCTCAAGTACTAAACATAACCGAACAAAATCTATGGTTTAAAAAAATTTATTTATTTATTTATTTATTTATTTATTTATTTATTTGATACAGGGTCTTGCTATGCAGCTCAGACTCAGACTCATAAATCCTCCTGTCTCAGCCTCTCCAGTGCTGGGATTACAGATGTACACTGGCATGTAGTACCAGGCATCAAACCCAGGTTCTTGCGCTTGCAAGGCAAGTGCTTAGACTGCTGAGCTATCTCCCCAGCTCCCAAAATTCATGTTTTATGTAGTGTGTTTATTTTCTAGAAAAATAGTTGATAACTGTTCCTTTATCAGTGTACTCATAAAATACTGAATTTCTAGAACTAATTGATTGAATCTCTTGCTAAGCACCCCCCAAAAATTAAGATTTGTTACTAAAGGGTTTGGGCTATATTTAGTTTTAAATCTCTGTTTTCTTTTTTTTTAGTATATGCATACAGGTAACATGAGTACAAAATACCTTGTAACAGTCCAAGTGAACTTTTAGCTTTTTCCATTAGAGTGTCACTGAGTCACAGGAAAGTGTAGATTTCTGACTTTTAAAAGAAATGACTGTGTGATAATTACTAAGTAAGTGTACATCATGAACAATAATATAAATTTAGGATATGTGTGTGCACTTGGGCAGGAAGTTTCAGGCCTAATATTTACAGTGATTATTTTTAAATTGTTATAGTTAAAAAGTAGTTATCTTTGGATCCTTGGAAGTCTTTTCACTGCTGATCTGAGGAACATGAAGATGATTTGGTATATTATCATATTCAATTTTTTAAAACTCATCCATTGATTTGAATGTTTTGTTTTGTGATGAGGTCTTGCTGAACTGCCTAGGGTGGCCTCAAACTGCGAGGCTCATGTGGCACCCAAGTAGCTGCAACTAAAATGTGCATCCCACCATGCCTGGTGGGAGAAGTTTTTCTAATGATTGCCAAGATGTACAAACCGTTGGGGGCCTGCAGAGGTAGAAAAAACTCATAACTATAGTGTCCTGCTGATAGTTTAGTCAAGTGGGCCCGGCCATCCACATTACAAGATAGGAGTAAGCAAAGGTTCCCAAGTGCCATAGATAAGATGCAGAGGAAGGCAGAGGGAGAGATGCTGGGAGGAAGAGTGTTCTGAGCTCATGCCAGATTCATGGGACTCTCATTACTGAATTAGGAGGAAATTCCAAACGTGGGGCATAACTTATCGGTGCCCAAGGTAATGTCTATAACCGAATGGTGGCAGTAACCTACAGGTAGCTCAGAGCCACGACGTAGGTATTAGGGTGGCCTGGAGGTCATGGGAAGCCTTTGTGAGGGTTTGTATGGAGAGCTGTGGTTCAGGCTTTTAAGAAAGTCAGCGAACATTAACTGTGTAGCAGTGAGAAGAGGGGCTCAGCACATAGAGTGGCTCGGCGCTTTTGTTATGTTCCTAGGTAAGAGAGTAGAAGCAATGAGAACGGAGCAGGGAGGATGATTCCAGAGATAATGCTGTGGCCCAGTGGAACTTGGCAATGTTTTGGATCTGGGGAACAAGGAAAAGGAGTATCTCTGTGATAACTGACTTTCTGGTCTTAACTGTGGAGTGAATGTGAATGATGCTTTTGGTGGCATGAATGAACCTCTTCAATAAAAAGGCTGTATTGGTGGCTGGGGGTGGCTGAGTAGGGAACCCCCACTGGTGCAGTGGGTTTGGGTTATGGTCAGTTTAAGCTGCTGGAGTTTATGTGGAGTAAGTTGGAGGCGGGAAGAAGGAAAGCACTGGGGTAAGATGTCCAGGGAGCCTTGCACAGCGACAACCCCCTTGCCGCAGCAAGGGGACTCAGGATAAACAATCCCTGCATCTTAGCAGTGTGTGCTTAACTACAGAATATAAAGTTACTTCAGGTGTGATCAGCCATGCTACAAAAAATGCATGAGTATTTATTCCACCTTATTCAGATTTTCTGGCAAAGACAGAATAATGCCAGAACAACATTTTGTAAGATAAATGAGTTTTAAAGTTCTTCTGTTTGTGTTCAAAATATTTGGCACCAGAGGAATGAATAGAAGCATGCCGGTGTGTCTCCCAGACATGTGGGAACTGTGTTTGAGCTGTAGCAAGCAAAATATAGGGAGAGCATTTCTCTTCAACTTAGAATCCAGTAAACACGTCAGTGTGCCGCATGAATACAGAATTTCAGTGAATGACCTCCCCCTTCCCCAGTACTGGAGGCAGTATCTGTGAACCAGCCCTTTCTAAATTTTATTTTGGGGTGAAGTCTCCCTAAGTCTCCCAGGCTGGCCTCAGACTTGTGACCTCCCTGCCTCAGCCTTCTGGGTAGCTGGGATTGCAGGGGGGCACTTACTGTACCCAGCTCAAATAAGCCTTTTAAAAAATAAGCAAAAAATTGGTAATCTTGATATCCTGTCAGGTTTAATAAAAGGGGATTTGTACCTGATGTGATTTTTTAAAATTAGATTTGACTTATATGTGTAGCTTTAGAGCATATTTTAGAACCTCGATACTAGCATTGTTAGGCCTGAAATGTTGTATCTTGGTTTCCAGGCAATGCTTATAATCAAGAAGAACGTGTTGTTTGTGCTGGCTATGACAATGGGGATATCAAACTGTTTGATCTCAGAAATATGGCGCTGCGGTGGGAAACAAATATAAAAAATGGGGTAATGTACATCCTGATGCTGTTTCACCTCTCTCCGTGTGTTTTCCTTCACACAGACAACTGCAGAGTTTTAAAAGCACCTCTGTTAGCCCATTTCAGCCTCTGCCAGTGTTTCCTAGCCTTTCGGGGTCAGACTCCTTTGAGGTCCCAGTGACCATTGCGCTTCCTTTCTTCAGAAAGTGAACACCCCTGTAGATACAAGTGTATGGTGCGGGGGAGCCCCACCCCAGAGGCCCTGTGTGGACCCTGTGGGTTGTGCAGCATGACTATAAAGTGAGCCAGCGAGAGGGCCTCTCTGCTGGTACCAAGAAGCTGCAGGGGCAGCAGCCCCTCTAGAACTCTGGGACTGTGCACCTTTACTGGAAAGCCTGTTTCCCTCCTGTTTTCTAAAGGCAGCCTTGACTGAACTGTGCTGATTTATTTATTTATGCACTACTGGGAATTGAACCTTACACTGATCTGTATCCCCAGCCCTTTTCTAGTGTTTTATTTGAGACAGAGTCTTGCTGAGTTGCCCAGGCTGGCTCTAGTGTGCAGTCCTCCTGCCTCAGCTTCCCAAGGGCAGGCGTGATAGCATATACCACCTTGCCTGACAGATTTGTTTGTTTTAAGATTAAAAGCAGTTGAAGACTCAAAAGATGAAATGATCATTTATGTGCTTTTACTTTTTTTTTTTTTTTTAATGTATTTAGTACAGGGTCTAAAAAGGTCTCACTACGCAGATTGGACTCATAGTGATTCTCCTGTTTTGAGCCTTCCCAGCACTGGGATTACAGGCACACGCCACCACGCCCAGTCTCAGTTGCTATCTGAGCATGCTCTGGGGGTGGGGCCAGCACAGCACACTGGAGATTGAACCCTGGTCACTGAGTCTGCCTAAGCAGGTGCTTTAATCTGTTGAGCTATCTGGCCAGCCTTACATAATCTTACTATAAAGCGCTTTTAGCTAGTTTTAGAAAGCCTCCTGAGTAATAGTGAGCCAATTGATAACATATTCTCTGTTTGCAGGTATGTAGCTTGGAGTTTGACAGAAAAGACATAAGTATGAACAAGTTAGTAGCTACGTCTTTGGAAGGGAAGTTTCATGTTTTTGACATGAGAACGCAGCATCCCACCAAAGGTTTTGCCTCTGTTTCAGAAAAGGTAAATATGAGTGAAATGTCTCTATGAAGAGGAATGGTAGCTTGTTTTATGCTAATAAATAGAATGAGTCACTAAGGTTCTTCTAGGTCTTTATATGAAAAGAGCTAAATTTGTGGGATCCTGACAAGATTTTTTTGTACAAAGAATATGTTTATCAATTTAGGCTCTTTGAATATGATAAAGATCTCTGCTAGGAATCTTATTTTGTGATTTAAGATTATCACAAGAAACCTTACTGATGTTAGGAATTTGATCAAATCCTAGCCTGATATATTCTAATAAATATATGTTTTAAAAAATATAACTTAATTGCATGCTTTCAGGATATATCAGTATATATCCATTATGTCATTTCATCAGTTTTGTATTTTTGGGTGGCTACATTAAAGAAATTATTTAAGTTATTGATTACTCAGATGAGTATGTATTAGGCATTCAAAAGATTTTATTTGTTTATATTTTGTTGGAGCTCCAGTGGCGCAATTGGTTAGCACACGGTACTTACACTTTATATTTTGTCTTGCTTTTGAGAGGTAATTTAGAGGAGGAGACAGTATTCTAGCATTATAAAAATGATGAAGAAAGCAAATTGAAGGGAAAATACTGCCAGAGAAAGAGCAAAAAATATCTGGAATACAGGGATTATATAAAATACATGCTGACACATCCTAACACTTGCAAGATGTGGATTGGTAATGTAACTCTGACCTTTCTTTTTTGCATCAGGAATAGAACTTATGACCTTGCGCTGGCCAGGCAGGCACTGTGCCATTGAGCTATATCCCCAGCCCGAGCTTTCTTGATTATGAAACAAAAAACCAGTAATAGATTGGTAGCTTCTATAAGATGAAAATGTACAAGGTGCTTAGGAAATAAGGAGTCACTACCTGGTCCCCTCTCCCTCCACTGTAGATTCTGTAGGATATCTCAAGCCTATTTTACAGTAATTATTATTGTATATGACCTTCTACTGCTGGATGGTCTAACTTCTTAACAAAGTAACCACAAATTGTAATACTGTTTTGCCTTTGTTGTTTCAGAATATATTAAGTACCTATCCATAGCAATCAGCACTTTATTAGATTGTTTTGTATACAATTCATAACACATTTTTTGATTATCTGTAAATAATAGTGTCCTCTTCAAAATTTTTTTCCTAATATATAGTTAAGCTGGTGATGGCTGGGTTTGTCAGGTTAATGTCTCTGACCTTTCATTTTTAGGTATATTTTATGAGGTCATTTTCTCCCCTACCCCTGTAGTTATGTTTTTCTTAACTCCTACAAAAAACCCAAAGTTTAAACTGCAAAACAAAAGCAAATTTTGGCCACTGGAACCTAAGCATTTGGGGACTTCTACTAATGTGTATTTTGAGATGTGGGTGTTTATCTTGAAGTCAGTACTCACACAAGACTATGAAAAGTCGAAGTGGAGACTGATCACTCACCAAAATGTAAAGTGCAAACACAGGGCTTCGTTGGAGGCAGCCAGGCTCACTGCTCCCCCAAAGCAGAGGAGCCCTGTCCTGTCTCCCCCAGGCCCCCCCGCCCCTCCTGCCCCTCCCTCCAAAGCCCCCCCAACAAGGATGATTTACTGACTGTTGTTGAGGGGCTCACAGACTCGCACCCCCTTCCTGTTGCCATTTTAAAATCTTCGTGTTTAATGCACCTGGGAAGAGCCTTGTTGCGACCATGAACACTGTCTATCCCAAGGTCTGCACTGTGCAGAAGTTGGAAGGCAGTGGGTTGAAGATAAGGCTCTCAGAGGTGTTAAGCTAAAATTTAATCAATAAACCAGAACTTTGTACTTGCCATCATTTTTACTGGGGATCTAAAACTGTTCTAAAATCTAAAGTCTGTTTAAGTATCAGTCTATATTTTCCCCCCTTAGGAATAAGTCTATACTTTTGTATTTTTCCCTTTCAGAATGAACTAGAGAGATTTAAATATATAAACTGTATTGTAATAATTTCTATGATTCTATAAATGTAAATGGACTTTCCATCTAGTATCTTTTGATCCATTACAGAAAAATGATATCTTCTAATTTCTGGTGGTCTTCTGTAAATGTTTACAGCTATTATAAAGAGATGTGCTAGAAACATCCTTAGTTCCTCTCTAATAGCTAAAGTGCAGTGAAATTCATTGTAGGGCTTCTCTTCCAGGATGCCGTGTAGCATATAAACCAGTGTGTGCCTGCTCCCTTCTAGGCTCATAAATCCACCGTGTGGCAAGTCCGACACCTGCCGCAGAATAGAGAGCTCTTCCTGACAACTGGGGGTGCTGGCAGCCTTCACCTGTGGAAGTAGTAAGTCGCTCCCAGTGCGCACTGCTCCTTTTTAAAGTTACTAGTGGGAGTAAGGTAGGATTAGATTGAATTTTTCTGTCTTTCTCCTCCTTTGACTTAGTTCGTTTTGATATGATTTTAACTGTCATCGTGTTATGTAACTATTGTTTTCTAGGCATTTTTTAAAAGTATACTTACTCTACACATAATATTAGTCTTCTTGTGACAAACTACATAGAGTTTTTCATTATAGTTGTGTCTTCTGTATATTACAAGAGCGTAGTGAGAGCTTTCTCCATAGATTCAAAATCATGGTTTTTGCTAGGCTTTTTCTTCTTCTTTTTTTTTTTTTTTTTTTGGTCTTTTTTTTACTTTACTGTATTTTTTTGGTTGAATTGTTTTTTAAGGGAGGTTTATTTTTTTTGTTTTTGGTGCTGAGAACCCAGGTTTTCCAGCTTGCTAGGCAAGCATTCTACCCCTGAGCCAAATCCCCAGCCCCTAGGCTTTTTTCTTTTTAAAGCGCAAAATTTGACTCAAGGCTTCCACCACATACCGTCTTATACTTGATTGGAGCACTGGCCCTGAAACCTAAGCAAGACTGGAATGCTTTGTTTTAGCTCCTGAAAATTCACTCGCCTAGATTGAATTATTGTGATCAAACCAAAAATCAGAGCCGGTCTACCCATTGGTTTCCAGGAACACCACTGAGCTTGTTCCCAGCACATCTGTAACCTTGAGCTGCGCTCTGTGAATCCTGAGGGCCGTCTTCATGCCAGTTTTATTTATACTCCACACAGTGCCACATCTGCAGTGAGAATTTTATATCATAGTGAATGCAGTAGTTACATCAGTCTGTATGTAATTACAAATTGGAAATTTATCTCAATGTGAACTTTTTAATTTTTACTATAACTGATGTCTGGTCTAATCTTCAAGTTGGTTTGGAGCTTTGCTGCCAAATATTTGGTTAGAAAAAGAGGACTGGTTTAAGTAAAATGATACTTAGCTTGGTTCTGTCTTCCCAGCCCTCCCTGATAGCAGTGCAAGTAAATTGTAAATTTTACTGAGCATGTAATGAAGAGTTCCTAGAAAAATTCATCTCCTTGTTTAGATTTTAGTTTTTGAGTGAATGGCTGTGCTGATTTTTTTTTTAAAGTCTTTAAAGCATGCACACATACTTTTAAAATTTTAAGAGATGGTATGGAGGGTTTCAAACAAATACTATCTTTTAAATACTAAATAACTGCAATGTTGTCTAGAGGTGAAAAAACAGCTGTTTAAACTATTTATTTAAATCTGCATGCTTTGTTTCTTTTAATTAAAATAACTTATAGGGTCTGAGAGGTGGAGAGACTTTCTTCCTGTAGGTTCTTCCTTTCTGCTCTGCCTCTTAATTGGCTTCATGGTTTTTAAGCTCTTACCTTTTTTTTTTTTAAGCCTTTATCCTTTTTTAAAGAGCATTGACAACCAAAGGTGATGTCATAGGATGCCAAAAGACTCTGAACAGCCTTCTGAGGATGAGTATTCCATTTCACTAGAACCCATTTCCTTAGGGGAAGCATATCCTGTCCCCTTCTAGACCAAATAGTATTTATTTATTAATTAAGCATAATTTGTTTATTAGCTAAAAAGTCAGATATTCTTGGAATCGCTTTTACCGTAGAGCGGTAAGATTTAGGTCTGATGTCTGCCTAGTGGAGCCTTCATGGACCCAGCCTGTGTCCTTGTGATGGAGCTTACTGTCCCCACCCAGAGGGCCCAGGTCTCACCCTCCGCGCTCAGTGGGGCTTCTGTGGTGTTCTTACCCTCGCCCTTGCCTGTGCCTTGTGCGGCTGGTGTCTGTGCAAACCTAGAGAAGAGCTATAATCCAGGGTTACTGAGAGCACCAAGTCCATTTATTGTTGAAGAATTCTGCATCACCCTGGGCTTTCTTTTTTTTTTTTTTTTTTTTTTTTAAGACAATTTTCTTTTCTTTTTTGCAGAACCAGGGATTGAACTCAGGGCCTTGAGCTTGCCAGGCAAGCGCTTATTCTACTGAGCCATCTCCCCAGCCCTTTGGGCTTTCTTATTAAAAGGGTGATAAAGGGAAATGCTGAACAGAGATGAAGCTTTGAAGTTTTAAGTAGAAAGACCCTTCCCTATGAGATGTTTTGGGGGTAGTGTTATTAAAAGTACCATCTGTTTATTTACGTACAACTCAACATGGAAAGATTCTTTACACATTAGTGCCAGTACCAAACTTGGTTACCAAGCTCAACCGAGAGATAAAAATAATCATTGAGGTTTATGTATAAAAATGATGAGTGGGGGTTTTTCTTCTCATACCACTTTGTTCTGTTTTCAGTGAGTACCCCATGCAGAGATCAAAGAAGGACCCCGAGGGTGTAGAGATGGGTGTGGCAGGCTCAGTGAGCCTGCTGCAGAATGTCACCGTCTCCACCCAGCCCATTTCAAGCTTAGACTGGAGTCCAGACAAAAGGGGCCTCTGCGTCTGCACTTCCTTCGACCAGACGGTGAGGGTGCTGATTGTTACCAAGCTCAAGACAGTCTGACCTGAAGGCTTTGGACCTGGAAACTCCCAGAGGGTCACTTGCAGAATTGAGGGTGTGTTTTGGGAACTGCTGACCCTCACTGAACGAAGTTGTTGGATTTGGCTGATGAAGGCTCCAGATGTAAGTCCTGAGGCCAGCCTCTCTCGGGATATACTGGATGACCTGACTGGACACGGCCCGCTATGTAGGAGAGACCACGTCTCTAGGACCAGCTGTGTTCCTCTCCCTGCCATTTTGAATATGGAATTCAGAGCCGGATGTGTAAGCCCCGTGCTTCAGGAGACTGAGGCTGGAGATTCCACCAGTTTGAGAGGAACCTGGACACCTCAGTGAGGTCCTGAAGCTAAATACATACATACATACATGCATACATACATGCATGCATACATACACATATACATACATAAAATGAAATAGCCAAAGTACATAGTTCTTGATATTTAAACATATTTTAAGTTGTTCTCTGTCCCCAGAATTCCCTATTTTTTGTTTACACTGATGTTGAATTTTAGGGTTTTAATGTTGCAGTTTAAGTCACTTCATTTTGTTTAGTTTGTCTTAGAAAAACTAAATTAAAATTCATTAATGCATTCTGTGAGATTTCAGGATAAGTTTCTATTCAGAGTACTATTTTATAAAGTACAAAAATGGCACTATCAGACTGGATTTATGTATGTTTAAAGCAGTGTATCTCATTAAAAATACCATGATTATAAAGATCTCTTGTATCTGAAATACAGGAGTTGAGGCTGTAAAACTTGGTTGTTGACTTTGATAAATGATGACATGTAGATGATCGTGGGGAGTTTGTAGCCTTAATTTTTTGTCAAACCTTTAAAATCTATCTTGTAAATGAACTTCTGTTTTTTTAAATTCTACGGAAGCTTTGAGTCTGTTGATTTAATAAAATGAATAATATCACTTCCTTTTGCTGTGTAAGTGATGAATAAGGACCAGGGATGTAGCTCAGCAGCACAAGCGCCTGGCAAGCAGCACAAGGTCCTGAGTTTGATTCCCGATATCAAAATCAAAAAAGAAAAGTTCTAAATAAATACCTCTTAGTTCCCCTGGTGTGTTTACTGTGCCCCAGGCCTTTAGCTGTGCTTGGGACATCTTGACTGTCACACTTTCATTAGGTTTGCTATCCCCTGCTTCCACTGAAGAGGACCGAACCACCTACATTTGTAATTTGTCAAACTTCTGTGATTTCAGGGGTTAATAAAGAGTCATTCGTTTGGACTATAAAGTGAAGAAAATCGATTTTCAGTTCCCACTGAAGCCAGGATACACTGTTTTCTAACTATGGAATGTCTGTCTTATTTAATTTGTGTGCACACTGCAATGGGACCCAACCTACTCGCTAGCTGTCTACTGAACGGCACCTCCAGCCCCTGGATTTTTTTTTTTTTTTTTAGGGAGTAAAGGTTTATTTATTTATTTATTTTTAAAATGTTTTTATTGAGAAACAAATACCAATGAGACAGTTTTACAACCAATTACTAGTACATTTTCAATAATTAACACATTGCATATTGTTGTCTTAGTGGTTATTCATTGTACAAGATGCAGACCCGATATCCTGTCTCAAACACTATTAGAACAAACCTCTCTATTCACTAAATTAAGAGAATGGAGCTGTATATCTATCCTATTTTGAGTATAAAGATGCAAAGTGGTCGTTCATTTGTATCCCCCTTTTTTGTTTAGTTTTGTCAGAGAAGGGCATTCCGTTGTCATTTAAATATTGTAGGTACATGAATTCAGCAAAATATCTCAATATAGTCCCAATAGTCCATAATAGTAGTGGGTTTTCCATAAGATTGTCAATGTTTGAAGTTGTTGACTTGAGCATTTTACAGCTCATCATATTAATATGGCTTTACTTTTTATACTTCATTTTCATACTTTTCTACTGGATGTTTAAGACCAAGAAAAAGCAAGATATATATAACAAGAAATGTAACTTTTGTATTTGATAAGGTCAGTCAAATCTCCTCAGGATTTAACCTGAATCTCTGTACCTGAGTTTGTAGATTCTTTGTCATTGTCAGTCATATGGATCAGTCACAGCCATTACTTGACCAGTTTGCTCTCTGTGAAAGCTTGAGAGAATGTTTTCTCTCCATGTGACTCTCCTGAGGCACACTCTACATCATCGATCACTTTCCTCTGTGGCCCTAAAATCTCCTTGATCAGAAAATTTGGGACACAATTGAGTTACAGGGTGTTACTGTACAGGTTCTCCTATTTCCTGAGTCCTTACTGACCTTGAAAGGCTAGAGCCAAAATGTTGGCTGTCCTTGTACCTCTTCTTTTTCTTTAATTTTTGGTCTGCAAACTTAAGTTGTTAACCCTCCAGAAGAGAAACTTAATGATATTATTACCCTATAACAGAGGCAGTTGAGCTTAACCTCACTATCTATCTGCATATCAAACATCTTAGCATGGAACAGGTATTTTCCATCAAGTATTGATATGTTAAACTTTGAGTCCCTCCAGAATATGATGAAAAAAGATTAAAAAGATAAAAAAAATTTAAAAATAAGAATAAACATTCACATATTTTTGCAAAGAAATTTAGAAATCTAACAATATACAGCCTTGTAGCAGGACAGTCCTGTCACTGTTTTTTGTCTCATGTTTTCATTTATTACCTTTTTTTTTTTTTTAACGAACCTTTACTTGAGAGACAGTATGGCTGTAATTGCTTTGTCATGACAAGCAGTACGTAATTAGAAGACCAGAATGACAGGCATTCCAAGCATGACCCTACCATTACACATTGCTTTCTTCAGTGCCGTTGCTTCGTTCACGGGTATCAGCATATATAGTCAGGGTGAGAAACCTACCAATTAACTGCTATTTTCAAAAACATGCTGAAGATTCTTAGAACCATTGCCTTTCCTATCTTGTGCATATAAATGTATGACTTTGCCCCTGTCATGTTTTCTAGCTTTTATCCTTGCCCTCTCTTTGTTAACTAATCCTCAAGTTCTCGCTTTCCTTTTAATTGTGTTATGCCTTTCTATTTTTATTTCTTCCTTTGAGTTCTTATACTAGGGAGACTATATGATACTTACACATGTGGGTCGGGTTTATTTCACTTATGAGTATATCTTCAAGTAGCGTCCACTTTAATATAAAGGCTTTGAGTTTATCATTCTTTATAGCTGAGTAATACTCTATTGTATAAAAATACAACATCATTTTCATCCATTCCTCAGGTGATGGGCATCTTGTTTTTTTCCAAGATTTGGCTATCACAAATTGTGCTGCCATAAACATAGGTACACATATTTCACTATGATATGACATTTTCCCAGATGAAATTCCCAGTGGCAGGATAGCTGGTTTGAATTGGATTTCTAGTCCTAGTTTTTTAAGGCGACTCTACACTGATTTCCGTAACGGTTGCACCAGCTACATTCCCACCAGCAGCGGAGAAGGGTTCCTTTTTCCCCACAGCCTCTCCAACATTTGTTGTCAGTTGATTTCTTTATGATAGCCATTCTTTCTGGGGTGAGATGGTATCTCAGTGTTGTTTTAATTTGCATTTCACAGATGGCTAGTAATGTGGAGCATTTTTTCATATATTTATTTGCTTCTTTAATTTCATCCTCTGAGAAGTGTGTGTTCATCTCGGGTGCCCATTTCCGGATTGGGTCTTGAAATTTTGGGGCCCTAGTGCTTTTTAGTTCTTTATAAATTCTAGAGAGCAGACCTTTGTCTGAGTGCTTATTAATCAAGATTTTTTCGAAATTTGTGGGTTGTCTTTTCACTTTGTTGGTGATTTCTTTTGATGTGCAAAAACTTCTCAATAAGAGATGGTCCCAGTTGTTAATTCTTTCAAGTGTTACCCATGCAATTTGGTTTTTGTTCATGAACTCTTTGCCTACCCCTATGTCTTCAAGAGTTCTTCCTACTTTCTCTTCCTGTAGATTTAGTGTTTCTCTTACAGTGTTTAAATCTTTAATCCATTTTGACTTTAGCTTAGTGCATGGTGATAGACCTGGGTCAAGTTTTGGTTTTTGACATATAGAGGCAGTTTTTCCCCGCACCATTTGTTAAAGAGGCTATCTTTCTTCCAGTGAGTATGTTTGGCCCCTTTGTCAAAGATAAGGTGGCTGAGTGTGTTCATAGGGTAATTACACCCTTTTCATGCCTTATTGCTTGTATTTGAATTTTTTTCTTTCCTCTGTTTGATGAGGTTAGCTAGGGGCTTATTGATTTTATTTAATCTTTCAAAGAACCAGCTTTTTGATTCATTAATTCTTTGAACTGTTTTCTTCATCTCATTTGAATTAATTTCTGTTCTAATACTTATGATTTCTTTCCGTCTTTGGGCTCTGGGTTTGGTTTGCTCTTCCTTTTATAGATGTTGGAGGTGCACCATTAGGGTGTTTATTTGTTCCCATTCTGTTTTCCTAATGTGTGAGTCACAGCTATAAATTTCCCTCTGAGGACTGCTTTCATCATATCCCATAAATTCTAATATGTTGTGCTTGAATTTTCATTGAATTGTAGATATTGTTCAGTTTCTTATTTAATTTCATCTGTGACCCATTGGTTGCTGAGTAGAGTGTTATTTAATTTCCATGTATTTGTGGGGTTTTTCTGGGTTTTTTTGTCATTTATTTCTAGTTTCATCGCATTGTGATCAGATAATATGCATGGGATAATTTCTGTTTTCTTGCATATACTTAAGCATGACCTGTGGACCAGTATGCGGTCTATTTTAGAAAATGACCCATGTGCAGCTGAAAAAAATGTGTATTCAGCTGTTTTTGGGTGGAACACTCTGTATATGTGCACTAAATCCATTTGTTCCAAGCTCTGGTTCAGTTCAGTTCTGCTACTTCTTTGCTAATTTTTTTTTCTGTTTGACCTGTCTCTTTGGCATAAGGGGGTGTTAAGGTCTCCTGTTAAGATTGTGGTATTGAATATTAGATTTTTCATGTCCATTAAGATTTGTCTTATATAGTTGGGTGCTCCTGTGTTTGGTGCGTAAATATTTATTTTCCTCTTGAATTTTTCCCCGAACCAGTATATAGTGACCTTCTTTACTTTGTTTGATCATTCCTGGTTTGAAGTTGAGGCTGAGAACAGAATTGATAACCCTGCTTTTTTCTGAGGTGCTGGGGCATGTAGTATTATTTTCCATCCTTTAACTTTCAGCCTATGAATTTATGAGTTAAGTGTGTTTCTTGTATACAGCAGACTGTTGGATTTTGTTTCCTAATCCCCTATGCCAGTTTGTTTTTCTTAATTGGTGAATTTAGTCCATTTACATTAATGATTATAATTAAGATGTATTGACTTATGATCAACACATTATTTACCTGCTGTTGTTTACTCTTTTTTTCCTTTTTCTCCTGTGTTTAATTGTTTGCCCTATTTAGTGGGTTCCTTCTGTTCTTGTTCATGGAGTTCTGATCATTTTGATCCCTCTGTAGAACATCTTTCAGTAGTCTGTGTAGGGTTGGCTTTGTCATCATAAAATTCTTTAGTTATTCTTTGTCATGGAAATATTTCACTTTCTCCATCAAACTTGAAAGAGAGTTTTGCAAGGAATAGTAGTCTGGGCTGGAATTTGTTTTCATAGAGGACTTGAAGTACTCTGCTCCATGTTCTTCTTGCCTTCATGGTTTGTGAATAGAAGTCGGCCGTAATTCTGATGG
>NW_004524654.1:751291-758746 GCF_000260255.1 Octodon degus
TATGCAACAAGAGTTGTAGCTTTTTGGTTTGAGAAGGTCAGTGAAATGCCCTCAGGATTTATCCTGAGATCCTGTATCTCAGATTGTAGAACCTTTGTCAGTGCAGCCATGTGGATGAGTCACGGGTTTCCTCCATATGTTTCTGCATTTGATTATTTACTTCAGATGCTATTAATTCAGAGATTTCTTTTTTTATTTCCGATCTGAGTTCCTCTGTACCTTTCTGCAGTTGTTTCTTTATTTCAGATGCTATCAATTCATTGATTTCAGCTGTGTGATTCCCAATTTGTTCTGTGCTAGTTATGGGTGGGCTTGGGGTCTGAGATTGCATTTTGCTTCTTCTTGTCCTTTTGTATAGCACTGTTCTTTGACCTTTGTTGTAGAGCTTTGGTGCAGTTATAACCTTAGCATCTACTGAAATTTGGGTGCAGATCTACAGAGTTTGAAATTATCCAGTTGTGCCTGGCTTGGGTCTGGTTGTTGTGTTCAGTTCCTTCCTGCCGCAGCCCTGGGGGGTGAACCTGTTTTGCCCCTCTGGCAAGATGTTCTGCTCCTGGACTAGCTGGGTGGTTCTGTCCCCTACTCTCTCTGCAGGGATTGCAGCTGCAGTTTCACCCCAGGCCTGTATTCCAGGTCTGAGTTAGGTCTGAAGGGGACAAGGGGATGTAGAGGGGAGGGGAAGCTTTCCCACACACTCACCGGGCCTGGGCTTGGACTGGATCTGGGGGTCCCGAGAACGCGGCAGAAGTTCTCACTCACTGGCCAGGCATGGGAGGGGGTGCTCCGGAGTGCTGGGGGTGTCCCAAGGGCACGGCAAAAGGTCTCACTCACGCCGTGTGCCTGGGTTTGGACTGGAGAGGTCCCACGGAGGCAGGGTAGCCGGAAGCTCTCCCACACCCTCGCCGGGCCTGGGCTTGGACTCCCCCTGGATGTTTTTAACCAGCTTTGAAATAGATAGATAGATAGATAGATAGATAGATAGATAGATAGATAGATAGATGTAGTTTTTTCATCATCTCACTGTTGTGTACTTTTATTAAAGAGCAGAATATATTGGAAAGAAAGCTTCTGTCTGAGAGAGGGACAGAAGGGGACCCAAGTGGGTTGCCAAGGAGTCTGCATTTTCTAGGCATTTTTGTAGAGCAAATCCATGATGTGAGGCAGGTTTAAAGTGAAAAACATGGGAACTTTCAAGGTGGGCATGAAGTGGGACAAAAGTATGGTCAACCGAGAAGGTTATAAGCACCATTGCTTAGGTAAAATTGATTAAATCAGGATCAGATGGGGAAGTGAGTCAGGTGGAAGGTGGTCATGAATACAGAACAGGGGCTTTTCCTGTAGAGGATTGGGTCAGTGACTTCCTGGCTTTCTCAAGGTTGTTGTGTCTTTTCTTCCCCTCTTCTTCCCCGTCCCTCTTTTCTTCCTGCTCAACGCAGGGGCATCACACTAAGCTACATCCCCAACGCTTGATTTTATTTTTTATGTTGAGATAGGGGCTTGCTAAGCTTCCTGGAGTGCTGGAGTTCCAGGTGTGTGCTACCCTGCCTAGCTGTTGAGTGCCCTTCAAAAGGAAAATACATCTTTGTATTTGGAGTCTGATCCTCAGTTCCATTTAAAATTTTACCTTTTGTTTATTTTTTCATTGTTTTAATCTAATAATTGAATTCTGAGTCCTTGGCATCTGTTTTTGTTGCACTGTGATTCTCTGCACATCGAAAGCATTGGTGCCAAGAAGCCCTGAGGCAGCCCCGTCACCCACCATTCAGGGTCTTCATTCAGTGCACTAACATGTACGCTACAGGTTTTGGGGTACAGATGTGGGCAGTGACAGTTGTCATGACTGCTGTGTGGCTGAGCTTGATTATTACAGCTGTCTCTAGTACTGTGTAACAACCCACCACAGAACAGCAGTGAGAAATGATGAGGCTCTTCAGCACTAGACTGGGGAAGGCAACGGGATTCGGAGGCCAAAATGGCATGTTGCGGATATCTCATATGAGAGCTGGGCCTTCTGGGAGGCCCTGCCTGCCGCGGGCTGTCAGGAGGTGCATGCTGGTGTTCCTGTCCATTTGTTTGAAGTGTAGAATGCTTCTGAAGGCTTCCTGTGCATAGAATTAGACTCATGCTGACAGGGCCAGCCAAATAGCTCAGCAGATTAAAGCACCTGCAAGCAGGCACAGGGATGGGGGTGGGCTGGAGTGGGGTGGAGTGGGGGGAGCGGGGGTGGGTCAATCCCCAGGGCCACCCCCTTGGCATGCTGAGATGGAGATTGAGAAGGCGTGGTGGTGTGCTCCTGTACTCCCAGCTCTTGGGAGGCTGTAAGCAGGAGAATCACTATGAGTCTGATCTAGTAGTGAAACCCTGAACACCCTGTAGACCCTTCCCTAAAATACAGAAAAAAAAAGACTCATGCTGACGGTAGGCATGGGGGCTCTAGGATATTGTATTTTTTACTGCAAGTTTGTTCCATTCCTCTGTAGCATTAATTGATGGTCTCTGCTCTCCGTAGTGGAGAAATGTTGTGGGGCTCTGGACCTTCCAAGCCAATGCTCCTTTGCAAAGAATTTTTGACCCCTTTGTTCACTAAAATGTCCCCCAAGGTGAGGTATGTACGCTTTGGGTATAGAAGGAGCTTGGGCAACCTTCTTGCCATCTGCAATCAGGGGGAACAGGTAGTTTGAAATACAAGTGAGAAATTGGATCTTAGTTATGTTTTTAAAAAGACTGCTTGGTTATTTTCACCCATAAAGGCCCAACCCTGGTGTCTCAGTTACTCTTTTCTCGTTGTTGGGA
The DNA here is from genome assembly GCF_000260255.1 of Octodon degus. NCBI lineage: Eukaryota > Metazoa > Chordata > Mammalia > Rodentia > Octodontidae > Octodon > Octodon degus. The sequence goes on from NW_004524654.1 coordinate 754,085, forward strand.
CAAATACCCGACACCCAGAAGTAAAGAAGGAAAGGTTTATTTACCTCACAGTTAATGGAGGGTTCAGTCTGTACTCAGCTGGCTCCAAGGCAGGGTGGCACATGGCCACCCTTTCATAGGAGAGGCAAAGAGCAGAAAGCCAAGGGAGGGGCAGCAGCTCAGACAGCTAGCTAGCCTCTCTCCCCTCCTTACACTGTAATGTAAATTACCTGCCCCAGAGCAAGTGTAGGGCTCACTCCCACAATAATCAGTCACATTCTAAAAGCCACCCCAGGACTGGGTGAGGCTTTGTGGGGTGAACTAGACACACAGCACAACACCTGGTAATCTAGCTATTCTTATCGAGTGGTGCAGCCCTCCCCACTTACTCTTGTTGACCTTAGACTGCCCAGAGTTCTCTCTTCAAGGTGTTCAACCCAGCAGATCCAGTAAGATGGGGGCCAAACTGGCCATGGTGGCACAGGCCAGTAATCCCAGAACTCGGGGAGGTTGAAGCAAGAGGATTGCAAGTTCAACCCCATATTGGGCTGTTTAGCCAATTTATATTGAGACCCTGTCTCAAGATTATCAATAAATAAGTAAATAGTATCTAAAAACAAATAAGTGAAAAAAAATAAAAATAAGTAAGTGGCTTGGTGTGTGTGTATCTTACTGTGAAGGCTCTGGGTTCAATCTCCAGTACTGTCCCCCAACCCTGACCCAGAGCCCCTGAATGATGTTCCGAGTGGCAAGAAACCCTTTGATCATTGCCCATGTCCCACCCCATCCTCCATGCAGGTCTAGGGCAACCTGGAAGCTCTTTCGAGACCCTGTGAATTGGTGCCCATGAGTAGGGAGGGCTCTAGGGGAAAAAGAAACCACTCTGTTCCACCCCAGAACCAGAGAAGCACCATGCGCAGGACCAAACCAGAGGGAGCAGGTGCAGCCCTCTGTCCTCGCCCTGCTGTAGCCGTGAGCGCAGTGTCCACAGCTTTTGTGTGTTTTGCATCAAACACCAGGCTTGAATGAAAGCATGAGGCTTGGACTATATTTCCTTAAATTATGAAGAAGGATTTGCTCTGGCAAAATACAGCTGTCCTGACACAGGCAGCAGAGCAAGAGCGGCTATATGAAAGATTCTTTAATAACCAACCCTGGCTTGTAGTGTCTTGAGCCAACCCTGCCCTGCGGCAACTTCAAACCAAATCACTCAGCTGCTCCTTCCTTCCCTGGTCGCTAAACGCTGGCAGGTGATCAAAAGAGGAAAGAATGACAAAAGAAATAATTAGAAAAAATAAAAGCGTGTCTTAGCTCTTGGCCTCTCAAGTTATCCCTATTGATTAGGATTAATTTCAGCTGTACTTGAAAACCATCAAAATTACACATTGATTCGTCTTTTCAAAGCCCAGTATTTCTGTCCCATGGTCCAGGCTGCTGCGGGGGCTCCACAGCAGCCAGGGCTCGGTGCCAGAAGGAGGCACGATGCCCTGTTTTCATTATATACACTTCAGTTCATCCTCCAGCGTGGCTGCTCCGGTGCCAGTCATCACAGCCAAACTCCAGCCATCAATCAAGAAAGTAGGAAAAGTAAGAAAAAAGGACGCCTTGCTACTACTGTAAAGAACAACAAACACTTCCGCTTTCTTATTGGTAACCATTGGATCGGAGGTCACAGCTGTGTAGCCATATAGTTAGCAAGCATCCAGCAGATCTGGTGCTGAGGAGGACCGGGACGTGGAAAGCAGGGAACGCCAGAGGTTTCTGCCGCTGTGCGCCAGGCAGGCGCGCGCAGTCTCCCTGGCTAAGTTCTCCCAGGAAGACGTCAGGAGGTGGCGCTTTCGCGCATCCTGGGCTAGGCTGCTCCGGTGTGCAACGCTCCCTTTGGGATCTTCTCCGTCACGTGGGTAGACAAAACAGGAATCGCCTTCATTACCTTTGTGCCTATTGAATGGAGGGATCTAGGACAGGAATACGCACTCTAAAAACTCGAATTGATCTTGTATTCTAAGTTTCTTTTCTCGGAAATCATTTTTTACCTCTAAATTCTTTCCGATCCAAAAATTTTACTAGGCACAGGCTAAGATACATGGCAAACACGAAGGGCGCACGTTCCCTCATGCGTCTCCATAAACTCAAGAAAGAAACAGAACGCGACCTATTGTGTCACGGACCTGCCTAGAAGTACGTTTGTTCATGATTTAAATGGATACGGTTTGGAGGGCCGACCAGATAGTTCAGCGGACTAAAGCGCCTGCTTAAGCAGAGCGCAGGGGCCGGGTGTGATCCCTGGACCACAAGCCGAGCTGGCCCTGCCCCAGGGACGCGCTCAACCTGCGATGGAGACTGGGCGTGGTGGCGCGGGCCTACAATCCCAGCGCTTGCGAGGAGGATCACTACAAGTCCGATCGTAGTGAAACCCTGTACTAACTAACTAACTAAATAACTAAATACATAAATAATACAGTTTGTATTGAAGCAGGAAAAACAATTTTCTTCTATGAACGTTTCAGGACTGCCAACAGAAAACGATTTAATCCTTTTTCTTTTGGGAGCAGCCAAAAAGGTCTTGGCTAATACTGCGGGTTCAGGAGGCGTGAAATCCAGTCCTTCTGAAGGCCTCTCAGTCCGCCCCTCCTCTTCCCAACCCGGGGAACCTTTTCCCACATCACGCACTGAATCCCAAAGCCTTTGTTCTTACCAAAGACCTGGGGGTGCACTGCCCCCTTGTGGCGTATTTGGGTATTGCATGTCTTTCCCCGCGGGCGGGTGGGGAAAAGGATTTATGCCTTTCAAAGCCACCTGGGCAAAGCTGCACTGTTTATTTCCCAGGAGACACAAAAGTCAAATTAGACGCTGAGGTATATACTATCTTATAGAAATTATAGAAAATTCTTCCCCCAAATATGTGTACTTAAAAACATTTTTATAACGCTGCATAGCATGGCTATGCTTGCTTTTACAAGGTGGGTATATTAGCCAAAAGTTGCTCCATTGTTTTATTGTAAAGTCAATATTATTTAGAACCATGAGAGTTTTCCGCCAAGAGAAGTATTTGGGTTTTTATAAAGTGAGGAATTATTTTGTAAAGTGAACAGTGCGTCGTCTTCATCACGCATTTTAATAAAATATTCTCAAACCTTCCTGCAAGAACTCTAGAATTTCTCCTCCCCTTTTTTGCTCCAGATTTGCATGGTGCGTTGTTCTCCAAAACCCCTTCTAGACCAGCAAACCAGTGAGTAGGAGCCCTCTACCTTCTCACATTAATACAACGCAGAATAAAAAGTGTGTTCAGAAGAGATCCCCAGTGCCTCACAGGGAGGCCAAAGACGCACTTCCTAGGCCTCACCTTTCAGAGCCAATCAGATGCCAGCCCTGCAAGAAGCCTTTGGATTGACCTTCAGTAGGAGACAGACCCCAGCCCCAAGTCTTCCGAGGGCTCTTCTCCTACACCTTCCTGCGGAAGAGAAACTGAGAACAGGTGTGCAAACAATACCACCATTCAGAGCTGATAAGGGCAAGCAAGTACAGAGGAGGAGCCAGAGCAGATTTTGGCTCTCACCACCCTGTAGATAAAGAAGTGTTTGATCTGCGCCAAGCATACCTCTGTCTGGTGAAAGATAACGTCTGCACTAGAGGGAGTGTGTGCTTGTGCTCAGGGCTTGGAAGCCCTACTGAGTACTGGTCTGGCCCCCACGCACTTTGATCCAGGGCTCAGGAACAGTGCATTGGAGAGGGAAATCCTGTGGCCCCTCAGCCAGGGATGCCCTAATCCTGTAAAAGATCACAAGGTAAAAAGCCCTAAAAAGACAGAGACAGAAATTAGCAGGGAGTTGTGGTAGGCATAGTTTCCACCAATCCAGCAACTGCCACTGAGAACGTGCTACGCATTTTTTCAAATCTGCTCAGAATTACTTCTTAGACAAGACAAATGCCAGGAGCCTCATTTCTCTTTCTCACTGTTAAGGCCATTGGAGTTCAGGATACCATCGAAGAGTAAGCTCAGAGGAAAGACCAGTAGGGAGTCTTCAGAGAAACTTGATTGAGTTCACACTCGCAGTGCTAATGCTATGGTTTGGACGGTATCCCCAAAGGACCATGGCTTGAAGGCTTGGTTCCCAGGGTGGCAGTACTGGGAGATGCTGTGGAGCTTTAAGAGGCAGGGCCCTGTGGTCCCTGGGGGCGTGGCCTCACAAGGGACCCTGAAAGCCCAGTCTCTACTTTTTGCTTCCTGGATAAAATATGAACGGTCTACTCCAGCAAGTGACTCCACCATCTTATGCCATCCAGAGGTCCAAGCCAGAGGGGCTGCCAAGCCTTGGACTCTCAGCTCCCCAGAACTTAAGCAAACTATACCTCACATTGTGTAATAAGCATCTGGTACTGGGCATGTTATTATAGTGATGGAAAGCTGACTAATAAAAATCATTCTATTGATAATAGTGATATTACTAGCTGCTAGTATTTGTTGAGTACATGTTGTATGTCCGGCACTATTTTGCTGGTGATTAAAAAAGATGAAGTTTTTCAGAGAAAAATGATGATATGGTTTTCTCATAAAAGATGCTCTTGATTCAAAACTAAACTAAGAAACAAAGGTTTTCACATGTGTATAGTTAATAGATTATTGTTAATATCATCGCATAGTAAATGTATTCATAATTTTTTTTATTTTTATTTTTTTTA
>NW_004524654.1:758905-759600 GCF_000260255.1 Octodon degus
CATAATTTTAGATCTTCCAAAATGTAAAACAAAGATTTCTTACTATTTTTTATGTTAAAGAAGAAAAAACAAAAACAAATAAGAACAAAGACAAAAGCAAAGCAACATAGAACAGTAAAAATGGTACAGAATTTCAAAATAAGAATAGAAAATTAACAACGATTGTTCAGTGACGTATTGTTATCAAAAGATTGCATTTTCTTTTCGTTTTTTTTTTTTTTTTTTTTTTGAACTGGGGATTGAACTCAGTCCCTTGCGCTTGCTAGGGAAGTGCTTGTTCTCTGAACAATCTTCCTGGCCCCAAAAGATTGCATATGGTGATAAGACTTTTCTTCCATATTTATACTTCTGCCTTTAACAGAAAGCTTATATGATGATATACCATCAAAGGGTAACACATTAGGGGAAAGCTTTTTATGTATTAGACAGAAGTGATTTGTCAGACTGGTTATATTGTGTCAAAATGAAAATTTAAGTATGTTACAAAAATGTCACCAGTATTGTATGCTCCAAAGCTATGCTTGGTTCTGATTTCTAAATTTACGTATAAAAATACATAACTGTTGTCTGTTAGTATTCTATAGGGATTTAAATATTAGGATATCCAGGTTTGTTAGAAAATTACAGTTTGGGGGCCGGGGAGAAGGCTCAGTGGAATAAGTGTTTCCCTGGCAAGCACAAGGGCCTGAGTTCAA
>NW_004524654.1:759835-814462 GCF_000260255.1 Octodon degus
AGAGAGAGAGAGAGAGAGAGAGAGAGAGAGAGAGAGAGAGAGAGAGAGAGAGAATGTATTTTGGCTCCAGCCCTCCAAAGCCAGTGAGGACTCAGGACATAAGAAAACCTCTGCTGCAACTCATTTGAGTCCCTGATTTTTTGATCAAGAAGATTATGGGACCACAGAATAAAGTGATTCAATGGTGTACAGTGTGCCTAAGGAGAGTCACCTTTAGAGAAGATGTCTCTCAAACTTTCACAAAAAGCATCTTGGTCAAGCAATGGCCATGACTCATCCAGATGGTTGACACTGATAGAAGATCTAAGAGGTGCGGTACTTGGTTCCAAGGTAAATCCTGAGGAGACTTAACTGACCTTGATAGATAGCAGGAAGTTAATTTTTAATTATACAGGTCTCACCTCAACTTGGTCTTAACCATCCCACAGAGAAGTGTAACCATGAGGTGTAAAAAACAATGCCATAATAATACGCTAGGTGTAAAAGGTTCAAATCACTAACAACTTCTGACAATTGGCAGCTGTACTGATAACTTCTACTGTTATGGATTATCGGATTACATAGTATTAAATTGCTGCACACAGGTACCAAAAATCTTTGGACTGGTGTCAACAATGAAAAGGTTTTGTACAGAGTTCTCCAAACACCACTTCTCCACTACACTGGAACACCCATCATTCACACAACAAAACAGTACAAGGAGAGATGCTGCGAGCAGCTGAGGCTGGAAATTGATCCTGGTGGGAGGGCAGGACAAGGCCTCAGTGCCTAAAGCAGTCGAGCTACCTCAGTCTTGAGAAAAATACCCTGCCTGGACAATTTCAGTCATTAGTTGCTAGACAAATTTGTGTCTCCTAATACTAACTTTGCAAGAGTATAAACACCCCTAGTGGTTGTGAAGGTCCTTTGCCCATGAGGCAGAGGCCTCCACCTGAACCCAGCTTTTGTCTTCTGACTATCTTTTCCTCATTCTTGTCACCATTTCTCCCCAGGGTACACAGAGAGACCACTGAGTCCCCACACTGTTTATTAAATGTTTCTTGTGCATTTACTTTTGAATCCTTATTACACAGTTTTTAGATAAATATTATTGATATTTAAGATCAAGGAAGGGCCGGGGAGATGGCTCAGTGGAATAAGCGCTTCCCTGGCAAGCACAAGAGCCTGAGTTCAATCCCCGGTTCTGCCAAAAAAGAAAAAAGAAAAAAATAGAAATAAAGCCAAAAAAAAAAAAAAAATCAAGGAAATAGGTTTCAAGAGGTTCAGAAATTTTGCCAAGATCACATAGCTGGTAAATAGGAACTTTCAGCCTGGTAATATGACTTGTCCAACTCTGGAATCCAAACTCTTTTTTTAGTTTCTTTTTTTTTTTTTCTCCGTATATGTTTGCAATACATGCTAATTCAATCCATCCTGATGAGCTGGTACGTATACACATCAGACTTTAATCATTTTTACTCTCTCTTCCATCCTCTGCTCACCTGTGTTCTGCTATCCCCAGGTTCCCTAGAATCCAAACTTTAAACCTCATAACTTTATGTGTAGGTGGAGAGTGGTAGGTGCATTTTCCTCCATAGGTTTCACTACCTTGATTAATTGGGTTATGGGTTGGGTTTAGATGTCCCTCCAGTTCTCATGCAGTCATAGGTGGGGTTTTTCAGAAGTGGCTAGATCTAGAGTGTATGATGCTCAAATTGATTCATAGTGGCAGTGCTAGGCTCAATGGTGCTAGGATTAAGGGTGGGTGATTATTCAATCAGTCCACCAATTGGTTTGGCACCAACTTAATCCTGGTAGCCTGGATACAATGCAAGGGACAGAAGAAGCTTGTCTTGTACCTTTTGTTGCTGTGTGACTTTCTGCCTTCCATGAAGTGTCTCTCCTCTGTGATGCCTGTCTGCCACCACATCCTGCCTTGGAGCCAGATGATTGTGGACTGAAACTTCTACAAACTGTGAGTTAAATAAACCTTTCCTCCTTTAACTTTGGATGTCAGATATATTTTGTCTCAGCAATGATAAAGGGAACTAAGACAGAATTTGGTACCAGAGAAATAGGGTCATTGCTGTGACTTTACTTCACCATGTGGTTCAGGAACCTCATGGCTTGTGGGAGGGAAAAGAGTTAGGAAAAGTTTGGAGATCCAGCTGAAAAGTAGAGCTGGAATACCTTAGGTGTCACTTGATAGGAGGTTCTGGTCAAAGCTCTGCAGAACAGAAAGATGATGGAAATCTTTCTGGTAAAAGCAAGGCACAGGAGGTTTCAACTAGGAAGAAGGACTCCAGAGAAGGTATATTACAGTTGTCTGCATTTTGGTCCTGTCCAGAGACTTTTCCTGAGATTAAGATTAAGCATGGAAGACTAATGAATCCCGCAGAAGAAATTTCAAGGGAGTCTAATATTGAAGCAGTGGTATGGCTACTGTTGGGGACTTTCAGCAAGATTTATGCTGAGAATCAAGAGTCCAGAAGAATGACTCAAAACATTGTGAGTTTTGAAAGAAAGCACCTATAAAGTTGTGACCTGCAAGGATGGAATAAAGGAAAAATTGGTCACTGAAAAAACTAGCGAGAAAAAGCCAAGTATTCCAGAAGAAAATAACAGAAAAGGTGGCCTGAGGACATCACAACAACCAGCAGGATTACACCCTTTGCAGTCTCAAAATTGCAAAAGTGAAAGAATTTGCTTTGAGAAGAAAGCCCGAGAGCACCATGTTCCAGAATGGTGGCAACCTCTAGAGACATTTTTCTTTGGAATTCAGTTCAGAATGGTCAGTGATCCAGGCATTCAACCCCAATCACCAAGAGGGAAGGAAGCCGTGCCACCATTCCAGCTAGTGACAGACCTTGGCATCAACCACATGGTGCTGGTTTTAGCTACATGCAGAATGCAAGACGTGTTGGGTCAGAAGGCTTCCACCTAGATTTCAGAAGAAGGCCTGGGAGGCTGGGCAGTGCGCCCCTCAGAGGGCAGTGTGTGAAGCTTCGAATGTGAAGCTGAAGGTGCACTGGAGGAGTAATACTGAGTGTTAGTTGCTCTAAGTATCCTGGATACAATTTAAGGGATAGAAAGAGCTGTGGTCATCCCTTGCTTGTTTTGCTATCTTCTGCCCACCATGAACTGGGCCTCTTCCTTAATGCCCACCTCTGGTGCCAACCTGCCTTGGGGCCAGCCAATGATGGACTGAAACTTCTACAAACTGTGAGCTAAATATACATTTCCTCCTTTAGCATAGTGCATCGGGTATTTTATCTCAGCATCAAGAAAAGTAAGACAGGATGTCAATCCTATTATAAATGTTATTACTGTGAATGTCAATTTGGGGAGGATTCTGGTGACAGCAAGGAGACAACATGGGAGCAGGGAAAGGAGAAGAAGGAGAAGGAACCATTCTGGGCAGCAGCAACCACAAGCCCTCCCCACAGCCCTGGCACTGACTCTACAGCAGGTTGCCTTTCCTGCCCCCATATCACTCCTTCCCCAACAACAGGGGTACATGATAAGGACACCTTTTGCCATCCCCCTTTCAGCTAGTTGAGGCCAACATGGCCCACGATGATGGGCTCCAGTGAGGGCAGGACTGAGAGTGAGCAAGTGTGGCGGTGATGAACTGGGGACCCTTTCTCCCTAGACTGTGTACTGCTTTCACATGAGACACACAGCGACTTGGCTTGGTGAAAGCTTTCCTTGTGTGAGTGGACGTCTAATCCTCATACTTTGCTTTTTGCTTTGTATGGAGGGGGCTCGTCCCCTCAAAGAGAAAGCAGCTTTACCCAAAGTCATAATGGTATCCACTGCGCGTTGGTCTGAGAACCCCAAATCATGATCTATAGGTGCTTGATTCCTTATATAAAATGATGTAGTATTTGTTTTTTTTTAAGTTATTAGAAATTAGTTATTATTCTTATTAAGTACCAGCTTAATACTGTAGAAATTTTTGATTCACCCATGAATAACCCACTTCCCCCTCCCATACCCAAACATGACCAAAAGCTTTGGAGGCAAACAGGCGTCCTTTTTGTGTCTCTGTGAAACCCAATGTGACAATACGCAGGCCGGTGCACACAGCGCTGTGCAGTGCCACCAGTCTCTGGAGACAGCTGCTGTCAACCCTCACTGCTCAGGTCCCAACAGACTCTTGTTCATGAACTGTCTCTTCACAAAGCAGGTCCACCACTTGCTGGGTTTATCATTCTGAGAGTCAGAAACTTTTTCACAAAGTCTCAGTCCAGTTTCTTGCCTCAGCTGCTGCAGATAGGCTCTCATCTCCTCATCTTCCTGCTTGTTTGCAGGCTTGGCATAGATGGCATTTTGTGCAAAACCAGGCTGTCCAGGAAGGGGGAAAGTAGTGATGCCCAGTGTGTACATTTCCTTCTCTCCTTGGCTTTTAGAATTGCACTTTTGGAGTTTCTTTAGACACTCTGCAATGTAGAGAGTTACATATATCAAAGTCCTGTCCACTTCATTCTTAATTTCATAGCTTTTGAAGAACACATTGGCCTTGAAGTAATAGATGGCTTCATCCACAATGTCTGTATCTTTGGTTTCTCCAGGGGAAGGTCCTTTGAACTGACTCCTGATGGGCAGCAGCACTGTGTTCCCGATGAGTTTGGTGTCAGGGTTCATGAGACATGAGAGAAGAGTGGAAGGCTGGCACTTTTGGAGGAGCCAGGGTTCCACTTCAAAGTAGGACCTGCACAGAACATGACACTTCCGGTGTGGGCGGCTCAGGCGCAGTGGGTAGAAGATGATATAGTATTTGAAGATAACCTATAAAACTCTACAAGATTCTTTATTTTTATTTTTATTTATTTTTTTGTATTTTAGGGAAGGGTCTACAGGATGTTCAAGGGCCTCAGTACTAGGTCGGACTCATAGTGATCTGCCTGTTTACAGCCTCCCAAGAGCTGGGAGTATGGGTGCGTGCCACCACGCCCAGTCTCAATTGCCATCTCATTGTGCCCCGAGGGCACAGCAGGCCTGGGGATTGAACTCCTGGCCCCTGCGCCTGCTTGCAGGTGCTTTAATCTGCTGAGCTATTTGGCCAGCCCTTCTACAGGATTCTTTAAATCATCTCTAGATTATTAGTAATACCCAATAAAACATAAATGCTATATAAGCAGTTGTTGCACTGTACTGTTTAGGAAGTAATGACAAGCAAAAAGCCTGTATGTACATATTCAGTACACTTTCTTTCCCTCTGAACATTTACTATTTGTAGCTGGTTGAATCTGCAGATGCAAAACCTGTGGATACAGATGTTAGACTGTATCACCTGGAAGAATTCATATAGGAATCTCTGTTCAATCCAAGACTTCTTACCTTTGCAGGACATTCTATGCTAGCAAAAGTGATAGGAACATGCATATATTTAGTGCTTTATAATTCAGAAATACTTTTCCATACCTCATGCAATGTGTGTGGTTTGGGACTTGAGGAGGCGGTGCGAGCAGCAGAAACAGATATCTGGACAAATCTATTTGGAGACTTTGTGGTAATGTGTGGATCAAAGTTCAACCTGAGATACAGGACTGCTAAGGAAGTGAAGCACCAGGATTTTATGACAGGATTTTCTCTTTCACAGCTGTGGGACAAGACGAATCTGTCGCTGCAAGGCTTTTGTCCTCAGATTCATAAAAGTGCTTGCACTCCACAGGGCAGACAGGAAGGAGAAAGGGATATAAAGTGGGCAAGTGCAGGAACAAGTGGGGACCCAGGATGAGCTGCGACACCTGTGTGGCCTTGGTGGCATGGTGTCCTGTGTCAAGTTCCTACATCACAGAGCTGAGCACCCATACTGGGCTCAGAAGTCAAGGGAGGCTAACAGAGGGCGCTGGGAAAGGTTAGAGCAAGTGCAGGCTGGCCATTGCCTCCTGTTTCCAGAGCCAGCAGATAGATGACATGCGTGAGCTCCAAAGAGGCTGTGGCTTCACATCCATCCTCCAGATCTCCTTCCAGAAACTTCCATACCAGCTGGTCACATACAGGGAAGGGAATGCTGGGCAATGTAGTCCAGTGTCACCTATTTGGGTAATTACAAAGCCATCTCAGAGGCTGGAGGTGCAGCTCAATGGTAGCATGTGTGATGGCCTGGATTTGAAACAAATCAACTGAAAAAAAAATTGATGTAAAACAAATCAACTGAAAATTCAACAAAAATAATGGCAACCACAAGCCCAACCACCTTAGGTAGCTCCTGCAATTGAGATAAAGACCAAGAATCAAATCTTTGCATCAAGTATGAAAAGGTCCTTTAAAGACTTCTCCAAATGCAGCTTCTCTAACAGCAAAGGCACATTCATCTTTGACAAAACAAAACAAAAAGGGGGATATAAATAAAGGACCATTTTGTAATGAAAAGATATGTATATACAAAATAGGTAGGACAGATATACAAGATATACATCTACTTTCTCTTAGTTCAATGAGAAGAAAGGTTTGTACTAATATTGTTTAGACAAGATATCATGTCTGCATCTTGTCCTCTGAATAACCACTATGAAGGCAACAATATGCAATGTATTAATTATTGTAACTGTCCTACCAACCTGTTTTGAAACTATTTCATTGCTATTTTTTCTCATTAAAATGAATAAACATATTTTTAAAAAATCAAATGTTTAACTAAACAAAAAGGAAGGCGCCTCAGGGGATCTGAGTCACAGATGGGCACTCCTGCTCTATGCAGGTCTCCGTCTGAATCACTTGTGACACCCTCCTCACACAGCTCTTGTCTCCTGAGTCGGGTGGACCAGCGTGGGTCAGATGCTTTGCCCTTGCCAGAAAAGGAGGATGCCTTGGTTGGCTGTCCAAATAACACTACACGCAGTGGGGGAGTGATTGTCACCGGAAGGGACATCAACCTGTTGCTGTAACAGCAGAAGAGACAGGCAGGGAGGCTAGTCAGGCAGGAACAGTGGCTACCCTTGTGTCATGAGAGCAGCAAAGGAAGGAGGTGACCACATTGGAAACAAGTCTCTTTCCTGCTTGGACCAGCCTCCAGCCACAGTTAGGTCACGCTTTGGGAGGGGAGAGCCATCTTTCTCATGTCCTGTGACATTTGTCTCTTCCTTAACAAAAGACTGAAGTGAAAGTCCAGGAAGCCCTGGACTCAGCTCAAGGATACTTCTGCCCCCTCCTCCCCCTCCATTCCAGCCTTAAATGCATTTTCTGAAGGGTAACAATGGCTGCCAGATATCAGCAGACGACATGGCTCCCCAGCAGTTAATGTCTCCTGCCTCGCATTTGTTGTACCAAACTCCATGTGTTTCATCAACTGATATTTATAAAAAGTTCAGACTTCCTGAATTAAAATCCTGATTCTTCACTTTCCTAGTGACTTTGAACAACTTCCTTAACCTTTTGGGCCTTACTTTCTTCATCTGTAAAGTAGGGATACTAATGTGTTACCTCAGCAGTTGGTTGTGAGCGTTGGACAAGGCGGTGCCAGTGTCTGTCCTTGGCACACAGTACCTGTGCTCAGCACAAGGTCAGGCCTGCTCGTCGTGAGCTCTAGGGCCTTAGACCAGTTGTTCATTCTTTGCAGGCCCTTCCTGCAAGCTGTCAGGTGGACAGTAGTAAGTCTGTTGCTCAAGTAGGATTAGGTAAGTGTGAGCTGCCTGGAGACAGAGCCTCTTTAAATCCAAAAGGCCACTGTGAAGAGGTGACCAACCCAGTCACAGGAGAGAGAGGGACAGCTAGAGCAAGCATATGGGAAAGAAAACCATCAGAATGGTGGTGCGTGGAATTGGGAAGAGGCTGTAGAAACAGGCAGCGGACTCCTTAAGGGCGGGGGAGTATGCCCAGTGTTGCGACACCAGGCACTGCAGGTGGCTGCTGGGCACTCACCTATGATGAATACTAGGGGACTTATTACCAGAGGACACATGACTCGCAGAGACGTCAACACGGCAACAACTACAAGCCTTGGCCCACAGAGACTCTCATTAGTAACCAGCAGGGCAGACAGGAGCCCTGGGGCTCTCCTCCTCCCGGGGTTCAGATCAACCTGGGATAGTGAGAAAAATGGGGTGTGCTAATTAGCGCAGCTCTTGCCTGCTTGGGGAGAGAGTCCCCTGAGAAGGGTTAGTCCCAGGGGCTGGGTTGTTATTTACAAGGCCTGGTGAGGCTCAAGCCAGGTGAGCCTGGTGCTGGTCCACGGGGGGAATATCTCTCAGGTCCAGATGGAAGGTGGGAGAATCCAAATGAGTCAGGCCCCCAAGGGCAGCCTTGACGCTGTGCAGCATGGGGTAGGCAAGGCCCTGCAAGGGAAGCCACTGTGATCCACACAATCCACATGCTCATTCCTGTGGTTTAGATCTAGAATGCTCCCTGCCCTCCAAAGGCCTTATGGGGCCAGAGGTGGGGCTTTTGGAAGTTAATTAGGTTACAGGAACATGGTACTCAGCAGTGAATTAATCCAGAGGTGAGCTGAGAGCTAAATGCACTGGTAGGATGTGGGGCCTGCTAGGAGATGGTCGCCAGGACGTGACCTGGGTGTGTACTTCTCCCTCCTGGGCTCCTCCCTTCTCCCACTGCTTTTTGGCCACCATACCCTGAGCAGCTTTCCTTGACTAGCCCCTTCTTCCACAGTGTTTCTGTGCTGGAGCCAGCTGACCCTGGACTAAAAAAACTGAGCCAAAATAAACACCCCAGGAACAAGAAAGTGACTAAGACACTGCTAGTGGCCCCTCCTGAGGTGATCACTCACTCTGGGTTGCTGCTGCTGGACCTTCAGTGTAAAAGCCAGAACAGTGTCAGGGAAATGTGGGTTCTTCTGGGCCTGGTGTGTCCTCTTGCTGCTGGAAGGTCAAGTTTGATGCTGCCTGCTGCGCCCCCACAATGCAGGAGACAGGACATTCGGTGGAAAGAAAAAGGCTTATTCAGAGCTAGTTCTGAAGGAACCTCACTGCCTCAGATCCCTGTCCCTGTACTCAAGAGCACTGAGGGCTTTAACTGCAAGGAAGTGTTGGGCAGGAAGGCAGCACACAGAGGATAAGGAAATTCCTGCACTATGTCCTCTGCTGGGCCTTCTCATTCCTCCTTACTCTCTCCAAGTGAAAGTGGACCTCACCTCCTGGGCAAGCATTCATTCATCTGCGCTGAGGATAGAAAGGGGCAGCACATTATGGCCTCAGGAGGAGGAAGCTGGCAAAATAACTTATCTGAAAAAGAAAATCTTAAGGTTGAAAGATTGGTGTAACTTTTCGGTTACACTTTGACCTCTGTGGAACCTACCAGGTGAGGTCCACATGTGACTCAGGTAAGATGTGCGTGCATGCATGTGTGTGTGCACAGTGCACAATAAGGGAGGACAAAGGGAGCCAGTTTGGAGTTTGCCTTTCCCATGAGAGCCAAGCTCTCCACCTTCTAGAGACTTATTCTGTGCTTCAGGGCAGGTGACACTATCTTTGTCATCAGACCCAGAGAGAGGTTTCCTGCCACAGATTTAGAAAGGCAGTCACAGTGCTGTCCACTGATCACTTGGGGGCTAAAAAAACAGGCATGCCCAGCCAGCATGAGGAAAGGCATCAGTAAAGTCTGCCACAGAGGGAGAGGTGGAGACTCCTGCCCCTTCCTGGCTGCAGAGGGCTTCTCAGGTGAATATGACAAATAGATTCAGAGTCAGCCTGCATCTCTGAGCATCTTTTGTGTGCTAGAGAAATGACACTTTTCTTATGTCATTTTTACAACTCTAGAAGGAAGAGCTTAGTATTCTTATTTTACTGATGAGACAAATGAAGGCTCAGGGCAATGAAGTGAAGTACTGCTAGGTTGTAGCACACGGAAGGTTTTTCTACTGCTCTGCCTCTGAATCTGGTGCTCCTTCCTGTGTAGCAGCCACAGAACTCAGGTCAAGGATGTGTTTCTCTGAAGACATCCCTGGTGTTGACTGACTTGACCTAGAACTGGTGCCATACCTTATTTCCCTTTGACAGGTCCTACAGGACCTCATGGGGATTGAAAACAAACTTTTTTTGCTATCTTTATTTATCAGCAAAAGTGAAAATTGGGACTCAGAAGTTACTTTTCAGGAACTGCCTGTAGTACCTGTCACCAGCAGGATGGGTGTCCCCAGGGTGGTATAGGGGCAGCTTTTTCAGAGGCCAGCTGGAAAATCCCATTGGGGGGAAGGGGGAGCCACTACTGCCCAGCCCTACTCAGGCCCAGCAGGCTCAGCGGCCAACAGAAACTCATCCATCTTTGAAAGGCTACCGTTGTTACATTTACTCAATAGCAAGTATGGATTTTAGGCTAAACAGACTATAATTTTGGATGGTAATCTCTCAATTGTGCTGTTGGTTTTCATCCCTGTAATAAAACTGTCTTATTGGAAAAGTTCATATTGACCAGCCAACAGGAAGTCCATTGATTTATTAGTAGCTTCAAGATATTAAGTCTATAATTTTTTAATTCCATTTTTTCTATTAGAATGGTTCTGAAAGAGCCTTGAAGGGTTATGATGATAAGTTCCTGACACCGAAGGGTGCCAAGTACTTCTTCAAGCACTGGGAAGTTTGTGGATGGTAATAAGAAGCCATTTAGCTTCATAAGTGCACTGGAGTGTGTGTGTGTGTGTGTGTGTGTGTGTGTGTGTGTGTGTGTAGGTCTAATTAGGAAATTTAAGGTTTGTTTTATTCTTTCTGTAGACTGCGATCACCATTTGGGAGAGAAAAGGTGGAGATTTGTTGTGCAAGCTCATGTAATGGGTTGTGCAGGCCTGCCCAAGGACAGCCTGATTTGGAAAGGTACAAGAATCCAAAGCACATGACTGGGCTCGCAGCACTCACTTGCCAAGGCTGGCTTCCTGGGTGACAGTTCAGAGGAGCACTGTGTCATTTAGGAATTTCATTAAGACGTGTACAGCGAAGGCCCAGAAAACTGTTTATTTTCTCATCTAATGGAATTAAGATGACGCAGGTGGTCTCACATTATATAACAGCTCTTCCTGACCAGCCTCCTTTGTTATTTCTTCTCCAGTCCTTGCGGCATGATTTTACCATTTCTATCCTCAATATGCAGGTCCAGAAGGATGGTTGGGGGCAGGGAGGAGTAGGGTGTATAGAGGAAGGTAGGTGGTTTCAATGATGCTGGTAAGGACAGCTTTGGTGCTGTGTGGTGGGTTTGTGAGGATTCGCCTTGTTCTTATGATGTGTTATGGCACTTTAGGTAGCATCTGTATCAAGTGCATGTGGCACACCTGTGACCCCAACACCAGGACAGCTGAGGTGGGAGGATCATGAGTTTGAGGCAACCGGGGCCCCTAATCGAGTTCTGGGCTAGCTTGGGCTTCATAAAGGGACTCTGTCTCAAAACAACAATAATAACAGCACCCACAAAAATCTATCTAATAGAATAAAATAACAGCAGGGATTATGAGGCTGACTTCCAAACTTTGGGTTTCCATCCTGGTACAGCCATTTCACTGGTTACGGGAATTTAGTAAGTCACTTAACTTCTTTAAGTCTCACTATTCTCATCCTTAAAATGAGGTAAAAGTAATTCCCATTTCAGACAGTTGTTACTCAGCTTAGTAAGTGGTCAGTAAATGTAAGGAACAGTTGCTGCTATTTTACTTCAGGATTTCCCTTCCCTGTGTCACTTCTGCCCCCTCAGTGCATCTGAAATCCTGTCCTCTTCCTCACCTCTGCCCTTCCACCCTCTTCTCCCAAGCACCCTCACAAACACAGCCAGGACCAGCAAGCAGGCAGCATGGCGCACGTGAGCCTAAAAGAGTACCTACACTCGAGAGTATGGACCAGGCTGGGTCCTGGGCTTCGGGCTGGAGGGTTCTCTTTGGTCCTCCGTGGAACTCTGCATAAGTGATGCCTGCATGCAGCAATTTCACTTAGCTGCAGTGAGATCAAATCCAGAGAAATCCCTCTGGCAGGATTTGCATGCTGATGGGGTCTGAATGGGTTGTAAAAGTGCTTCCTTCCTCTGAAAGGGGTATTCGCAAGGATAACAAATGCTTGGTTGCTTAGGACATTTTGTCAACCTCTGCCAGAGTCACAGTAGCAGAAGTCTGAATTTCAAGTGCCTGTAAGACGGGAAAAGTAAGTACAAATTCACTGTCACAAAGAAATACGAAACAAGATTATGTGATTTGACATGGAATTTTGAAGAGTCCCTCTCAGAGGTGTGGGAAATATGGCTTCGGAGACCCCGTCTCCAGAGATTAAGATTTGAAACTGCATTGCTTCATCTTCCCCTTCTGTTTTCCTCAGGGTTTGCCATATGTTTCCTCCCCTTCTCTCCCTAGTGTACATATGAAGGTTTGGAATACTTCATGCTTGAAGACTCAAGAAAAACGGAGTCAATTCAGTACGTTCAAATCACCAGCTAGCTTCATACACACTGGCTTGCTTTAAAGAGAGAAGACTGTGAAGAGAATACATTGCCACTGAAGGAACGACTTTGTCTCAAATAAGTTGTACATTTTTATCTGCCTCTTGTGTCTTCCCAGAGGAGGCGATGGAAGAAACTGGCCTGTGGAGCCATCTCCACCACATCTCTTTAGAAGAGGCTGAACTATGGGACTCTTTGGCCTCCATTCCAGTCACTCCAGTAATCACTCTGCCACCCTTGACCTGGTTCTCTTCTGAAATCCACAAGATTCCTGGAGATGCTTACAAGCTTCGAGGCTCTGGGCTCTTGGCAGCTGAAATAAAACTTGAAAGCAATCCAGCTCTGTAGTCATGAGCTGAAATAGTTGCACAGAGGGAATCAATGATCCCTTTTCCAGATGTGTGGATGTCAGGGCCTCAGGGCTCCTAGCCTGCGTTAACAGCCTTAGAGAACAGAGGCCAGGGGGAAAGGCAGATTCAGCCCCCATCTCAAAGTCGCTCATATTTCTTGAGAAGGTGTAAGAAAGTGACCGCTAACTTAATTATTTAAATAAAATAATTTTTATTTTTATATTTTTATTAGTACATGTTTGCAGTTCCTCTTACCCCCTTCCCCTCTCGCTTTTCTTCCCTCCATCTCTTGATCTTCTTCCTATTTGAGAAAAATCTATCTCTTTCCTGTTATCTTTTATTTTGCTCTTATATGGATTTCTCATATAAAAGAAATCATTTAATATTTAAGCTTGTGTGCCTAATTTATTTTACTTAAAGTTATGGTCTCAAGACACAACCACTTTCCTGTGAATAACTTGAGTTTATTTTCCTTTATGATGGAGCAGCATTCCACTGTGTATAAACACTGTTCTTTCTTTATCCATTCATGTGTTGATGGGTATATAAGTCACTTTCTGTTGGGGGCCCCAAATTCTAAATTGAGTCTAGAGGACTTCCAAAGATTTTCTTGTCCTACCTTTGAGCCAGATTGGAACATAGAATCTCCCATTCTTTTCTGGTCACAGCTGGAAGTCCTACAGCTAATGATAAGATGATAAGGTACGGGGGTGGGGGGGAGCTACAGTTTCCCTAGCCCCCTGCCTCTCATCTCATCCTTGTCCTTTCAAGAATGCTTTGTTTGTCTTCCTAGGCCACTGTCATGATGACTGTTCTCAGAAATACCCATTGCCCTTCACACATTGACCTTGACTCAGAGGTACCGAGTAAGCACCAAGGTTCTGGGTGCCTCATGGCCTTTTGCTCCCTGAGAACATCCCAAATCTCTGCTTCACCTGCTATTTTTTGTCTCTTGCTCTTTCTTTCATTCCTGCCATGCACCATAACACTTGGCAGAAGACTGAGGGCTCACTGCAGGGCCCCTGCCAACTGTGGAAAGGGCCTCCAGTAACTGGTACCCAATGTGGGGCAATACCTGGACTGTATTGTCTTATACTGTACACACTATGGGGGCTAAGTGAAATGAAAGTTGTAATTTATGACACCTTACCTCACATCTCTAATAATGATGAAGGACCAGGTACCCAATCAACCTGCCTATGATACACTTTTCATTTATGAGAGATTTAAGAAGAAGCACTGGCCCAAGTAGTGGCCCGAGAAGGGGTAGATTAGGTAGATATGCCCAATACTCTCATCCTATCTCAGGGGTTGTAGATTCAGTGCAGGCTATGATAGCCAGCATAACAATGGACACATTCTGCTACCATCTCAGTCTTATTTTTCCCCTCCCTTGATGGTTGCACAATCCTGGAGGGTGGCCATGCTGTTGATCCATCACCCGTTAACACACAACAACACCCTCACCCCCACATTGTCAGCATGACAGGGCCATTCCCTTGACCTGTCTGAAATTTGCTCCATAGGACATGGGAATTGCTGCCTTCAGGTGAAGAGGAAGCAGAATGCTGTTAATGGGGCACAGCAGTGGGGGATAAAGATACAGGAGCTGTGTTTAAGCAATTAAAAATATAAATTATCAAATATAACTGCATATTTGGGGACATCTGAAGGGGCTCTGGAACTTCCAAGATTTAGCTATTAGGAATTGTGTTGGGTATAAATGTGAGTATGCATTTATTGCTGTAAACTGATGTCTACCTCTTTGGGGAAGATACCTAGTCAGGAAATAGCTAGGTCAAGTGGAATTTCTAGTTGCAGATTTTTGAGGAGTTTCCATTTTGATTTCCATGAGGCTAACTTCATTCTTTTTGGAGTGATTATGCTTTTGCACATTTTAATTTTGTAGTCCCTGGAAGGTGTTTGTCCATCCTATGACTTGTGTTCTAACAAAGGCAGAAGGGAGAAAGATAAGTGGAAAGGTTGAAAAAGATGTGAGTCCCCACAGTAACAGAAAGTGAGATCAGAACTCTGTTCCTGCTGTTTCTGGAGGTCCCTGGGAATATTACCAAATGTATTCCTGAGAAAGGCTGCTGGCCTGAGCTGAAGTGGAGACAGGTATCTATTGAGCCCGTGAAACAGAAAGAGGGGCTGTCATGAGTTGGAGGAGGAAGGAGAATGACAAGGTCTAGAGCTGGGAGCACAAGCCTGGACCCATAACCTGTGGCAGCTCTGCGTCAGGTGAGCTCAGGCAGAGGCTTTCAGGTGGCAGCACAATCAGCTAAGGGCCAAAAGGAATCTTGACATAGGGAAGGACTAGGGCCTGCTTTGCTTTTCCACTGCTTTGTCAAGACCAACCTGGGATTAAACTTCTGAATAATGAATCAAGTTGACCTGTAATAGTGACCCAAGCTACTATGTCAGTGATGTGACACATTGCTAATTAGGTTTTAATATTTTTTTTTCCTCCAGGAGGTTGATCCATGACCTCTACACTGAGATATATCTGTAGACATTTTCTATTTTAAGACAGGGTCTTGCTAAGTCACTAAGTTGTCCATGCTGGGCTAGAACTTGTGATCTTCCTTCCTCAATGTCCTAGAGTGCTGGGATTATAGGACAGGTCTGTGCCCCATGCCTGGTGATTCCTCGCAAATGTACTGGCATGTGCATTAGCGGATGAAAAGATGACCACTTCGGCAGGACCTGGACGGATCCTGCCAACCTAGCTCTCCCTGTCTTTCCCAGTTCATCATTTCCTCTTATCCCTTTACTTCCAGGCTCTTTTCCTTTTAATATCTGTTCTAGGCAGCTAAAATTTATACCACTGTGCAGAAAGTGGGAGTTCTTATTGCTGGATATAAGTATTTCTCTCTCGGCTCTGTGGAAATTATTATCTATGCTTCATCTTCCCTGTCAAGTTCCTTCTGTGATTTTCTAGCTCTCCAGACAAAATTGGGTTTAACTTCTACGAACTTTCACTTTTATGCTACCGTGGTATATGCAGAGTTATTTAACTATTCATTGGGGGGGGTCACTGTTAAATCATGTGTGAGTTGAAAGAGGAGACCAAAGTTAAATTGAGTTGCCTCATCTTACACTCAACTAAATGAAAAGTTGGAGATATGCAAATGCTCTCTTCATATCTGGGAGGAGTTTATAAAGGAGGAAGAGAGTGGGAGTTGAGAAAAGCTGTCTTTGAGACCAGTGTTCAATATTGGAATAAACATATGCTCATTTAAAAATACACACATGGGCCAAGGGACACTGCATGGTGGTACAACTCTTGCCTGGCAAGTGCAAGGCCCTGAGTTTGACCCATGGTACAAAAACAATACACAGTCATAAGAAAAACTTACCATGTGCCATGTGCTGTTTTACATGCAATTTTACACAAAAGTTTTTATTTAATCCTCAAAAGGCCAATAAAGCAGATATTGGTAGTGTTTCTATTTTAGAAGTAAAAAATATATAAATGACTAAGGC
The DNA here is from genome assembly GCF_000260255.1 of Octodon degus. NCBI lineage: Eukaryota > Metazoa > Chordata > Mammalia > Rodentia > Octodontidae > Octodon > Octodon degus. The sequence goes on from NW_004524654.1 coordinate 776,020, forward strand.
TTTAGGCAATTCTTCCAAGGCCAAAAAACTGGAAACAGAATTTAGTCTCAAATTCAGATGTTCTGACTTCAGAGGTAAAGGCTTCAACTGTTATTGTTAATTGTTACCCTTTATGAAAACTGTGGTGGGAGCTATCCATTAAAAATATTTATTTATTTAATTTAATTATGTGGTACAAGGTCTCACTACACAGCTCAGACTTGAAGTGATCCTTCTGTCTCAGCCTTCCCAGCGCTGGGATTACAGGCGTGCACTACCATACCCAGATTCAGTGGCCGGCATGGCATGGGGCAGGCATGGCATGTGCCCTTGGGGATTGAAACCGGGTCTTTAAGCTTTCCAGGCAGGCGTTTAGACCACCAAGTTATCTCCCCAGCCTAAGCTGTCCATTTTTTAAAGCTGTCTGTCTTTCCTATTAGAGGCCGAAAAGTTTAGATTAGTGATAGCAGTAGTTTTAGAGCTTTCAATGATAACCAACACCGTTTGTGGCATCTGTGACATTGGCTCACCATCACTGGTCTAAACATTTCCCAACTTGCCATCAGCTCGGATGAAGCCTTGTGATCCAGGCTTGACTAAACACATATACTTGCTAGTGACTTTTTTTTTTTTCTTTGTCTCTTTTGAGAAAGGGTCTCACTACATAGTTCAGGCTGGGCTCATGCTCACTCTGTAGCCCAGGCCAGTCTTAAACTCACAAGGAACCTCCTTAAACTCGCTTCTGCCTCCTGAGTGCTGGTTGCCACCATGCCTGGCCTTTGCTGGTGACTTTGAAGTGCCAACTGATAACAGAATGAATCAGAGAGAGTGGTGAAAGCAGAGGTATTGAAGGGCTGGTGACATGAGAAGCACCGAAGCCTCGTGTCTCACCGCTAGGCAGCCAGGGTACCTGCTATTCAGTGAGGCCCAGTGGTGGTGGTCTTTCCTCTCTGGCAGCTGGTGCTCCATTCTGGTTGGGGTCCACCTTCTGCCCGGCTTCCATTGAACGTACTCCTTTTCCAACCATGTTTGTAATCATGTCAGAAACTCCTTGAGCTGCACAGCAAGATAGCAGCAAATGTTTTTCTCTGCTAAAATCATAGTGAGTTTCTATTGTTTATAGTCAACAACTGCACTATTATAACACCCAAGCTCATTATCTTCAATATAAGATCATTCTCAACTACAGATGAAGCACATTAATTGCTCTGAACTTGACTGTACAACAGAGCCAAAGGCGGCAGACTGTATGTCACTGAGAACAAGTTCTAGCTCGCTCATTAACTACTTCATGACTAATATGACAGGTGATGAGCATAGGGCTTTTTGATACCTTATTACAAAACTTGCATCTAGGAATGGACCTTCTCCTGGGGTAGTTTGGTTTCCAAGACTAACTGGGTTTTAAATTTTTCACAATACAATTATACTTTGAATTAGAAGAAGAAAAAGTACTAAGTGTTTTTCTTCATTGTAGGCTAAATGGCTTCTCCAAAATGTAAGATTTAGAAACCAAAATAATAGGGGAAGTTGAATTGATGAATTAATATAACTCATTAGAGACTTAGCTTTTGAGACAGCAGAAAACTTGATAGCTTGTGTAAAGGTTATTGATAAATTTCAAGATGAAATTCACTTTGAAGAGACTCAGATGCAGTTAAGTGACTGATTCCTGTGCCCTAATGCAATGAGGAAGCTGAGTTTACAGTTTGAGAAGGAGGTTACAATTACAAGGCGTCTCCAAATTGTGGGCGCAACTACTGCCTCGAATGGCCACGCAGGCTCCTGAGATGTCAGATATTAGACAGGAATAAACCTTACAAAGGCCAGGGGTTTGACCTTAGTAAGTCTAGACACGCTAACACAATTATCGTCACTCTAATTAGATTATAAAAGTAAACACAAGCTCTACAAAGCAAAGAATCTCATAGGGTTGTTATTTTGAAGTTGATGAAAGCTGGTTTCCATTTCTTCTGAGGACACAATGGGAAGAAATGGGTGGTTTTCAGGATATGGGGTGTGAGATAGGTCAGTGGCTCTCAACCCAGGACAGTTGGGCAATAAAGGTGTTAGAGACACCTTCAGTCATCAATAATCATAGGAGATGTGGAGGCACCTGGCATCGGTCCTGGCATCTAATGAGTAGAGGAGAATGTTGTTGAGTACCCGACATTTCCCTCGCCAAATGTCATAAGTGCTGAGACTGAGAAACCTTAGTCTGGATGAAAGAAAGCTCTGAGTCTGAAGTTATATAAATCTTGGAGTGGGTTTATTAGGCCCAAGACTGCATAAGGTGAGGGAAATACTTACCCAGGGAATAAAATTTCAAGAATGCCCCAAACTTCAGTAATGAAGAAAAATTACATTAAAAGTGAACACAAAAATTCCACAGTGAACAATATATAAATTTTTTTCAATAAATCACAGTTTTCAGCATTCACCTTAATTAATGAAATTTTGGGAACTAAACTCAACCTCTGTGCTGAAGGCAAGTGCCTCACTTACCACATTCCAGTTCTGACCCATTGGACAGTCAAGGATAAGATGAACTTTGGCACTATTATTACTAAATTGGAGGCAATCAAACCTCATCAGGATAAATGAAAAGACCCTACTCTAGAATTTTAGGTTTTAGCAACCACATTAAGGAAACAACCCCTGTGGTAAGCTGTACAGAAGTCACCCAATATGTTTTTTAATGACTATAATTTGTAGCTGAGCCCTTATTATCCAAGATCATCTTCATTATGAAAGGTAAGATAAATTAAAAAAAAATTTTTATGGCAGCTTCTCACTGAACTTCCAGGTTATCAGATTGTTCTTGAACTCATAATCCTTATGCCTGAGCCTCCTGTGTAGCTGGAATTACAGGCAGGTGTCACGTTGGAATAGTGTCCTTAGTCGACTGTGAACTTCTGCAACACTGTTCTACTGTGACTTACCATTCCAGCAAAATGATCATTGTATGACTTTTACATTTTACTAGCAAGCAAACTATTTTCTCCTTTTCATTCCCTTCTGCCCTTCATTTCAAGTGATTTCAAAACCAGTTTAGTATTCTTCTTTAGACCCCATTAATAGTGATGTTGTTTTACATTATTTGCCCTTTAAGTCCTTCAAAATACCTTACATGAATTTTTTTGAGGGGAAGGATTTTAAATAATTTTCTCACAGGCCTGTGGAGGTACTGTGTTATGTGTAATCACTACATTTATGTATGTAGGACATAGAGTATTTAGAGTGTAATGCTGACCCTCTCAGAACAGCCAGATGAAAGTAACAGAGCTAATTTTCTATCCTGGGTAAGATAAGATGGACAGTTATAGAAAACTACAGTTATATTAGTAATTAGGAGAAATGTGGTCTTGGATCCTTATCAGAATAGACACTGTAATCTTTATAGATTGCCTTCCATTAATTTCCCTGTTTTCTGTCTGAGTGGTTAGCCCCATGGACTACCTGCATTCAGCAAATGCGCTCATGCACAAAGTAACTAGACAGGCGACACACCAATTCCCACATCCTGTCACTTAATCTGACTGACATATGTGCAATGTCTTTTGATCTATGCTGACCATCTTTATCTCAATGCAAATCTCCGCTTCCTATCTGTGTTTTTTAAAAAATGCTTTAATCAAAGGGGACCGACAAGTTGGGTTGAATTATTGTGTTTGGGTAGGGCACCCACCACCTTGTCATCTCCTTATTAAATGCAAAGCAACATAAAACCTGAACTCCCTAACCACTGAGTCATGGCTATTTTGATGAGCTACTTTGTGTTTGTTTCTTGAGAAAAAGAAAGTAAAAGGGACTAAGTGGTAGATGAAGGGTAATTTAATTTAAATCACCAAAGCTAGACAACTAGACATGCCCATTTTTTCCTTTCTTCTTCTTCTTTTTTTTTTTCTTATAGAAGTTAAGGAGAAGTTTGTGTAAGTTCGCTCATTGCTTGAGCAAAAGACAACATTTAACTATCTAGGATTTGGAACATTTTGAGCAAGGGTACAATTACCTTGCAGCAGAAAAAAACCCAAATCCACCCTGAGAGGGCAATGTATGCCACTAAGTGGAATGGATGCTGCCCTGCCGCCTGCTGTAGACTCCCTGATGCTTAGTGATTACTCATTTTGACAAAGGATGAATCATAGAATCTAAATTATATGTCTCTGTGTTCTCCTATCAAAAAAAATGGGATGGGGTGCTTTAAAGTTCCTTGTTAGGAACTGTGATTATTAAGTTTTTGGTTTATTTGTTCTTCTGTGGCAGAAAATAAATAATGTCTGGGAGAATTTTAGGCAGCTCTCCAGAAAGAAAGAATGGAAAATTTGAAATAAATATGTTTGCTCCCTTTCCTTTATTTCTGTTTTCTAAGCAGCTGTATACCCCCTAATGTACATTAATTAATTAATTAATTAATTAATTTGGTATTTGGTACAGGGACTCACTACACAGCTTAGATTCATAGTGATCCTTCTGCTTTCAGCCTCCCCAGCATTGGAATTACAGGCATGTGCCACCATGCCTGGTTTTGGTGGCTGACTCAGGGTGCCCGGGGTGGGGCCCATGTGTCATGTGGTGCCTGGGATTGAGTACTGGTCCCTGTGCTTGCCTAGGTTGGTGCTTAGTCCACTGAGTTATCTCACTGGTACTTTGCATATCCTATACACCAAGCAGATGAAGAAAGCTGTGAATAAATAATAGTTCATTGCACAGCTGAAATATTATTTCGTGAAACTGTTTTGCTTATACATAAGCCATAGATCACAGTATATGTCTTATAGCAGTTAACAGTAATCACTGCTGTTATGGCTTGAGCTTAGATGGCCCCCAAAGCCTCATGAAATCATAGATGGCCTCTTTTAGAGATGGCTGGGTATAGAGCATGGATGTAGATGCTGGAATTGACTCATGGTGCAATGCTAGGCTCAAGGGCACAAGGACTAAGGCTGTGAGTTCTACATGCCTTAAGTACCCTGGATAAGATAAGAGAGGCTGAATGAGGCTTGTTTTCTCCCTTGATTGCTTGCTTTTGCTACCTTCTGCCTGCCTTGAGTTGTTTATTCTCTGCAAGGGCTGCCTGCTATGCTACCCTACCTTGCAGCAACACAATTATGGACTGAAATCTCTACAGAATATGAGCTAAATAACTATTTCCTTCCTTAACTTGTAGGTCTTGAATTTTTTGGTCTTGGTAGCGATAGCAAGGGAAGTAATTAAGACAGGTTTGGTACCAGGAGTGGATTTATTGTTGTGACTATACCTGATAATGTGCTTTAGGAACCGTTGTGATTGGTTTATGGGAAGAGTTTGTAAAGATTTGGACATTCCAGATGAAAAAGTAGAGCTGGAATGCCTTAAGTGTTACTTGACGGGATAGTCTAGTCAGGCCTCAAAAGACCCAAAGGCTAATGGAAATCCTACCAGTAAAGACAAGGCTCAGGAGATTCCTGCTGGGAAGAAGGACTGCATTGGTAGACTCCAAACATTGTGTGATAGCTTGGCAGAAAGTTTGTCTGTATTTCACTCCTGTCCAAAGACTTTGCCTGAGACTGAGATTAAGGGCAGTAGACTAACTTTGCATAATAAATTTCAAGGCAGTTTAATGTTGGGGCAGTGGTATGGCTATTGTTGGAGGGTTTTAGCCAGATCTATCTCAAAGATCAAGAGCAAAGAAGCCATTAAAATTATTTAAAACTTTGTGAGTTTGATGAGAAAGGAAGCTCCAGTAAAGCTGTGGACTACCAAGACAGGCCACTGTAGCGGTGAAAAATGTGACACTTTTCTCAACCTGCATAAGGGCCATAGCCAGCATCCCTATAATGAATGATTAACAAGAAAAAAATTACGACATAATTATTTCTTCTAAATTTTATGTGACACAGAAATCTTCAGAAATTATGACGCAAAAAAATCCAAGGAAAACTTTCTATTTTATCAATGAAGAACAGCCAGTCATGCAGAAATGGGATTGAGCAAAAGGGTAAGAACTAATGGTAATAGACTTAGGGGAAAAACCAGCTAACCATGTCTGTTCAGATTCTTTTTTGCCTCCTTGTACAGTATTCCATTTTAGGTGTGAGGAAGGATCTTCTGGGATGAGGATCTTAACCTCCTATTACACAAAGTAATCAGAGAATTTCCTTGTGATCAGCTCCTTCACAACATGGGAATGGATGTTAACACAGGTTTATGACTTATTTGTGGGGGACAGGAATCCTAGTTTCTAGTTTCTATAGCCTACATCAAGGAAGGAGAATTCTAACAAAAGGAATGAGGGACACAGAGGCAAAAGGTTAGAGAGACCTTATTTCAGAGGCCTTCCAACCTCCTTAAGTTCAAATAATCAGCATGCCAGCATACTATACTTTGGACTATCATTTTGCTCACCCACAGCAGGAGAGATTCAGTGTGGCTTGATTTTTTAAAGATGTTCGTTTCTAGGGCTAATAAGTATTTAGGGAATATAGTGAATATAATGCTAATAAGGTAGTGAGATAACATTTTAGTGTGCATGTGTGGTGTTGGGAATCAAACCAGGACCTTATACATCCTAAGAGAGGATTTTATTCCTGAGCTATAACTCCAGCACAGTGAGATTCCATTTATTACCTGATCGTAAGAGAACAGAATATGCTGATGACATAAGACATAAAAATATTATGAGAGTGTTTCCTTCATTTGGAATTCAAGAAACACACATCATCAATGGCTGCTAAGGCAGATAGGAAATTTCAGGCATCAGCCATATAAAACAAAGTAAAACAAGCAAATAATGCTGCATAGTATTTATCTTTATTTTCTGTTAAATATCTTGTTTCTGAATGTGGAGAATTAATTGTATTACTGGTGAAGGCAAACCAATTTTGTCAACTCAGATTTGCAAACCTATTACTTTTGAACCTAGATTCAAACATTTTACTCTAGGGGTGGGAATTTTACTAAAGATCTACCAGCCAGGGAGATAGCTTAGTGGCATAAGTGCCTGCCTGGCAAGCATAAGGTCCTGAGTTTGATCCCTGGAACACCTACCAAAAAGTAGAGCCTCTTCGAGAGTAGCTACTTATTTTCTAATTAACAAAGGATAAGCATAGATCAAGTCTAACACAATAAAGATCACTACAGATGTCTCTACTTAAATATTTCCACCTTGTTATCAGGATCATCATTTTCACATTTTAGTTCATTTTTGTTGGCATAGGTAGGTTTTTAAATTTAGCTAGGTAAGTTTCTTCAGCTTCAATGTTTCTTTAGCCTAAATGATTTCAGCCTTTCATTGGGAAAGGGCAGGACTCCAACATCCCTTCAAATATTCATGTGATTTATGACCCTATAAATGAATCTGCTTGATAGGGGATACTGGGGTTTGAGTACCCAATGGATATACCAAGTTCCTATTACATTGGAGACACTTGTTTTGTCTTTCAGGCACCATACTGATTGTCTTCACGTCCTCATGACCAGGGGCATGAACTCTGCCTTACCTAGAGCCTTTCTTCTGAACTCACCCTTTAAATGGAAACTATCAGGTAACTCAACCCTCCCTGCCAAATCTGCCCAGTCACTGAAGTACAGTCATAGAGCAGGATACTCAATTTACTAATTACTTGGGGGCATCAGAAGTACTTTCTAATCACGAGTTACTTAGCTAGACCAGATCTTGGTGTTGTTTTATTTCTTGATAACATTACCACATCAACTTGGAGAGCTGCAGAGAGCTGAGGAGAGCTGAGGAGAGCTGAGGAGAATTTCAGCTCCAGAACTCTGGACTTACTTGACATTTAGATTCTAAATAGTATTTAACGTTTTTGTTTTTTTTTTCCTTTTTTAAGACATGGATCTTGTTACATTTCCCCAACTGGTCTTGGACATCTTGCCTCAGCCTCCCAGGTAGATGGGACTACAGGCATGTCCTCTTGCTGAGTTGGATCTTAAATGTTCCCCAAATTTCATGTGTTACAGACTTGGTCACTAGCTTGTGGCACCATTAGAAGGTGGTGGAACAGGCCAGAGGTGGAGTCTTGTGGAAGGTATAGGGTCCTTGAGAACATCCTCTTGAAGGGGCTATTAGGACACCATTTCATCCCTGAGGCTATATGAGCAGCTTCTTATGCCATGAACTCTCTGCCATGATGTGGTGCCTTTCCACAGCCCCCAAAGCAGCAGAGCCAGCCAACTGTGGAGTGAAACTTCTGAATATTTTACACAAAATAAATCTTTCTCACAAGTTGTTTGTTGCAGATTATTTGCTTTTTATATTTTATTTATTTATTTATTATACATTCATTTCATTTTGAAGAGTAAAATCAGGAGAAAGAAAAAAAAACAAAGACATGGGGGCTGGTGAGATGGCTCAGTGGTCTAAAGCACCTACTTAGAACAAGCTTAGCAAAGCACAGGGACTGCAGTTCAATCCCCCAGCACCACATGCCAGCCAGCCCTGCCCCCTGGTGGGCTGAGCTGGCCACACACACACACACACACACACACACAAATAAATAAATAAAATTTTAAAAATAAATAAAAAAACAAAGACAAACAGGTTAACATATAACAATACATACATTACAGATTTTTAAAACAAGAATAGCTGATTATCTTTTTTGTTGTTGTTGTCTTAGTGGTTATTCATGTACAAGATGCAGACATGATATCCTGTCCACAGACACTATTAGTACAAATCTCTCTATTTATTGAAGAGAATGGGACCTATATCTCTCCTATTTTGAATATATAGATACCAAATGGTCATTTATTTGTATCCCCCTTTTTTGTTTAGTTTTGTCAGAGAAGAGTATTTCATTGTCATTTAAATATTGTAGGTGCGTGAATTCAGCAAATTATTCCAATATAGTCCAGTAGTCCATAATAGTAGTGAATTTTCTGTAGGACTGGCAATGTCAGAAGTCCTTGACTTGCGCCTTTTACAGCTCAGCATATTTATGTGGCTTTACTTTTTATACTTCGTGGTTATACATTTTTATTGGATGGTTAAGACCAAGACAAAGCAAGGCCTATATATCAAGAAATGTAACTTTTGTATCTGATAAGGTCAGATCCCTTCAGGATTTGTCCTGAAACCCTGTACCACAGTTTGTAGATCCTTTGTCAGTGCCAGCCATGTGAATGAGTCATGGCCACTGCTTGACCAATTTGTTCTTTGTGAAAGCCTGAGAGAATGTTTTCTCTCCATGTGACTCTCCTTAGGCACATTCTACATCATTAACCACTTTCCTCTGTGGTCCCATAATCTCCTTCCTCAGAAAATTTGGGATACAACTGAGTTACATGATGTTATAGTACAGGTTCTCCTACATCCTAAGTCTTCACTGACCTTAAAAGGCTAGGGTCAAAATTTCAGCTGTCCTTGCAGCCCTCCTTTTTCTCTAATTTTTGGTCTGCAAATTTAGGTTATTAACCCTCCAGAAGAGAAGCTTATTATTATTACCCTACAACATAGGCAGTTGAGCTTAACCTCACTATCTGTCTGAAACAGATACAGCATTGTAGCAGGACAGTCCTGTGACATTTTTTTTTTCTTGTCACTTGTTTTCATTTATTACCCTTTTTTAAAAAACAAACATTTACTTGAGAGACAGTATGGCAATAATTGGTATGTCATGACAAGCAGTAAGTAATTAGAAGACCAGAATGACAGGCATTCCAAGCCCGACCCTACCATTACACATTGCTATCTTCAGTGCAGTTGCTTAGTTCACAGGTATCCGCATATATAGTTAGTCAAGGTGGGAATCCTACCAATTGACTGCTAGTTTCAAAAACATGCTGAAGGTTCTCAGGATCATTGCCTTACCCATCTGGTGCATATAAATGTATGGCTTTGCCCCTGTTATGTTTCCTAGCTTTTCTTCTTGCCCTCTCTTTGTTGTCTAATCCTCAAGTTCTCGCTTTCTTTTTAATTGTGTTATACCTTTCTATTTGTATTTCTTCTTTTGAGTTCTTATACTAGGGAGACTATATGATACTTACACATGTGGGTCTTGTTTATTTCACTTATGAGTATATCTTCAAGTGGCATCCACTAAAATATAAAGGTGTCAAGTTTATCATTCTTTATAGCTAAGTAATACTCTATTGTATAAAAATACCACATCTTTTTCATTCATTCCTCTGGTGACAGGCATCTTGGTTTTTTTCAAGATTTGGCTATCACAAATTATCACAGATTATGTGTCATGGCAATGGAAAACTAGCTAATACATTCAGTGTTGCATAATAGAGCACTTGGGCAGTGTTTGTCTCTGTTTGTTGGGAGGGAAACTTTAAATCCTTGGAATTCTCAGAGTGATAGAAATGTTTTAGTTCTTGAGAGAACCTTTTCTTTCTTTCTTTCTTTTTTTTTTTTTGTATTTTTAGGACAGAGTCTACAGTGTCTCACTATGTAGATTGGACTCATAGTGATTCGCCTGTGTTCAGTTTCCCAAGAGCTGGGATTACAGGCGTACACCACCATGCCCAGTCTCAGCATGCCCCAGAGGCTGGGCCGGCACAGTTAAGCCAGGGATCAAACCCTGAGAGGACCCTTGGATTGCACAGGAATGTATGCTACTGAGGTGACTGAAGGTAAGTTTTTGTACAGTTTCAGAACAAGGGCTAGTCATGTTGAGAGGGTCAACCATGTAAGTAGGAAGTTGGAACTGTCAGACATGCCTCATCAGCCTGACTTCTGGAGTGAGGAAGAACTGGTGATTAAGTTTCATCATGTGGCCTATAACCCAGGCAATAAGGTCTATCTAATAAAACCTCCACAAAAATTCTGCACTCCTGCAGCGTAGGTGTGCATCTTGGTTGGTGACACATATTGATGTGCCCTGTGGGTGATGCAGGCTGAGGACACAGAATGACTCAGATCTTCCACAGATCTCTTCATTTGTCTGACACTGATTTGTGTTCCTTGTAATAAATCTGTAATCATAAATATGACATTTTATGAATTCCGTAGATCATGCTAGTGTATCATTGAACGTATGGCAGGAGTGGAAAACTCCAAGTGTGTAGGCAGCTGGGGAGAAGTGTGGCAATCCAGGAACCTGAGAGCCTAGGTTGATGTTTGCAGGGAGGGAAGCCTGCTGGCAGACTGTGCCATTGGCCTGGAAATTTGGTCTAACTCCAGGAAGTTAGTGTCAGAATTGCATTGCATGAAAGAATTTACTTTCTTGTTTCTCAGCAGAAGTGAAAAGATTTCTTATGAATATATATGAACACAACAACACATACTCTGATCAATTGTTTAATTTTCTCAAGTTCATTTTTATGAGAGACCTCCAAGGCCAATTAAAAGGAAAACTGTTTTTTTTTTTTAAATTTTTTTTAGGAGCTTGAAATGTATGATATTCCATGAATGGGTTTATTTAATCCAGCTACCACTGCAATGAGTTTGGGTTTCTTACCAGCTAATTTATTTTTTAGTTTAGTGGAAATTACATGATTTGGTGTATTAAGCAACACCAGGCATGGTTTTTCCAACAGGATCGGCTTACAGGAATTTCTAGCAACTTTGGATACTGAAGCTCTAAGAGATGTAAACTCTACAGAACCAATGTGTGTGTGTGTGTGTGTGTGTGTGTGTGTGTGTGTGTGTGTAACGTAAGACATACAGCAGAATGTTCTTGACAGACAAGATGAAAGAGTAGTATGAAGGTGGATGTATCAACTTCATTTGGCAAACTCAGAAGAGAAATTTGGAAAGCAGGAGCTTTAGTCTGCTGAGCTATCTGGCCAGCCCTTGACTTTATGAAAGTTTTAGTGGGACATATACCCATCACAGATGAAAGAGCATCTCTACCTGTACTTCTCAGGAAGCCAAAGGCTTGGTTAACTTGGCCCACCTGCTGATTTTAGCAGGGCCCACTAATGTACCTACAGGGTGAGTTTTGAGTCAACTGTGAATCTAGGTTGGCCTCAGCTGGGTCCGCTTGGCTTGGTTTCTTGTGCCTGCTGCTCATATCTTGGAATGCTGGCCTAACAAGGCCCAGCCTTCTCACTGAGGTGGAAGAAGCATTGCAGTAAGCTCTGATATTTAGGCCTCTTGGGCCATATCCATTGTTATACCCCTGGTCAAAATAACTGAGACAGCCAAACTCAGAACGAAGAGGTGGAAAAAATGCTCCACATACTGATGGAGGAATGGTAAAGTCACATGGTAGAGGGCACAGTTATAGAGAGGGCTGACGACTTATTGGTCAACTACCTGTTGAAACTATTTTAGCTTCTCCTAACAGAAGACTATCTTATCTATGATGATGAAAATTCAGTAAGACCTGGCTTTATAAGGAATACATAGAGAAATAATTTTCAAATCTTTAGACTTTTAAAATGTAGCATTTAATTTGCAGCATAAATTTAGGAAAACTCTTACTAGGAAATATAGTCTTTCCTTTCCATCTCTAGCCTTTTAACAGTCTTACAATCATGTACCATTCTAAAGCCACATTGGTAGAAGTAGGAAACAAGTTCAACCTGTGGTTTGAAAGTATGCACAGGAAACACAACTTTCTAGGAAGGATTTAAGAGTAACTCAGAACTTGTACTAACATTTTGGTGTAAAATTATCATCTAGTGAATAAACAATTTTTAAAAAAAATGTATTGGCTGTTACAGGGTCTCACTGCACATCTTGGACTCATGGTGATCCTCCTGCTTTCAGCCTCCCTAGTGCTGGGATTACAGGTGTGTGCCACTATATCTGAACTCAGGCCAACTCAGCCCATCCTGGGGGCAGGACTGGCACAGCATGTGATGCTGGGGATTGAACCCATGGTCCCTGAGCCTGGCTAAGTTTGCCTAAGAAGGTGCTTTAATAAAGCAGATAAACAATTTTTATACTAGCTAGAATTATCAGGAGATAAGACTTTCCAGTGTGTGAATTCCTTTATGTCTTAGGACTAAATCGCCATGGGGTTTTCAGTTATACTTTTGAATACTGTTTTCATGTTGAGCTTCATGATTTAATTAAATTTTTCACTTCATCTCTTCACTTTCACCACTATCATTAATGCCTAGATTTCTTTTTAGAGTTATTGCTCACACAAAAATCACCAAGCTTACATTTTGCTAGAGTTATACTACATGAGAGCTACATAAAGTGAGACAGAAGAAGGACATGAACAGGTGCTAGTCATAAGACAAGCATACTCAATACCTAGGTGGTTTTGCAAAATATCTCAGCATGCATGTCTTAGAAGTATTACCTATTACTACAGTTGAGGTAACTTTGAGATTATTTACAATAACCAAAACATTGGAAATAAATTTACATGTTAAGAAATTCTTAAATACTTCCAACTTGATTAGTTTAGAAAAAAGACATAGTCTGCATGCCTCTTAGCAATGTGCAGTTGCTAAGGATCAGTACAGCATATTAGAACTTATAGTTTATTGTACTTACAGTTTTTGATATACTTCCACATTCCTTTTCTCATTTTTTTCTTTAAAATAATTCTCCTAAAAAAAAAAGAAAAGAAAATTTCTCACTTTCTCTCCTAACTAGCAGGCTGGGAGACATTAGTTCACAGATTTAGGGTGAAAATGAATGACAGGCGCCCACACTGTTGATGAGCTATCACCTCTGAGTCCTGGACCCGAGGGCCTTGGGCCTGTACCCTTGGGCATCAGTCCAGATAGTGCAGGTTAATCTTGATACATGCATACATTTGGAATCACAGCAGAGCTAAATGCAAGTTATAGAAAGGGCTCATTCTGAAAAAGTGTATTTAGTTTCATTATGCCTATAAACATCGATTTTTTTGAAGGATGTTATTATGTGGCAAGGTTTCAAGGGAAATTGGAAAGAAATATGACAGAAATCAATTTCTTAAATACCCATTGCCTTATACAGTTACTTCTTGGGAGCATCTAATAAAGATTTTCAAATCCTGTATCCATCCAAGTTTTTGTTATAAAACACAGGACTACTGAGTTAATAATATCCCTTAGTTATCACAGACTGATCAGGTCAGCAAGCTCCCAAACAAGTGTACAGCGAAGACTAAATAAAAGAGGCAAATAGAATGATTTCAGGGTTCCAGGAAGATCAAAACCCTCTTACAGAATTTGAGATTTTCTCAGGCTAAGACTTAGACCTTATCTGGATGGCCCAGGTTTATTTAGTAATCAGAAGAACAGAGGGGAGTACTCAAGAAGGGAAGCTCCACTCCTGGACTTCTCCAAGAAAGGTATTCAGTTAATTCACCCGAGACTGAGGTGCCTGAGACTACAGCTTTATCTCAGTTGAAGTTGGTCCAGTAGCCTTTTCTTATCCTTTGAGGATTTCTGGCTTCACCTACCATTACAGACCTCAGTAAGGATCAGTGACTCACAGAGGCTTTGTACTATGAGTCTGATGCCCATCCACAGACAAGAAGCATAGGCCTTGGAAAGACTCACATATAAACAGGGAAAGCCAGTTGGTTAATTTAAGTCCTGCTCAGAGCTGCTTCCCAGTGGTCTCCATCTAGGACAATAAAACAGAGATTTGGGCTGGTGAGATGGCTCAGTGGTCTAAAGCACCTACTAAGGACAAGCTTAGCAAAGCACAGGGACTGCGGTTCAATCCCCCAGCACCACATGCCAGCCAGCCCCGCCCCCTGGTGGGCTGAGCTGGCCACACACACACACACACACACACACACACACACACACACAAATTAAAAACAAAAATCAAAAAACAGAGATTTAACATGAGGGAAAAATACAAAACATAGTACAGCACATATAGATGCTCCATGACTAATAGTGATTCAACTTCTGGCTTTAATTTTACAGTTTATCAGGATGTAGTCCTGCTACAACAAACCAAAACGCTGAAACAGCACCCTGTATTTGGAGGCAGATTCATTACGTCAACGGGCACTGAGCAAGATGATTCCTAAATATCAGACCCTGACGTCTGGTGGTCTAGGGCTTTCATGGCATGAGCAAGCAGGAAGTACAGAGGCAGCATGGCTCATCAGTTGGGGACTGGTTCTTATATATGCATCATACTGACCAGCTCTGTATCACAGAGACCACCATCCCTGACCAGAGGAAAAAGGGCTTTTATGTGTGGAGGTCTCTTCCCAGAGGTGATATTGGGATTGGCTTATACAGGAATTTATGTTTGCTGAGCTATCCTCCCAGGATGTAAGTTTGTGCCTGGCAGAAGGAGCTAGAGGCAGAAGTTCCAGTTGCCCTGGTGATGGTAACTTTTTAATGGAGGGAACTTTCTTTCTTTCTTTTATTTATTTATTTCCTTTTTTTTTTCATTTGTGTATTTGGTACAGGGTCTCACTATGCAGATTGTACTTGTGGTGATCCTCCTGTTTTTAGACTCCCCAGCACTAGAATTACAGACATGTGCCACCATGCTTGGACTCTGTCATTGGCTCAGCGTACCCCTGGAGCAGGGCTGGCATGGTGTGCGGGACTGGGAATTGAACCCTGGTCCCTGCACTTGCCAAAGCAGGCACTTAGTCTACTGAGCTATCTCACTGGCCTCAGAGGGAACTTTCAATGGCAGAGTTCTGTTTCATTGTCTATCAGGAAACTCACAGGCTTGCCCTTGATTTTGCAATGCCCATAGGCTTTCAGGTGCTCAGTTTGATAGAGCGCAGTCTGTCCTATGCTTCCAGGCAAGGAGAGGTTCAGGTTGAGGTGGGCCTGAATAGTCAGATGACTTTGTGTCTCACAGACGGAGAGGACATGTAATTTTTCTGTCCAGAGTCCTAACTTGTAGCCAGAGGATAGTGTACTGTCTTATCAGGCTGGATTTTCTTTCTTTCTTTTTTTCCCCCATAATTTCATTGAGAAACAAATGAGACAATTTCAAACCAAATTGGTAGGACAGTTTCAATAATTAACACACTGCATACATTCTTCCTGGTGGTTAATTGCTGTACAAGATGCAGACATGATATCCTGTTTACAAACACTATTAGAACAAATCCCTCTATTCATTAAGAGAATGTAACTATATATCTATCCTGTTTTGAATACACAGATACAAAATGAACATTCATCTGTGTGTCCCCCCCTTTTTTTGTTTAGTTCCGTTATTTGAATATTATAGGTGTGTTAACTCAGCAAAATATTCTAAAAGAGTCCAGTAGTCCATAATAGTATTGGGTCTTCCGCTTAACTGGCAATGTCAGAAATTGTTGACCTGAGTCCCCTACAGCTCAACATAACAGCATGACTTTACTTCTTATACTTCGTTTTTATACTTTTCTGCTGGTTGGTTAAGACCAAGATAAAGCAAGACCTATGCAACAAGAGTTGTAGCTTTTGGGTCTGATAAGGTCAGTGAAATCCTCTGAGGATTTATCCTGAGATCGTGTACCTCAGATTGTAGAACCTTTGTCAGTGTCAGCCATGTGGATGAGTCACAGCCATTGCTTGGCCAATGTGCTCTCTGTGAAAGCCTGAGAGAATGTTTTCTCTCCATGTGACTCTCCTTAGGCACACTCTACATCATTGATCACTTTCCTCTTTGGCCCCATAATCTCCTTGATCAGAAAATTTGGGACACTACTGAGTTACATGACGTTACAGTACAAGTTCTCATATGTCCTGAGTCTTAATTGACCTTGGAAGGCTAGGGCCAAAATGTTAGCTGGATTTTCTTATGGATAACGGGTTATTTTTAAAATAATTTCTGGATAACAGTGGTTGATGGGCTCCCTTCGCCCTTGTTGATGGCTTTGAGAAGTGCTCAATTAGGTCACTTTCTAGGTGGGATGACCTTTGGAAACATCTCAGCCAAAATGTGGAAATGGAAAGGAGCTGCTGACGGTCATCGTGGGTATGTGTTACATGACACTGTCTGACCAGGACAGAGGCAGTGGTCTCCAGAGGGAGGGGCTCTGGGGCTCAATGCAGGCAATGGCTGGCTGGAGCCAGTTCATTTGGCTGCAAGTAGCAGAATCTAGAGTGAGGAGTTAAGCTAGAGGTGTTGTTGGCAACGACAGCAGCTGACAGAGTGCCAGGGAGGAATTCTCAGGAGGAATGGGTTTCTTTTTCCTTTTTTTGTTTTTCTTTGAGATGCAGGGAATGGTTTGGTTTCTTTCTTTTTTAAACTTATTTATTTATTTATTTATTTATTTAATTTATTTGGTACAGGGTCTCACTACGCAGTTCAGACTCATAGTGATCCTCTTGTCCCAGCATCCCCAGTGCTGGGATTACATGCCTGTGCCACCATGCTCGGTTTTGGTGGCCTGTAAGCCCACCTGGGGTTCTGAGGCCAGCATGGCATGTAGTACCAGGGATGAAACATGGGTCCTTGCACTTGCCAGGCAGGTGCTTTACTGCCTCTCTCTCCAGCCCTGGTTTCATTTTTAATTGCAAAAAGCCCCTTTTCTTGCAGTCAGAGCATGTGGGTTTTGACTAATTAGTTCCCATGTCTCACTTCCTGCATGTGCGTTGTATACTTTTGCACAATGATACAACAGACAAAGGGTGACTGTCCCTTGGAGAGAGACCATTCAGATGCTCACCTAGGGGCACCCCTCACATGGTGACTTAGGCTCAAATTAGCTAAGGACGGTGCAAGGCCTCTGTTCCACCATCAGCAAATTGCCACAGAATTATAGCTGAGAGCCTGTAGCGGTGGATACATTGTGTGAACTTGGCTGGATCCCCTCTCCTCTGCCCATTCCACACCCTGGGCTGTGTGGGGGTCCTGCCCAGCAGGGTAGGGAGGGACCCACCTGGGACCCACCCTAGGGTGGGGAGGGCCCACCCCAGAGTGACTCAGCACACAAAGAGTATATAAAGGGGAGGGATTCAGCTTTCCATTTCTTCCGAGGAACTTCAGTCTTCACTGTCAGCTTGGATTTCATCTCCTGGTTTTCAGCATAGACTCTTTGGCCTCCAGCTTGGATCCTTCAGTTTTCCTTTGCAGAGTTTTCAGCCTTCTGTCGCAGACCTATCGGCTGACTGATAGAGACTTGCACAAAACACTGCAGCGAGCATCACACCTTGGGCTTGGGTATGTAGACACTGGCACCCCTCAGTCTCGGGTATGTAGACGTTCTCTGCACTGCTTCCTCATCTGACTCTGCGGCTGACCGTCGTAAACCAGTCTTATACTTTCTTATACATTGCACGTCTTGTGTTATATCTGTTCCTTGTATTATATCTGTTCTTTGAGTAAAACCCTGACCAATACAAAGCCCAATCAACCACCAGCACCAGTGCTCTGCAGGCGTGGTGTATAGATGAAGCAGCCTGTTGTTCCACTCTCTATTCCACTTATTCACCTCTTCATTCAACAGGCACTCAGAGGTTAAGTATTTCAACCTCTTTTCCTTCAGGGTGGTTCTGACTAATGGGAGTTGATCAGTCGCCCCTTCTGCTCAAGGTGAGCAGGACTGACAGACAAACTGGTGTGCTGTTATGGTTTGAGTTGTTATGGTTTGTGCTGTTATGGTTTGTGTCTAGATATGCCCTCAAAAGCCTCATGCAGTTATGGGATGGGCTTCTAGAGTTTGTGATTGTTGGGTCCAAAGCTGGGTGTGAGTGCTGCTGGGATTATGGGTGTGAGTGCTATTCCCACCCTAGGGTGGGTCACCTGCATACAATAGAAGGGAAGGAGAGAGCCTTGTTCTCTGCCATTCTACCATTTTTGCTCTTGCTGCTTTTGCTGTTCTCCACCACCATGAAGTGCTGCCCTCTGCCCTGTGCCACTCTGCCTTGGAGCCAGCTGAGTATGGACTGAAACTTCACAAACTGTGAGTAAAGTAGACCTTTTCTTCCTTAATTCTGGGGTTCAAGTATTTTGTCTTAGCAGTCAGAGAAAAGTAACCAAGTCCCTGCAGGTCTTACCAAAATCAGACAGACAGACAGACAGACAGACAGACAGACAGACAGACAGACAGAGACAGACAGACAGAGAGACTGACTGATTGCATCCTCTTTTTGGGGTCTATTGTGAGCCACCCAAGTGAGGAGCTAGGAATCTTACTCCTGACCTCCGAGAAGACTCCAGTAATCTCAGTGGTGTGCCTTCCCATTGGGACATGGACAGGTCTTTGCTCCATCCATGAGGGTTATGACTGGTGACCAACAAGGTCAGAACAGGTGATCCTCCCAGCCAACAAACCAGGTGCTAAGGCCAACAGAAACACAAAAACAACACTCAAAGCCAGGGAGATAGCTCAGCAGTCTAAGCACCTGCCTGGTAGGGACAAGTGTGGAGGGCCAGCTCAGCAGCTCTCCTTGAAAGAAGAGCAACTGTCTCCATTTTTACTGAGGCTGACCCTATTTCCTTGTATTGTTATGTACAGAGCTGGCTAGGACTTCTGTTTATCCTTCAATTGGCCTTAAGCAATGTCTATTGGTCTAGCTGAGGTGCTGGTGATAGTCTTTGAAGGTGGTATGTGTGTTTTCCTAGTACAGGACAGTAGAGCTAAAGGTCCACGCCAGCCAGCTGGGATCGAGCCTCAAGATAGAGGCTATGACTTCCTGGGGCTTGAAAGACTACATCAAAGCTGAAGCACCAGACGCCCCAAAAACATTAGATGCTATCTCCATGGCATACTATTATAATGCAGATTACTTTTTCTGCATATCCTCTCTGCATATGGCGGAGGTAAATGTAGGCCACCCACCTAGCTCAGCTCACAATGGTCACCTTCTTCCCACAATTCTCAGTCAATCCTCTTCAAGCCACTCCCCACTGAATAAAACCAGGTGAGGCCCTGGGTTGCTCTTTTGGTTCCAGGAAGCTGTCTTCATGGCTGAACTTAGAGTCCCTTGACTCCCCTTAATTGAAAATATAATTTAGTGTCTTTATTTTCACTGTGGGTTGCGTTGTAAGTGGTAGATTGGAATCAATTTGATGGGATTCCAATAATATAACTTTGGGATTATAAATACTGGCTTCTTGGACCGAGACAAGGACCTAGAAGTGAGTCCTACACACAAGGACCTAGGTTTGATCCCCAGTACCATATGCCCTGGCCCCAGAACCCCGGCCACGCTGTGCCAGCCCAAAACTGGGTGTCTGTGGTGTATGCCTGTAATCCCAGAGCCGGGGAGACTGATATAGTTCACCTGAGTCTGATTTGTGGTAAGATGCTATACTAAATAAATAAATAAATGAAAGATTTAAAATTCTTTAAAAAAAGGAACAGAATCAAAAAAAAAAAAAAAAAAAGAACAGATTCTTGAAGCAGATTTATTTATGTCAATGGGCATGGATGAGGATCATGTTCAAAATCAGGTCCTGATCTCTGGTAGTCTAGGGCTTACATGGGATAAGCAAACAGGAAGCACAGAGGCAGAATGGCTTCTCAACTGAGGGTTAAGAATGTGCATCACAGTGACCAGCCATTTCTAGGAGACAGAAGTAAGAGGAACTGGAACTATTACCTGGGCAACTAACAAACTGAAGGATGCTGACTGGGAGGAGCGTCTTCTGCTACAGTCCCATCATAAATTAAGGGCCGTGTATACAGTAGTTAGCACCATGCGTGGTTTCAAGCACCCATTGGGTGTCTGGGAAAGTTTCCCTTGCAACACAGGAGGCCACTATAACAAGCTGTGACGTACTACAATACAGTGGTTTTGAAATATTATCACTATACTTTTCTTCTGTTGCTTGAGGATTTAGATAACTTTTTTCCTCCACTGCTCCTTAGGGAGCTGAACACACATCAGAAAAGATCAAGTATAGAAATGGACAGAATTTCAAGGAGGAAAAAAAGGAGTGAAAAAGAATGGTAAATGTAGGATTAAGAAGGAAAAAAAGGGGCAATTTCCAATAAACACTTTGAATGTAATCTCTGTATAGAAGACTTTAGAAAAGAATGTACTGTATAACATGTAGACTAGAACCTAACATAATGGGGAGCAAGGAAATACTCATTGAGCAAATCATGGAATTATCAGGAGTGCAGTTAGCTGGAAACCTCCAGTGAGCAGCATCTCAGGATCTGCCTCAGCTTTGGAGCTGAAGCTGCCCTCCTGAGAGGCAGCCTGCACTATTGACTGAACACACGGATGGGGAGGACCATTCAGTGGCTGAATGTGGGGAAGCAACTGGCCATTTGGGCCACGTGTGGTATTCTCCGAGGAGCACTCTGCTCTGTAGCTCATGACTGGGTAAGCAACTCTGATCTGGGGCTTTCCCTGCTGCTTCCTCTTTCTAAGACCCTGATCCTGATCTCCTACTCCTCAGCTCATGGTATGGTGTGTCTAGTTGTTCCCCCAAAGTTTCGTGGGGTGATGGAATGGTGGGCTTCTATCTAGAGTTTGTGATTATTTATTTATTTTTTTCGATGATACAGGGTCTTCTGCACAGTTCCGCCTTGTAGTGATCCTCCTGTCTCAGCCTTCCAAGTGCTGTGATTACAGTCTGAGATTACAGGAATTCATGACCATGCCTGGTTGCGGGGCTGGCATGGTTTGCAGTATGGGGGATCGAACTAGGGACCTTGTGTTTGCCAGGTTAAGCCACTGAGCTATCTCCCGAATCCTAGAGTTTGTGATTAACTCATGATCCGATTAGGATTATGTGTGTGAGTGAGCTGGGGATTCTGGGTGTGAGTGCTACACCCACCCTGGGGCAGATAGCCTGAAGGGAATTGAGGAAAGGAGAGAGGCTTGCTCTCTCTGCTCCTTTGCTGTGGTTGCTGCTACTGCTCCCTTTCTGCCCTTGCTGTTTTCCGCTGCCCTGAACTGCTGCCCTCTTCCACGTGCCACTCTGCCTTGGAGCCAGCTGATTATGAACTAAAACCTCCACAAACTGTGAGCTAAGTAAATCTTTCCTTCCTTAATTTGGGGTGCCAGGTATGTTATCCCAGCAAATGAGACAAAAGTAACTGGGACAGCTTGTATTACATTTTTTTCCCCCTGAAAGACTCAATTACTATAAAAGCTTCTAAGTGATTGTTATGAATTTCTGCACACATAACTTTGTGGAGATGTAACAATAATTCACACACTGGCATTGTGGACCACTGTTTGGGAATTGAATGCAAAATCTCACCATTAAAAAGTTAAGACCCAGGAAACCCAAACCCAGAATAACTCAGAATCTGATAGTACTGTATTTTATCCTGTCGCAAGGTAATAATGATATCTATAACAGTTTCACATTTGCTGCACAATACTGGTGACCAGTGAGCTGAGCTGGTGGTTTTCATGAATAGGATGCAGATTACTTGGATATTTTTGAACTCGTATTATGAATAC
Source organism: Octodon degus (assembly GCF_000260255.1). Lineage (NCBI taxonomy): Eukaryota > Metazoa > Chordata > Mammalia > Rodentia > Octodontidae > Octodon > Octodon degus. The sequence goes on from NW_004524654.1 coordinate 798,190, forward strand.
CCTGTCCCATGAACTATGTACCAGGTTTGTGCAGTAGGATCATATTAAAATTTGTGACATTAAAATTAGTTTGGAATTGTGATCCTAACAGTATATGAAATCTAGAATTAATTGCTTTCCTTAACATAAGTGTCATGGGGGCTGGTGAGATGGCTCAGTGGTCTAAAGCACCTACTTAGAACAAGCTAAGCTAAGCAAAGCACAGGGACCGCGGTTCAATCCTCCAGCACCACATGCCAGCCGGCCCCGCCCCCTGGTGGGCTGAGCTGGCCACACACACACACACACACACACACACACACATAAATAAATAAAATTAAAAAAATATGCACTAATCATTAGATTAAATTAAAATAAAATAAATTAAAAAAACATAAGTGTCATGGTAAGTTTAAAGGCTAAACTGTTGAAAGTGGCAACTGATGAAGAATGGATAAATTTTGAAAATATGGTATATTTTTAAAATTTGGAATGAAGTTAAAAATGAATATTCTAGACTTGCTGAAACAGCTTTAATATCTATTCCATCGGCATAACTACTCGAAACTCATTTCTGTACCATAGCCTAAAATAAAAACATGTAAAGTACACACTAAGCTTGCAAACACTTCAAGATGCGCTTCTGTAATGCAACTATAGAACAACAAACCAGGAACAAGGCTCATTTGCCATTTTAAGAACTTTTTTTTTTTCATGGAACCAGATGACATTTTCTATCCCTTTAGTTTTTTGTTTTCCAGAACATGGCATAGTTAGTTGGACCATAAACCTGTAGCCCTTGCATATTGGCTTCTTTCAATTAGTAATGGACTTTTAAATTCCTCTGTGACTCCCTGTCCTGATCCGCCATGTCCCAGCTTAGAGTATAATGGTTCATTTGTAGGGATCAAGGAGTACTGTATGAATGAATGAATGAATGAATGAATGAGGTATAGAAATAGATGAAGTAGATAGTGTAACAGATGGTCAATTCTTTTCTGTCTTTTATTTTTATTTATTTATTTATTTTCCATAATTTTATTGATAAACAAATAGCAATGAGACAGTTTCAAATCAAATTGGTAGGACAGTTTCAATAATTAACACATTGCATACCATTTTTAGAACTTTTGACTGGCATTTACTGTGATTGTTCAAAGTGCTTCTAGAGTTATATATTACAGCATCTAAATTAGTTATATATTACAGCATCTAAATTTGTCAACGTATTTTTATTAAATTTTGATTATGGGAGGTAAAAAGGGATGAATATCAAACAACACCATTTGAACATTAAGTATAATTTGTGCGATAGTTTTTTTGTTCTGATTCTGTTTACCAGAGTGCAATGTTACGTGTTTTAAAACTGGTAATTAAAAAAATCTGAGTTTATAATCTGCACATTTTGTTTTCCTAGCATTGATTTTTACGGTATTTTACCAAAATATCATAGCGATGGGCTGAAAAGCTAAAGAATTCGTCCTTTCTTCAGGGATAATTTGGGAAGCTGCTCTAGAAACGTAATTTTGAGGCATATAATGTAGTAATAACCAGGACCCTGAAAGGCACTTCAGGCTAAGGAGAAACGTGTAAAAACTTTTTATTCTTCTCTACTTAAGTCAGCTCAGCTTGTACTCGGGGTGGGTTTTTGCCCAAAAAGTCTAGATAAAGTGTCCAGCGCCTCTACTCAAATTGTTTTTACGTCCTCGTCCTCAAGGTACGGAATTTCCGAACAGCCGCAGAAGTAGCCCAAGGGCCGGGTGACCCGCGTGAGGTCATCGGTAAGCGACGCCCTCGCTGCCCCGGAACCGGCGCGTCTTTGACGTCATCATCGTGCGACCGTTTTTCTGGAGCCGGGAATCGAAGGTGTCGAGGTATTATTCAAAGCTGGTGGAGTGTTTTTTGTGCTTCTGCGAAGGCGCACTTCTGTCCCCGAGGCTGGGTCTGCGTGGCCTTCCGGGAGTGAGATCTGAGGCAGCTGTTGTAGGGAACATTGTTGCAGGAACCCCACCACCTCTTGTGGCTGCTTACTGACTGGCTTACCCTGGTCTGTCGTTCCTCTCTTGGTTCCATCTGTCTGTCTCTTTTTTTTTCGTTTGTTAATTCTTCATCCACTCGAGTATTGGGCGGCGAGAAGTAAAAACACGACGTTACGACTTTACGCTGACTTCAAACTGTGTATGGAGACAGGGGAAGTAGGGCACTAAGGTGTTTTCATTACAGACTTGCCCCTGCGCTGTTAGCCCATCTGAGGCCGTTTTCTCGTGTAGTTGGTGGAAATAATTCATTGTTTTGTTGGAATATAAAATAATGACAGTGTGAATCGTGAATCGTGGTTTTTCAAAATAAAAGCGCCTAGAGTCAAAAGATGTTGAAGTTACTTTCAAATAGCAGTATTTTGTACATCATTTCTGAGATAGTAAAATTTTTACTTGACTCCTTTTAGCTTTTCAAATGGCTCTTCATATACGTTAGCTCAGCTACCGTTTTCGAACATTTGATCCTTCAAGTATGGCTCTAAATAGGCCACATCGGATTAGAATTTTTTTTGGATCATTTTCAGTTCAGTAAAATAATAATTAATATTGCCAGCTAATGTTTTAAATGGTAGGCAGGCAGTATGCTAGTAAATGTACCTGTATTATTCACTTAATCTACACAAAACCCCATTTATAATATTTTTACTTTAGGTATAATTATCTTGAAGAGCCGTGAGTAGAGAACTAATGGAAAGTTCTGAGCAGAGGAATGATGTGAACAGATTTAGGCTTTAATGGGATTATTCTGGTTGCTATGTTAAGGCTAGCTGCTTGAAAGGTGGGGTAGATGAAAGCCAGGAGACTAATTAGGGAAGCTGTTGTAATAATTCAGATGAAATGATAGCGTCTTAATAGAGGGAAAGAAGTGAAGGTGATGATTAACAGTTTAGTTCTAGATGTGTTTTGTAGGTAAATCCAGTGGGATTTGCTTATGGGTTGAATGTGGGTTTGAGTATAAGGTCATTGTCAAAACTTTGAGCTTGAACAGCTAGAAGAGTGGAATCGCCATTAACTGAGACATGGAGAACTGTGGGAGGTACAGGCTTATGAGAAGGGATTAGGGGTTCAGTTAGGACATGTTAAGTTTAAGATCTGTTAGTCATACAAGTGGAAAAAAAATTTTTTTAAAGACAAGCTTGTCCAACTGGATTTGTTTATTTATTATAAGACAGGGTCTTGATATGTAGTCCAGACTGGCTTTGAACTCACTTTGTAGCCTAGGCTGGCCTCACAGTGGTCTTCCTGCTTTAGCCTCCCAAGTGCTGGGATTACAGGCCTACACCATCATGCCCTGCTTAAGTGGAAATGTTGAGCAGGCATTTGAGTAGATGCTCCTGGAGTGAGCAGAGTAGTCCTAGCTGGGAACAAACATTTGGGAGTTGCCAGTGAATAGGTAGCATTTAAAGTCATGAGATTAGTGCCTGTCATTAAAGGAGTGTGTGTTGGCAGAAAAAAAAAAATGGCACAAGTCTTGATCCTTGGGGATTTTTTTTTTTTTTTTTTGGCGCGGTACTGGGGATTGAACTCAGGACTCTGTGCTTGCCAGGCGGTGTTTATTCTACTGAGCTATCTCCCAGCTCCGGCTTGATTCTTTAGGTGTGTTTGCATTTACAAATTAGAAGGTGAGGAAGAACTAGTGAGAGGGACAGACTCACCAGCCGGGGGGAGCAGGGACAGTTTGTTTTCTGGTGCTGTGGCATTCAGGGTGAAATATTAGCATTTAGTAGCTGACAAGGGGCCGGGGGGATGGCTCAGTGGAATAAGTGCTTCACTGGCAAGCGCAAAGGCCTGAGTTCAATCCCCAGTTCCGAAAAAAAAAAAATGTGGATTGACACCTTTGGATTTATCTAGATACACAAGGAATATTAATGATATGTGATAACCCTAAGACTGGAGAAGTCACACACCACTGATTGAGTGTATTAAAGCTGTATTCAGAGAACCTTGGGAGCAAATGGGAGAAAGACTACCTTCTTTTAGGCAGTGTAAGGAGGGGAAATTTGGTATGGGTTTTAAAAGCATAATAGGTTTTGCTAGGCTCGGAATAAGGAGATGGATGGGCAGGGATTATTCCAAGCACGGGGCGGTCCGTGAAAAGGGCTCTCTTCCTCCTTTCACAGCCATAACCTCCCAACCGTTTATTTTATTTTATTTTTTAATGTATTTGGTACAGGGTTTCACTGTACAGCTTGGACTCACAGTGAGCCTCCTGTTTTTAGCCTTCCAGTGCTGGGATTACAGGTGTGCGCCACCACGCCTGCACTCGTGGCCAGCTCAGCATGCTGACGGGGCAGGGCCAGCAAGGCCTGTGGTGCCAGGGATCGAACCCTGGTCCCTGTGCTTGCCTAAGCAGGTGCTTAGTCCACTGAGCCATCTCACTGGCCATAGTCATCTGTTTTAAGGATGGTTTGGCAAGACTTCTTTCCTCTACATTCAGTGGCCAGTTCCCCATGTGTGGTCATTATTCTAACTCCAGGCCTACTGAACATTGCTATGGAAATTGTGGAGATTCTAATCATGTGGAATAATGACAGGAGCAGAAGTTGAGTGGGTGTTGAGGGGTCGGGAGAAGATAAGTGTTAGGGTTGGCAGGGGGAGAGGACCAAACTTTGATTTGTATGAGAGGATTTTGTCCTGAGAGGATAAGGAGCCAGTGCGAAGCTCTGTGAGTGGTACTTCTCATTTATCTGGATTCCATTCCACCCAGCTTTGTCATTTATTAGTCCTGTGACCTAAATCTCTGTGGTTTTATCTATAAAATGAGCCTAATGCTAGTGCCCACTTAGACAGTTGTCATAAAGACCCCACTACTGCTTTTATGTCATTAGTTATGAAGATTGCTTTCATAAGGAAACACCTGGTTTTCCTTCAGATTAAGTTACATTCAATTGTTTATAAGATACTAAGTATTTCTCCATATCTTGTAATATTTCTGATTGATTAATGTCTATCATCTGTCCTAAACTAAACCCAGTGCAGTTTTCACTCAGCAGTATATGCCAAATATCGAGGCAACAGGTCACCAATAAATATGTATAAGAGGAGAATCCCATGTGACTGGTATTTGTTATTCATTTATATGACATCCTGCAGTATGTGCTGAGGGGGAGTGAAGGATCATTAAAGGAGTTATGTAACAGAGAAGTCCCAGCTGAGTTTGGGTAGCATTAATATTGCCTTTTGTGAGTGTCCAATGGGCTGGAAGCTGACATGGCTACCTTTGTCTGAGAATTGGCCACTGGGCACAAATGAAAGATAGAAGACTTGCAAAGGCATCTTTGCAAAGGCTGAGTGGGAAGTATGACTGTGTGGGAGGGAAAGCCAGTAGAGCCTTTTGAATCATAATGGTGAGAAAATGCAGGGAAGGGAGTATGTTCATGCAGTTCTTTGAATATATCTCAAGAATATATTGTAGCTACTAGTTGGGGAGAAATGATTATCAGACATTGAGGACTACATTTCAATATGAGTAGTTGAAATTTTTATTTATAGATGTTACTGTATCATAAATCACTTCAAGTCATAGTTCAGAGATAACAAAATGTTTCCTCTTATCTTCTTGCATTTACATTTTGAGAAATAACTACAGTTAACTTTTGTATCCTTTAAGAAAAACCATATGCACAATCAACTATGTTACCTTTTGTTCCTCTATCAAAAACTCAATCTTAAGTCATCCTAGGAAGAGGGAAGGCTTACTATCGGTCACAGTTTTGGGGGTTTCAGTCCATAGCTGATTTGCTCTGTTGCTTTTGGGCCTGTTTGTTACAAGGCAGAACACAATGTTAGTGTGCATGATGCTAGATGCTGCTCACCTTGTGGGGACCAAGAAGTAGAGAGAGGGGAAGAATCCAGGGTCCCACAGTCCTCTCTGAGCGCATCTCCCTTTTCACTAAGATTTCTAACTGGGCCCTGATCAGTTGTCCTGTAAAATAGTTCTCACTCTAGGTTTGTCTCTTTGTTTTCTTGTGGCATTAGCTTGTTTCTCTGTCCACTATATTTCATATAAATTGCAAGTTAGTTGTCAAGGCTTAGTTACATTCAGCATATGCTTTACAACAATGCTGTGTGTCTCAGTTACTCTTCTCTCTCTTGTTTCTGGGACAAATACCTGACACCCAAAATGAAGGAAGGAAAAGTTTATTTAGCTCACAGTTACTGGAGGTTGCAATACATACTTGGCTGGCTCCAAGACAGAGCAGCACATGGCAGAGAGTAACCTTCCTTGGCGGCAAACAGCAACAGAGGAAGTCTGTCTCTCTGTCTCTCTTATGTTGCACTGAGGCTATATGCCCCAGACTAGGTGTAGTACTCACACAAGTAATCCCAGTGGATCATGAGTTAATCTCAGACTCTAGAAGTCCCCGCTCCATGACAGCATGAAGCTTTGGAGGGACAACTAGACACAAACCATAACGCTGTCACATTGCCTTTCATCAGGAAGTTCATTATGTTTTTATTTATTTATTTTTATGTATTTTAGGGTCTACAGGGTCTCACTATGTAGATTGGACTCATAGTGATTCTCCTGTTTTCAGCCTCCCAAGTGCTGGGATTACAGGTGTGCACCACCACACTCAGTCTCAATCACTGCCTCAGCGCGCCTCAGGGGTCAGACCAGGACAGCATGCCGGGAATGTAACCTGGGAACCTGGCTGCTGCGCTCTGCCTAAGCAGGTGGTTTAGTCTGCTGAGGTATTTAGCCAGCCCAGGAAGTTCATTCTAATTGTCCACCTTTTTATGTAGTGTTGTGATATGGGCAGGAAAGATTTAATAGGTGACACTTGAGCACAGATCAAAGTAAAATAATGAATTCTGAAGCTGTTGGTGTGGAAGAGAGGAAGAGTATTCTAGGAAGAACAAGAAATACAAAGGCCTGAGGTGGGCACAGTTCTCGATGTGATGGGGAAGAGCACTGAGGAGTAAGACTGTTACAGTTGGACTGAAATGAGGGAGGCTAGAGTGGGAGGTGATAAAGTCACAGAAGGTGACGGATTTTTTTTTTTAAATCCCTTTTCTCTCCATTCTGCCCCTTTCTCTATCCATCTCTGGCTCCCCTTTTCCCTTTAAAAGTTATTTCTTTTTTCTTTTTCTTTTTCTTTTTTTTTTTGTATTTGGTGTACAGGGTCTCACTACACAGCTCAGATTCATAGTGATCCTCCCGTCTCAGCCTCCTCACCACTGGGTTTACAGGTGTGCGCCACCACCCCTGGTCTTGGTGGCTGGCTTGGTGTGGGGCCGGCATGGCATATGGTATTGGGGATTAAACCCAGGTCCTTGCGCTGGCGCATAGACCACAGAGCTATCTCCCCAGCCCTCGCATTTTTTATTGTACATGTTTACGACACCTGTTTACATTGCTTATGTGGAGCTGGTACATGTAAACACATCTTAATTCCATTTTTTCATCCTCTTTCCCTTTCCTCCCTCTACCCTCCTTCCGTCTCTTGATCCCTTTTTCCTTTGAGAAAGATCTGTGTCTCTATTCTGATTTTTTTTTTAAAGCTAAACAACTATTTTTATTGAAAGGCCCACTCACAGCCCCTAATTTGTATTAATACACACTGAAAAAAATTCAAGAGTATTAATACCTAAAATTATCTGCCTGTAAAATACTTTCCCCAAGACATACTAAAGAGAAAAGTAGTAACGTTTGCAGATAGCAGCTCTAATTTCTTATTCTGGCTCACATGTAATTAATTCTTTCTGAGCTACCCATGGAACCAGGATATATATATATATATATATATATATATATTTTTTTTTTTTTTTCTACATGCAAAAGTGTACATATCACCAGGTACAATTTTCAGCCAATAATTTAAATTCTAACCATAAGTAATGAGTAACCAACACTGAAACGTAAAGGTAGCTGCATATCCTCTGATGAGCCTGCCCAGTACCTCCTCTTGGTTGTCTGCCTGCTCCTCTCTCTAGAACTGTGGCGATGTCTCTGGAGGCTGCGATCTCCCAGTTTTGAATGATTGTTTTTTCCCACAGTGCAGCTGGAAGCAAAGAGGCCATTTAGGTGATTAATGCGGCAGTTCAGGCAAATCATGCTGGTGCTTTGGAGCAGGGTGATGGTAGATTCTGGGTATGTTTTTAAAATGAGAAAATAGTGAAGGAGTTCTCTGAAGTTTTGGGTCTGAATCATTAGAAAATGAGTGAAAATAATTGGAAAGTTGCTATGAAATGAGATGAGGAAAACTATAGTAGGCAAGATTAGGAATTTGGCTTTGGGTAGGTTACATTTGGGGTCATATTTATTAGATGTCCTCTGAGATTTTACAACAAGCAGTTGGAAATGTAAATGTGGAGTTATTGCGAGAGGTCAGGGCTGGAGAAACAAACTTGGCAGTCATCAGTTTATGAATGCAATATAAAGCCCTGAGCTAAGAGTAAATTAGGTAGAAAAGAAAGTTAAGGACAGTTTAAAGCTTGAGGCTGAGGATTTATGAGAAGATTGCATCAAAGAGACCAAGAAAGCAACCAGTGAGTAAGAAAAGCTAAGAAAATGTGATGTCCTGGAAACCAAGGGGGAAGGAGTCAACGACTTGAGTGAATGATGGTTGTCATTGAAGTAACAGTGTGGCAATGTGGGTGATCTTTTTTTTTTTTTTTTTTTGTGATATCAGGGATTGAACTTGGGACCTTGCCTGTGCCAGTCAAGCGCTTATGCTTCTGAGCTGTCTCCCCAGCCCTAGTGTGGGTGATCTTGATGGATAATGTTAAGTGAAAAATAGGGGGCTATTGTAAGGCTTCTGAGAGAATGCATTACAGGCAGCATAAGCGACCTTCCTGAGGAATTTGTTCTAAAAGAGAGAGAGGAATAGGGTCTTAGCTAGAGGTTGGGTTAGCTTTCCATCAGTGTAACAAAATATACAATATAACTGGTAAGAAAAAAAGACATTTTGGCTCACAGTTTCAGAATTTTCAGTCCGTGGTTATGTGGCTGTATTGCTTTTGGGCCTGTGGTGAAGCAGAACATCATGGTGGGCAGTGTGTGGTGGAGGTGCAGTAAAAGTGTTCAATTTCATGGTATATATGGAACAATCAGAGAGGAGTCTGGGGCCCTAAGGTCCCCATCAAAGGTGTACCCCTAGGAACCTAGCATCCTCCCACTAGGCACCTTCTCTTAAAGGTTCTACCACTTCTGTGGTTAGGGACCTTGCTTTCAATTCTGAACCTTGAGGGAACATTTAAGATCCAAAATGTAAGAGAGGAGGATTCAGAGTCAAGATGCTTTTTGTACTTCTTGTGTTAGGTGGAGAAATAAAATAAAATAAAACTGAGACAATAGAAGAAATTCTGAGAAGAGATTGAGAAGTCCATCTTAATACATTCGTATGCATATGTATAAGGATTTTTTTTTTTTTGTTTTTGTACCAGGGATTGAACTCAGGACCCTGCGCTTGCCAGGCAGACGCTTATTATACTGTGCTATCTCCCTAGCACTGTATAAGGATTTTTGTAGGGAGGATTCTTAAAAGAATTTCTGGAGTCAAAGGATGTATGCACTAAGGAAATCTGTACCACTTTATGTATACCCACCTTTAGCGTATACCCTTGGCTAACACTGAGCATTCCTAATCCTAAAACTTATTTGCATCTGTCTTAGCCAGCTTTCTGTTGCTGCAGTAAAACACTGGCAAGTTATAAGGAAGAAAGGCTTATTTTCACTTACAGTTTCAGAGGATTTGGTGCCTGGTTTTCTGGTTTTATTACTTTGGGCCTGAGGCAAGGCAGAACATCGTGGTGCAGGAGCCGCTGCTCGCCTGAGGCCAGCCAGGAGGCAGAGCGGGAGAAGGCCTGGGAGAAGGGTCTGACGTGACACACCTGAGGCCAGGGCCCACTGCCACCTTCCAGTAGCCCACTTAACCTTGAATAGTTAAGTAGGAATGAATGTTTCTTAAAAGTTTAGAAGTTGCTTATACAGTCTTTTAGGCCCACAGCCATTTTGGAGGTCTTTGTCCGCCTTCTGTGTTTTTGGTTAATGAACAGTCTATATAATTCTTTTTAGTTTTAGGAATTGGATTTTCTCCCAGAATACCTTTCTTATCATCCACATGTTCAAATTTATTGGTTTCAAATTCCACATGAAAAGAGGAAAAGTGTATACTCTGTGTATATAGTAGATCACTGACCTGATACCTTTATCTGGGCAGTGAATGCCGGCACCATCTAGTCTTTCACAGCTGTGGAGATTGATTTAGCTGTTTGTAGCCTTTAGGGGCCCTTGATCTTGGGGTTATCCTTAGATTCTGGTTCTCTTGTTTATCAGTGTTTCCTATAAGTTTCATCTTGCATACTGTAACTGTTTACAGAAATTCTGTATACTGAATTTGTGCTGTTGAGGTCAGCTGATGTGTATGTGTTATATGCCATTTTGGTTTTCAACATTTTATATGTTTCTTTCTTTAGATTTTTTGTCATTTTAGCTCATTTTGTGGGATGAATGTGTATTTTCAGCTAACCCTTTGAAACAGGAGTCACAATTCTTTCCTGATTTTTTTTTTTAATAATTATTATAGTCTTCTTTGTTTTTATTTTTTTGCAGAACTGGGAATTGAACTCAGGCTCTTGCGCTTGCCAGGGAAGCGCTTATTCTACTGAGCCATCTCCCTGGCCCCTATAGTCTTTCATTTAATTGCTAGTTGAATCATTAGTTGGACAGTAACTTAAACTTCATTTAATTGCTGGTTGAACATTCGCTGGATACAGCTCAAATAAGGATCCTCAGATAGGCATTGCTTTTTTTAAAAATGAAGCCAGATGTCTCAGGGAAATATACTCATTCAAAGGAAATGTCGTTATATTGTTACTAAATATTCTAATATTACTTTTAAAATCTAAGAGACATATGAACTGTGAGGATTTTTACAGATCATTAGACCAACTGCCTTACTTTATGGATGAGGAATTTGAGGCCCAGAGAGACTCACTGATTTATCTAAGGTGACAAAGTCAGTGATAAAGCGAGAGGGAAAGCCGACTCTTTTATTCTGCTGTGCTACTTGCCTCTAAACATATTATTTGTATTCTTTTTAGCTGTATAACAAAGGAGATATTTTTGCTAAGTTTTTAAAATCTGAAGTTATATATGACTTGGAATTGCTTTTGAAATTCAGTTTTCCTTTATGTGTTGTGTGAATTTTACTGTTTCTTGCCTATTGATTATTATGATATAAATGTGAATTTTAAAAGAAAGGCTGTCTGGGTGTGCTCTGCCCTAAATGAAAACCAAGTAAGTTTATTTTTCCCACATTTCCTCTTTTCTTCTTGTAGACTTTATGTGATTTATGGATTGTCTGAATTTCTTATTAATATTTTAAAGAAGCTTAAGGAATGTAAGTATAAATATGCATGGGCTGGAAAAATAATTTTAGTGATAGATGATCAAGATTTCTCAGACCTAAGATTTCTATTTTTTTAGCTTAATATAACATCCTCCTAGAACAATACCTAAATTTAGAAAGACTAAATTATATTTGCTTTTTCCCGCACACTTTATTCTTTCAGCAGATATTAGAGGATGTAATTTATCAGATTTGCTTTTCTTTTGTTGATCTGTAACTTCAGCAAATAGTTTTTCAGATGTGGGATTTTGATAATTGCTGCCTTATGTTTGTAATCCTGTTTTAGTACTTTAAAAGTATTTTTTTTTTTTAAATGTATTTAGTACAGGGTCTACAGGGTCTCACTACACAGCTCGGACTTGTAGTGGATTCTCCTGTTTTCAGCCCCTTGAGTGCTGGGACTACAGGCACTCTTCACCACATCAAATCTCAATCGCTGTCTCAGTGTGCCTGGGTGCTGGGCCAGCACAGCACACCAGGGATAGAACCCTGCTCCCTGTGTCTGCCTTAGCAGGCACTTTAATCTGCAGAGCTATCTGGCCAGCCCTACTACTTTTAAAAGTATTGAGAGTTTGAGTTGTTGTAGATTTGGGTGGGTTCTTTTCTCCCCAGGCATTTAAGAACAGGGGAGGTTGAAAGATAGTTGCTCTACAATTGTATTCTAAGAACATTTGTGTAATTATCTTCATGTTTTAACTCTTTTAATGATTTTGAAGTAAATGAAAATTTGATTTATTTGGTGCACTGAAGAACAACTTCTGTCTCTGACATGAATTCTAAGAATTTATTGTTGTTTTTCCCAGTTGGTCATAATGGCAGGTGAAGAAATTAACGAAGACTATCCTGTAGAAATTCATGAGTATTTGTCAACATTTGAGAATTCCATAGGAGCTGTTGATGAGATGCTGAAGACCATGATGTCGGTTTCAAGAAATGAGTTGTTGCAGAAGGTATTAAAGACTGTAATTCCTGAAAATGCATTTTACAAGACACAGTGCTGCTTTATGATACATATAGAAAAAATAAATTAATGATTTATGCTTTTTGCTCCTTTCAGTTTTATAAGTGGGGATTTTAGGGGAAAAAGAAGCAAAACAAAAATCCAGCCTTAAAAATTGCTTCCTAACTATTTTTATTTTGTCTTGGTTTTGAAAAACAAGGAGCACTCACAGCATTCTTTTTGACAGATTCTATCTTTGACCTTTTAGGTATTACAATGATGTTATCAGGGTTTCTGGAAACTCTATAGGACAAAATGGTAAATTGACTTTGACAGTCTAAAACAAATCTCATTATGTTTTTTCTGTCTTTGGTACTGCTTAAGTATTTTAGCCTGCTTCTTATACATAAATGCATCATGGGCAATGTTTATACTGAAAAATTACTTTTGACATGAAAGCCCAGGTCGTAACTCCTGAAATTAAAATAATTCAGAAGAATTTTTCTTGGATTATACACATTCCTTGGCTAACTAAAGATGATACCCTGTATAGTGAAAATTTGTGGGTAAAATTCAGTGGTTACGAACACTTCTTTTTGCAAATTATTTCCAGATCATTATTGGATTATTGGAAGTGAAAAAACATCTCTTTGATACATTGTGCTTTGTGAGAATTTAAATGTTATCTGATGATATTCAGAATTTGTGTATTTCTTTTTTTCTTTCTCTTTTTTATTAGTTGGACCCACTTGAGCAGGCTAAAGTGGATTTAGTTTCTGCATACACATTAAACTCAATGTTTTGGGGTATGTATATTACTTTGGAGTTGATTACAGAGCTAATAATTGTGTGATATATTTTTTTAAATGATAACAATTTATATGTCACTATACTTTATGGCAGTTTAACAGTCAGATATTTATTTCTCTTAAATCAGAATACTAGATACTCATGAGTCACATATTATATAATATTATAATAGAAATATGTAGAAGTTGAGTAATGTAAAATTTAATTAGCTATCAGTGGGACTTGGCTTTTTTTGTGAGAAACTAGAATTTCTTTATTAGAATGCTTTTATTAATATATGCATCATTTTATTCCATGAAATCTTTCTCTTATAGTTTATTTGGCAACTCAAGGAGTCAATCCAAAGGAGCATCCAGTAAAGCAGGAATTGGTAAGATTTCAGTTAATTTATTTTTATTTTATATGTCTGGCTATTATAATATTCTCAAAATTTTAGTTACTATCTTTATCACACTAAGTATGGAGAACAAAATTACAGTTGAAATTATGAGTGAGCCAGATCTTATCATGTCTTTGGTTTTTGTTTTACCTTTATTATAGAATTGATGTTCCATATATTATATAAATCTGGATGGGAGAAAATGTTAGGATTCTAGTAATTATTTATAACTTCCATATTATTTTTCCTATAAATTCTTAAAATCCTGTTCATCTCTGGTGCCACCTTTTTTCTCTTTTAACTCTTACCCAATTCTTAAAAGTATATTCTAGTTGATTTACTAGCAAAGACGGGAAAGTTTCTCCCCCACCTTTTCAGTTCCTCCATTAATTCATTTTCTCAGCAGTAAAGAATCCAGTTCAGCAACAAAGCTAAAAGCTTTTTTGGCACCAGCTATATGTGTACTGTCCAGTAATTCTGCATTAGTGACATATTTACAACCTGTAATAAATCTTGTAGGTTTGTCTTTGTATTCCATTTAGATGTATAAGTACAGTATATAAGGTCTGATATCTTGGAGTTTTTGCTGACTTCAAATATTAAATCAAATGATCCAATTTGAGAGAAAAAATTAGAAATCAAACTTATGGTTGCCTTTTTGACTTGACTTTATGAATAAGAATATTAATACATTTATTCTTTGTGTTTATAAAATATAAAGTAGATATATATGTGAAATACACTTGACATTGTATTCTTGTTCTGAAGTCCTACAGTAAGTGATATGTATGTTATTTGCAACTTAGTAAAGCAGTTGGTCATTTATTTTAAAAACAAGTAAACGTAACTTGTGTTCATTTTTAATGTGTGGTCTCAGACATTTTATCTTTTAAAGTTTTTGAGGGAAAAAGAAATTCATTCTTAAATATGGCAGTTGAGAAAAATACTTAAAGCAAAAACACAAAGCAGTATGGTATGTAGATTTTGGTTTGACTATCTTAAACCCTAAGAAGTATAGATTTTACTGTTTCCAACTTTCTAAAATGAACTTTACATGCATAAAATTCTTTCTCCACTTAACACAAGATTATTAGGAATAATCAGTTTTGTCTTTGTGGAAGGATAGGAACTTTTTTCCCTCAAAACCCACTTCGTGAAGGATACTGATATTCTGGATAAAAGTTGAAAATGAAAAGCAAACAAAAACCCATTCCCCTTTTTTGACCTTGTGACAGACACCAGTAATTGATCGTAGTTATTGTGAAATTTGAAACCTGTTTGCCATATACATCATAAATGGGGAAAAACACTGAAAATAGTCACTTTATTTATTCAGCAAACATTTGTGTACCTACTGGGAGCCAGGCATTATTGCCAAGCGAGAAGATTTTTCAGTGAGCAAAGATGAAGAATGAAATGGAGGGAGATGTAATATACAATATGTATATGAATATGTAGTAGGTTACAGAGTTACGTATTATAGGGAAAAACATAGAACAGAGTAAAGAGGGTTGGCGTGATTGGATAGGACTATATTTTTAAACAGTGAGGTCAAAGTCTTACCAACCAGGTTAGCATTTGAGTGGGCCAGGAGAAAAGCAGGGAGTAGTGAGGTAGGGACTTGAGGAAGATGGTTCTAGGCACGAGGGTAGGCTGGGCCCAGGCCCCGAGGCAGGGCTGGCCTGGGTGTATGCTGCCCTCATCTTAAGGGCTGTGGCTTTTACAGTGCTTTGAGGGAAAGGGAGTGAGGAGAGGGTTTTGAGTAGGTTTGCCAACCTTTTAATGATGGAAACATTCTAAGGGCCTACATTTTTGTATATGTTTATATAACTATTTTCATTATTTTAATGAACCTTTCTTTTAAGCAGCAATCTATCATTTATTCTGCTATTTTATGGGTCTCATCAACTTTATTTCTCCATTTGAAGTATAGGATAGCCATTTATACTGATTAATGGTCTCAGAAGATTCAAAGTGGTCCAGCAGCATATTATGTTTCTCACCTTGTAAAGTCTGATTAGAACTGTATATTTTATTAGCAAATTTCATGCCCTTATCAGTCAGAATTATGAAGTTGAATAAAAGACCTTGTTTTCATTTTATTTTAATTGTGACACTAGATGCTAATATAAAAAGATAAATAGCTAAATCTGCCTCATTTGTTTGTTTAGAAAAATTATAGCAGAATTTAGTTTAGATGCTGTACATGCATGAGAGCTCAGATTTTAGATTTTGGTCTTCAGATACAAATAGTTGATATGTGGGTTTGGGTTAATGCTAATTAAAAAGATGTGAAACTGCTTATCAACAATTCGGTGTTTATCTGTGTAGTGATGTCTTGGTAGGATTTTTTCTTTAGAAGGCCTTAGAATACTCCTAAAATGACTTTTTAGTGTCTGTGTTTCCCCTGGAAAGCGTGGCAGCATGTTTATCCTTTCCCTCGCTTTTACTAGCACTGTGCACTTAATAGGCCATAAATACTTATCTGTTGAATTTAACTGAGGTGTAGTATAATAGCATAATAAAACTTAGTGGTGGTGAACAGTTCAGTAATCCATTGCATTTTTTTCTTTTTGTCTCTAAGGAAAGAATCAGAGTATACATGAACCGAGTCAAGGAAATAACAGACAAGAAAAAGGCTGGCAAGCTGGATAGAGGGGCAGCCTCAAGATTTGTGAAAAATGCCCTCTGGGAGCCAAAACCCAAACATGCAGCGAAAGTTGTCAATAAAGGAAAAAAGTAAAAATTAACTTTTGGTTTTGATGTACAC
>NW_004524654.1:814617-834843 GCF_000260255.1 Octodon degus
GTATTTATAGTTTACCATCTCTTTTGGCAAGATATTCACTTCTTTATATAGTTCATCTTTTTGGTTTTTTTGAGATAGGGCTTCACCTGTCAGCCTGATTTGGGCTGACCAGAACTTGTGGGAACTGCAGCCTCCTGAGTGCTGGGATTATGGCTTACAGACATGCGCCACCACGCCTGGCCTATGTAGGTCAATCTTGCGTGTACCATTTTATAATCAGCAGTGAAATTTAAGTTAAATGTTCTTTGTAAACATTTTGTACTATTTTAAATGAATAATAACCTTATGAGGTGTGCTTTCTGTAGGCTGAAAATTTAAGTACATGTGTTTTTAACTGTATGATATTAAGAATGAAATGGCTTAAATATCTGCTTTTTCCTGTGTAGTTAATTCATCATACTTTTTGCAGAAAATGATTGTTTTTTTGGTATTCAAAGTGTGAAATCAGAACTTTAGTGCTTTAATTCTTGGTATATTGACTCAATGTTATATTTAAAATAAAATGTATTACTATTAACTTTGGTGGGAAATAAGGTTGTATGTTGACGGCCGGCTGTTGGTCTGATGGCTGCATCCTCTTAATAAAGACTCAAGGTACTGTGTAGCTCACTCATGTAGTTGTCTCTTCTGAGTAAATATGCCCTCAAAATGAGGAAAATGGGTTTCTAAGTCAGACTGAATAGAGGAATACATGTTTTTGTTCCTTAGTTTTCTTGGTTTCACTTTTTCAGATTTTTTTGGTTATGTGTTTTTGAGGTTGTACCAAGTACGTGCTAGTTCCTCGGAACAGGCTTCTTCGTTACATAATGCCACTTAAGTAGAGGAACCGTCCCAGGGCCATTATGTGGTGTTTATATTCTGATTTATTTTTTCCAGACTATTGTTTCACAGAACTGTAAATATTAAAGTTTATTTATGCCTAAGCCCATGAATTTTAATTGTATGCTCTTAATGCTTTCAGTCTTTGAATCCACATCACTAGGAGTAGGGATGCCAAGTATAGTAAAGTACTTTAATTTTTGCAAAAGGAGTTGTTAAAATTTTCTGTGTGATTAATCCTCCATAAGTAACCTTGAATAAATGGATTTCTTGATTTATGGTAGCAGATATTGGAAATGATCTTAAAATGTAATGGGTTTTGTAAAGCACGTTGAACTCTTTAGATACATGAAGAAGAAGTCACTGACAGACGCCGAAAGTCTTATCTCGCTCTGATGTCAGACAAAGTTTGGAGTGGAAGAACATTTGTGAGCATTTGATAGCTATTTCTTTCCTCTTCCTACCTTCATCCTCTCACGGTTCTCTCCCCGAGAAAGTGTGTCACTTACTGGGGATCAAATGCAGTGCACATGTCTTTGTGTTGCAAAGAAACCTCTAGCTTACATTTCTCTGTATTTCTAAATATCAAAGAAAAATGCTGGAATGAACAAATTACAGAAAATTTTATTAGCCAAATCAATTGTTTTGTGAAAGCCCAGCTCTTTTTAAGTTGGAGATTCTAAGGCAAATAGATTTTTCTTTCGTTATAAAATAAAAATAGTTTGGATTTAATAAAATGTATTTCATTTTATTAAATATAATTTAAGTATTTACTACTTAGCATATAGCAGGTAGCTGAATGGTAGTAGTACATTGGATTACTTGTTTATTCCGTTCACAAGTATTCTTTATGACATTTATATTGCCAGATGCTGTGCTAGATGCCAAGTTCATAGATGACAACTTCAGTCTGTATCCTATTTTTATAAAGTGTTAAGAAAAAATTGAATTCATTTCAATTCAGTGTTTCAGAATTCCTGGAAAATTTATGACAAATTGTGCTCATTAACCTTAGTCAGAACCATAAAGGGTGATGGGTTGATCTATTTGCCTGTGGTGCAGTTATTGTTAACATAGTTTGCTCCAAATGACAGTCATTCTAAGTTTAGGTGTTAATTACATCTTTTATTAATCTCTTTTGGAAATGATAGGTTGGAGAGGTTGCAGCTATAGATATTTTTAAGATCAGAATTATAAACTATTAATCTAATGCTAAATAATGGGATTTTATCTCAGTATTTTAAGTAAAATTTTCTTCTTGCTTGTAGTTGCAAGATGGGAATTCATTTTAGCAAAGTAGAATATGTTGAGAGAAAAGAATGAAGCTTGAATTATGTTTTACATTCCTGGAATAGGAGGTTATGACAAGTTGATGGGCTTTTAAGGTAACCTACAGATTAACAAATTCTTCCACTTAGCTACTAGAAATGGACTGGTACAGTTTCTAAATAAGAATTTTAAAATTGAGAAGAATGTAGGAAATACTTCAAAATTGGACAGTGTACTGAATGCAGTTTTTTTTCTGAAATATTTCAATGGAGAAAAAGATACTTTCAGAGTTGCTCTTTATGATACAGTTAAATTAGAATTTTATACAATAAAATAAAATTCTGGCTTTGCCAAGTGAACTACCTGAGAAAGATTTGTATAGTGATTCTGAGGCATACATAATAGCTAACTTTGGTATACTTGGTGTGATAGAAAAATACAGTGAAATATTATTGTAGTGAAAGACACATTGCCCTTAAGCCTCAGAAGACTGCGTCTCACTTTGAACTGACCTTCCCACCAGCCTTGCTACTTTCTGAAGTAGTTCTGGAAGTCCCCTTTTAGTGTTAGTTGTGCCGTTGTGGCTGCTGTGATGTCCTAAATCAACTAAAAACAAACCTTTCACGCTCATTTTGATTTTGAAGGAGTCATTGCACAGTGCCACATCTGGTAAGTAAGGTGGATGAAGACACTGTAATGTTTTTATGAGTCTGTCTTTCTGGGGCACTCAATGGTGTTCACTGTATTTTTGGTCAGACCTCATAATACATGAAAAAGGGCATCAAGAATTGCTTCAGAATGTGGCTAGAACGATAGGATAAGTGTGTTAGAAGTTTGTGTGTGTGTGTGTGTGTGTGTGTGTGTGCGTGTGGGAGTATTTTGAAATGGATTAATGGCAGTGTATCATTTACTGTATAACTTTTGAAAAATGTAAACACCCAGTAGACTTTTTCCATCACTCCTTGCCTCGGTTACTTTTTATTCGTTGCTGGGACAAAATAGCCAGCACCCAAAATTAAAGAAGGAAAAGTTTATTTAGCTCAGTTTGTGGAGGTTTCAGTCTGTACGCAGCTGACTCGCTGGCAGATGGCACATGGTTCATGGCAGCAGGAGAGGGTGAAGAGCAGAGGGAAGGGCAGCAGCTTTGGCTCCTAGGCAGCCTCTCTCCCCTCCTCATATTATAAACAAGCTACCCTGGGCTGGGGGTGCAGAACTCTGTACACAATGTCCATGCCCTCTTCTTGCACAGGATGAGGATGTTTCGAAACTAAGAGTCCTGGCTCTCTGCTGAGTCACTTAATTAAACTTCTAAACTTCTCAAGCTGACACAAGGTATCAACCAGTATACCCTGTAAAGGTAAGAAGAGCACTGATGTCTCATTTTTTCCTTGATAGCATAGTAGTAAACTTGTTCAGTGGCTCTTTTGCTGAATAATCTTGATAATAACCTAACATATAAATGTGGTGTGAATGAATACACTTTACTAATACAGATATTCCACTTTCTTTGTATTCTGGCCTAAAACTTTTCAGCTTTAGAAATATAAGTTAAAGTTTATTTTATGCATTAGTATTTTACAGGTGTCAGTAGCAATTTAGGGGAAATGTGTGGACCATAATAGAATTTTATAAATTTGTTCTGTTTGATTAATTTGCTCTTGGATTGCACATTAGCAGGATTTTAAGGAAATTCTTTGTTTTTTGCTTGTACATAGACTGCTTCATAGTACTGCCACCCTCTGATTTGATGTGCCTTTTAAAAATACTTATTTTATGACATAATTTTTAAGATGGCCAGAAAGATTAGTAAAGCTATCTGGAATGGGCCAGGAAAGTGTGATAGCTATTGGCAGTTGAGGCTTAATTTTAAACTCAATATTTTGTTCCTTTCAAAGCTAAAGACCAGTCGGCTCTAGTTCTTTACTCACATTCTTTTTTTTTTTTTTTTTTTTTTTTTTTTTTGTGGAACCAGGGATTGAACTCAGGTCCTTGCGCTTGCCAGGGAAGCGCTACTGAGCCATCTCTTTGGCCCTTGGCTCTAGTTCTTGAAAGGCATGGAGAACACTAGATTTTACTAGATTTTACTCTCCTCTGCCCTGACGCTTAGCAGAGGTGTCACAGCAGAGTAACTGCCTGCAAGCTGTCACTTTCCCAAAGTGATATATTTTAGACAGCATACAAAATTTGATGGTGGAAAAAATAAGCTTTTATAAATGAAACACTGAAGAGACTCTTTTGTTATTTGCTTTTCAGCTTAGCGTTGCCTTTGAAGTGTGCCATGTCAGGGTGGCTGCTATGGGGAATGACTGAAGGAAATTGAAGGCGAGGATTGAACATTTCAAGATGCTACCTCTGAAATTAGTGTGCACCTGCACAGGGTCTGGATTCCGAGGACGTGATCTTAAAGCCACGTACCCAGGAGATTCGCAGTGATGGGATTTGAATGAGATGATTGGTAGAAATAGAAAAGGGTACTTTCTGTTCCTTATTATGTACATATTATCTATTGAGATGCTATGTTGAGCAATTGTTATTGCAAAAAGACTAGAAGCTTGTTGTGCACTATTTTCTATACAGTACCATCCATCTAAGGCTTTATCCTGGAACATTTGGGTATTAAAGTGAAAACAAATAACAGCAAAGACTCACCCCTAATTTAGTGCTATAGCAAAGGATTAGGGATAGGCCGGGTTCGCCATGTTTCTGGTTGATGTCATTTGACTTGGTGAGCTTTGCTTTCTATTCATTCTTTGACCTACTTAAGCTGAAATCATTTGCTATCCTAATTTTGATTCTCTTTTATTTTTTTCTAAAAAGAAATCATTTAAATGTCTAGGAGTTTCATGTTTTTTGTGGGTTTTGACAATTATTTTTTTAATTAAAATTTTTTTAAATTTTTGATACAGGGTCTCACTATGCAGTTTGGAGCTGTAGTGATCCTCTTGTCTCAGCCTCCCTTAGTGCTGGGATTATAGGTGTGTGCCACCATGCCTGATCTCGGGGCCACCAAGGCGTGTGGTACTGGGACCTAACTCTGGACCTTGCACTTGCCAGGCAGGTGTTTATGCCACTGAGCTATCTCCCCAGCCCAGGTTTTAAAAATTATGACTCTTAACATTTGTGATTTTGACTCAGTAATTTTTGGAGATCCATGCAGTGTGCAGCCTTGTGTAGCTTTGCCAGGGCACAGTCTAAATCCTGCTAATTTTTTTGTGGGAAGGTATTTCTCTAATGATTTAGCCTTGCCAGCCTCTCAGCACCCAGAGCTTTGTCCTCACAGTCTCATTCCCTTGTTCACAGAGTCATTCAGTAAGTGCGTATTGCACCCCTGGGTGCCAGGTACTGTTTCAGTTACAGAGAGCGGTTATTCTGACATGGTTGCGAGATGTCAACGTTGTTGTTCTTTTTTACCCCCTTGTTTGTGTTTGAGCTAGGGCCTTCCCTACCTTCTAGGTAAGATGTCTACTGTACTGCTCCACGCTTTTTAGCATATGAAAAATAGCTTCCACAAGCTGAGTTGTGGTCCTCCAAATTCATGAAGTCTCAAACCTCAGTATCTAGTAACGTCACCTTATTTAGAAATGAAGTTATTGCTGATATTGTGTGTGTGTGCGCGCACACACACACACACACACACCATAGCATGTGAAAATGTAAAATTTGGGGTGATGCTTTGATGTGTTAAGGAACACAATTGCCACCAATGTGTGAAAAGCCAGAGAAGAGGCTTGGAACTGACCTTCAGAGCCCTCAGAAACAGCGCTGCTGATGCTGGTCCTGGACTCTTAAGTTCCCAGAACTGTGTGCAGAATTTCTGTTGTGTAGCCAGTCAGCGTGTGGTGCTCAGTCAGATCTGCCCTAGCAAACAAGGGTGGAGGCCTAGTGGGGGAGTGTGAAAGTGGGTGGGAGGAGCCCACGAGAGGTGAGAATGTAAGTGAAGAAAACCCCTGGAACCTGGGTAAACGTTTTGGGGAATATTTGTGAATTTGGACAAAGATCTCAGGACTTACACCTCTGAATGTCAAGGGCTTGTGCTATTCTTTTTTGAAATCAAAATGTTCAGACTTTTTAAATAGATACTGTCAGTTATGATTGAGCATGCCATTTCTGAAATGTGCTTTTCTTGGTTTTGGAGACACTGATTTCCCTGAAGGAAAGAAAACCCTGTCAGGTTTCCATGGAGAGGTTTCCACCCACCTATTATCATGTGCCATGTGGTCTTTCCTAATGTAGTGCAGCAGCCAGGTTCAAATAATGAAAATAAATACTTAAAACATCTTACACCAGTTGCGCATAATTTGTACTCATGGATGAGCACAGAACACTTTAAAAAGCCCATGTGGAATTCATCTGGAGAGAGATGTCTGTAAGATGTGTCTTTTTTTCCAAACTGTTAACTGTTTAGTATGCTGTTCAGTCTTCTTTGTAAATTAGAAAGTAGAGAACTCAGATTTTATTTCTTTACTCTCGTTGGGCCCAGTTTATTTGTCAGAATTATAAAGGCTGCCTATCAGTTTTCAGCTTTTAGAATCAGCTGGCAGATAAAACATGAAAGAAAGTGTAAGTGAAGTGGAGCTGGAGGACGTAGACATAGAGCGTGAAAGAGCGAGGGGGGAAGCGGGCACCCTCGGATGTGGCAGACGCCGAGGCTGTGCAGTGCTGCCCAGCGAATGAGGCTTCAGGCAGGGCTTCAGCTGCAAGGGCAGCAGCTGTACTATTTACTGCCCACCCTTTGCAGTGATGAGGATCTAACCTCTGGCCTTGTGCGTGGTAGGCAAGTGCTCTGCCACTGAGCTACATCCCCAGCTCTTCTTAGGTTTTTATTTTAGGACAAGGTTTGCTAAGACATTCAGGCTGGACTTGAACTTGTAACCCTCCTGCCTCAGCCTACCAAAGCAGCTGTGATTATAGGAATGCACTATCATGCCGGTGTTTATTATCCTTAATTCCATCAACAATGAAGGTTGGGGAGAGTAGAATAAGATTAATTTTAAATTTTTAGAGTGTGTACAATGGGTGTAAGTGTACACAGCAAAATAGGCTTTAAGGAAGGAATGATCAGAACTAAATACAGAAATTGTTGAAAAGAGGGGCTCCCTCACATGAGTAGGGGTGAAGTTAGGAATGCAGGGTTGTTTTGTCATTTGTATGATTTCTTTGACAAAAAAGAAAATGCATAAACTCTACAACATTTATCCACTGAAGCAGTCTGGCCATCAGATACCTATTGATTACATGTTTTTTTTTTTTTTTATTTTAGACAATAAAACTTTGAGTTTTATTCTTATAGAGAAATAAGAATTCTTGCATGTGGTGGCAAACTTCATACATGTGCACATACATGGGTATCTGTGTATGCATATGTGAAGTATAATCTGTATGCATTTAGTAATTATCCTAAATTTGGGGCCCATTTTAATTTTTGACAAGTTGTATCCCAGTTAGAAAATACCTCTTCTCTGGAAGTAGATTTCTTTCTGATCCTCCTTGCATGCTATTGTGAGATTTCTAAATACTATTTGAGAGAAATTCAGACACCACAATCATAAATTTATGGTAGTGTAAGGGAAGGTTACTTTATAGGAAATGTGTTTATAATCTATTGTATCACTGTAAGCCTACTGGTTTATAAATGCAAACTGTTTCTTTTTCCTACTTTTTTTTGATATTGGGGATGGAACTCGGGACCTCACGCTTGCCAGGCAGGTGCTTATGCTCTTGAGCTCTCTCCCTGGCCTGGTGCAAACCATTGTGATCTGAAGTTATACATGTCAGATGTAGTGAAATCTTTTTAGAATTTGTCCTAGGAACAATTAAGAATTAAAATTAGAGTTTAAGGAGTTGAAATTGCTCGATTTTTATCTATCACCTTTTAAAATTCGTTGCAAACACTAGCAGTGTTTTCTTAACACCTAATAGTGTATTCTTAATTATTGACACCACTAAAATTTCACTTTACTGCAAGCAGTTATTTGAAGTCCCCCACCTATGTTATGTTGCCTAAATTTGTAACACTGGAAATGCTTGTAATGACATTTCATCCTTTCAGGTAGGCATTTAATGTAAATTAATGTAACATCAAAGAGTTGTTAAAAACAACTGCTGAAAACAGTGTTAGTTATGCTTTAATCCTTTTACAGCAGGAACTGTGCACACACCTTCCTAATACATATCGATGTGCTAAGCTTCATTCTCATGCACTATCTTGAAATGTGTAAGAAGCATTTGAAATAATGATTTCAATTTATAATTGTATTCTCTGTGTTTCCCTACCCTCTTTTATGTAATAAGAATTAATTGGTAAATTTTATTTTTTTAGGACAACTTCCAATACACAGGTGAAAGTATAGAAAGTTCTTGTTGTGCTCTGTCGCAGTGCAGGCTCCCGCGCCCGTTAAGGCCGACCTGCACCACGGTGGTGCATTCGTTACAACCGATGAGCCTGCTAAATCCATACTGTGCATTAGGGTTCGCTCTTGGTGGTGTTCATTCTATGGGTTTGGACAAATGAATAATGACATGCCTTTACCAGTGTAGTTAGCAAACCAAATAGTTCCACTGCCTTAAAAATCCGCCATAGCTGCCTGTTTACTCCTTTTTCTTTTTTTGTACTTTAAACAAGGGTCTAAGGGTGTTCAGGGTCTCACTACTAGACCGGACTCAGTGATTCACCTGTTTACAGCCTCCCAAGAGCTGGGATTGCAGGCGGGCGCCACCACACCGTCTCAATTGCCATCTCAGCGCGTTCTGGGGCCAGGGTCGCAGGGCAGGCCTGGGGATTGAATCCCAGCCCCTACACCTGCTTGCAAGGTGAGCTGAGCTATTTGGCTGGCCCCCTTTTTTCCTTCTTGACCACTGGCAGCCACTGTTGTTTTTACTGACTCTGGCTTTACCTTTTCTAGAAAGTTGTGCAGTGGGACTCCTATTGTACGCAGCCTTTTCTGATTGGCTTCTTTCATGGAGTAATAGGCATTTAAATTTTATCTGTGTGTTTTTATGACCTGATAGCTCATTTCTTTTCATAAAATAATAATGTCTGGGTGTATCATGGTGTAGTATTCACCTTCAGGAGGACGTTTTGGTTGCCTCTAAGTACTGGAAATTATTTATAAATTTGCTGTAAATATATGTGTTTAGGTTTTGTGTGGATATAAGTTTTCTGTTCATTTGGGTAAGGGCCAAGAAGTGCAGCTGGTGGGTTATATAACATGAATGTTTAGTTTCCTCAGAGCCTTCCAGGCTGTCTTAAGTGGCCGTACCATTTTGCATTCCCATCAGCAATGAATGAGAATTTCTGTTGTCTACGTCCTTGCCAGAATTTGTTGGTGTAATTTATTTTAAAATATTTTATTTGCATCTTATGCTGCATATTTTTGTAGAACTTTAAAGCAAATATTGGATTTAAATGGTCAAGTGAGATGTAGAAATTTTATATTTCTTAAAAAGAAAATTAGAATGGAGTTAGTGTATGTTCTGAGATGCTGGGACCTTGAATATTTCATTCAGACTATGATGTAGGCTTGCACTTGAAATCCTTCTTAAATCCTTCTTAAAATTCCATAACTTTCCCAACACATTGAAAGATATTTTCAATGCCTTTGAATTTCTATAAGGTAAATATTCTAATCCTTCCATAAGTATATTTTTGTTAGAGAAAAATAAGAAACACTTTTTAATATGTGAGTTGGGAAGCGCAGTTAAATTTATTGGGACTTTATTAATACTGTCCTTGCCACTTTGGAAAATTTTTGCCATTTTTTATGACAAAGTGAATAAAGTAAAATAAGTATCATCTTAAAATTCCTACTCTAGGGCCGGTGAGATAGCTTAGTGGACCAAGTGCCTGCTTTGGTGAGCACAGGGACCAGGGTTTAATCCTTAGTCCTGCGTGTCAAACTGGCTCACCCCCAGAGCACCCTGAGCCAGCAATCCAGGCCTGGCATGGTGGTGCAAGCCTGTAATCCCAGCGCTGGGGAGGCTGAAAACAGGAGGATCAGTGCAAGTCTCAGCTGCATAGTGAGACCCCGTACCACATACATTAAAATAAATAAATAAAAGATTAATATATTAAAATATGTAGCAAACTTGATTATAATTCACGTTTGGATGACACCGTTAGTAAAAGCGTAGTCGTGGTAAGGAAGTGTTTATTGATCACTCTGCTGATACCCCTCTAGCCTCAGAGTGGGAAGGGCGAAGCTGAGCGACAGGTCTTCCTCTTGAATTTACAATTCCGGGGACTTTTTCATCAATCTTTATGCAACACGAAGGAAAATTTTATAACATACCAGTCTCTTAAAAATGTAACACTTTAAGCCATTTTCGTTTTCATGCTTTAGGCTTTATTAAAGTTGTGCGTATTTCTAATACAGACAACGCTGTTCCATTGTGCATTTGTTTTTATTGCACTTGTGAAGAATAGCCACTAGGTGGCAGCAAGAGAACATAGAAGATTTCTAGTTTGCTTCTTGCTTCATTTTACAAAAATGAAGTGCAAGTTATGTTTGCATTTTATGGGCAATGGAGAGAAAAAAGTGCAGTGATTAAAACTTGACCTATAACTATAGAAGATGATGCCCAAACACATTTTTTCACTAAATATGTTACCCTGAGTGTAAAAGTTAAATTTATACTTTACTATTACTGAAACTCTATCGTAAAGTTCTCCCTTTTCAATTTTAATTACCTTCAAGATTTCTGTGCATTCGTACTTATACTTACAATGGTGAAGAAAAATATCCTAACTAGACGCTAAGAAAACTTTGCTCATTAGCAACTTGTGACCGGAGTTTGAATACCGAGAAAAGTTTGAATGGGAGTCACTTTTTCTCATAGTGTTTATCATGAGCACTTGTAGACAGAAACTGATTTTGAAGATTTTGGTCATAGTCAAGGTTTTGTTTTCATTTTTTTCTAAAAAATAATTGCTTTGCAAGTGGACTTTGAGGTATAAATTTGTAATGGCTTAGTTTTGAGCTGAGTTCGTTATATCTCAAACTAAACATATATAAAGTGGGCTGGAGACGGCAACCTAAAAGCACCTTTTAAATAGACACTTGAAAACTATTTAGGTGAAAATGTTTTCACCAAAATGGATCCCTACTTCTCATACCTTTTCAGCCTTATTCACTTACTTTATAATAGTCTTAATTTTTTAGGGAAAAAAGTATTTAGTTTACTTATAACTTCTAAAGGAATGGAACTGTTGCTGTTGTCCTGAAAGCCAAGTACTGAATGAAACCAAGGTATCATCACCCGAGGCTTATTCTGGAGGGTCTGGAGCTGCGGCACATTTCATCCCCCGCGGGGCACAGCCCCCTGATTTCCTGGGGACCCAATTCCTCCTTGTTTTTGTTTCTCATTAGCAGTGTTATCAGCTTTGATTTCTTTTTCCTCCCTCCTTCCTTCCCTCTCCTTTTCTTTTATTATTTTTGAGGTGCTAGGACTTGAACCCACATGCTAGGGAAGTCCTCTGCTACTGAGCTGACTCCAATCCCTGTCATTGCGTTCTGATGTGTGATCTGGATCCGTGAGCCTTATGCCACTTGAACCTGAAGAAAACTGAAGTTTTGGAAATAGGCTTTATTTCTGCCCTAAGGAAGGATATGACCACCGTAGCCTCAACGCGCTCTCTCCTTTAACAGCATTCAAGCTGTTCCAGCGCTATTTACCTGTGTTGAGATCGGGAATCCCAGTCTTAAAGTACAGCTGATGACCTTACTGGGCTCAGGTTGGTGACTGTCAGTTTTTGCTGTGAACCACGAACAAGAAGAGAAAAGTTATTCTTACTTTCTTTGTTCCACGTCCTTGAAGCACTTTTTTTTTCTTGTAGAGGAAGGAGAGAAGAGAAGAAGCATTTTTATTGTCCCAAGGCAAGTTAGATTTGTGTGGAGGTATTCATTTCTTTCTACATGGAGCCACTGTACTGAAAGAGGCTAATCTGCTATTTCTAATTATCCAGCGTATTTGGGGGACAGAGCACTGTAAATCCTCTCAGAAAATTTTTAGGTAGAAATTTCTATTACCTTCTTTAGTGATAGTCACTTATATTTTCTACGTCACTTCGACACAGGACTTTCATTTATTTGTGTTGGCTTTCTATTAAGGGAGATTATAAGTAAAATGAGGTAACTTTTTTTTTTTTTTGAAACTCAATGGTAGTGAAAGTAAAGGATAAAACCAAATGTAATTTGTTCCTGTTTCTAGACTACAGAGACCTATTTTTCATCTTGAAGGATTTCGATTTATTGGCTTTGCAGCCATTTTGAATTCCTTCAAATTTGATAATCTAAGACACTGATTCCTAAAATACATCTTCAGGTAAATTTCCCAATGGAACTTTTTTAGTGTGAATTGTAGAATGTTAGAAAAAGCATTACAACAGAACTTTGAATTTTAGATTCTGTCACTGACTATTGACTTTGAAAAAAAAATTAATGAAATGGTGTGTATGTGTCTCCCTCTGTGGTGGCCACAATCCTGCCCGTTTTCCTCCACTGACTATTCAGATTCCCGCAAAATGGAGTCCCGTTCTTGGAAGAAAATGCTGTTAAAATATTATATTGGTGCCGTACTAAAATTCAGATGATACTTGCTTCAAAGCTGAGAAGCTTTTTTTGGTACTGGTGATGGAACTTAGGACCTTGCACTAGCCAGGTAGGTGCTTATGCTGCTGAGCTGTGTCCCAGCCCATAAAGCTGGGAAACGGATAGAAAATTTCTAGTTTTTTCTCAATTTTTCTTGTTCCAAGAAAGGCTTCTGAGAGTAAGGTTAATAGCTGAAAAAGTCATTTTAGAAAGTTAGGGTTCTTTGTAAAAACTCTGACCCTGGAGTCTTACCTTTCCCACTTAGATAGCTAAGATTTTGCTAGGTTGTTTGAGATCATGGATTATCCCCTGAAGGAGATAGACAATGAAAAATTGATGGTAAAACTAAAGCTCTTTATCTTAAAGGAAAGTCTCAACTTTAATTCATTTGGGAGAATAAACCCACAGTACAAGGAGTAGATTCTCCTATTCTGCTGCTAATAAAAATTATCCTGTCCTAGAGCACCATTGAGAGCAGGGGCTCTCAGCTCTGCATCCTCATCAGCATTACTATAGTAGCTCAGAAGAAAACACACACATCCAGCCTATGTTAGGTCAATAGGGCAGACTGCTGGGGGGTAGGTCCAAAGCGTCAGGGGTGTCTAATCTGTCTAGATGCAACAGTAGCAGGAACACTGAAATGACACCAGGATTGGGAGACAGATGCATTTATGTCAATGAGCACGGATCAGGATCATTCCTAAAATAGCAGACCCCGATCTTGGTGGCCTAGGGATTATCTGAGATAAGCAAGCAGGAAATACAGAGGCAGAATAACTTGTCAGTTGGGGATCGGTTTAAAATCAAATTTTCTTTCTTTGCGGTACTGGGGATTGAACTCAGGACCTTGCACTTGGCAGGCTGGTGCTTATGCTGCTGTGCGATCTCCCTGGCTGGAGATTGGTTTGTGCAGTGTGCATCGTAGTGACCTGTTATGCATCATGGTGACCAGCAGTTTCTAGGAGACAGAAGCAGCCAGAGCTGGAGAGGAACTATTATCTGGGCAACTAAGAAACTGCAGTATACTGGCTAGTGTGTGTGTGTGTGTGTGTGTGTGTGTGTGTTGTGTGTGTCCTGCTACTTAGAAACAATGAAGAATGACTTGGGAAAAGGTTTGGACCAAAGAATAGTTCCCACTATCAATTACTTTCTTCTTGCTTTTATTATTTGACTTGCAAAAAAGAACCTGTAATTTGAAGACAAACAAAAAACATGCTAGCCTATCTGGCTCCCAGTTGGATAGCTAATCTTGTCAGTTAAGCATGACGTCCCTGGGACTACCCAGCTTCCATTGTGGTGCCACTGAGAGGGGAGGGGTACTTTTGACCATTAAAGGAAACACAAAACACAAGTTTCATCCAAGCGATCTCAGATCCTGCTGAAGTTCCACATATTGACTGAAAAATGATGAAAATAGTTTTCCTAACGTGGACAGGAGCCTACTTAACTATTTGATGTTGCTTTTTTTTTTTTTTTTTTTTTTTTTTTTTTGAGATAGATCTCATCATGTTGTCCAGGCTGGCCTAAAACTCACAATGTAAGCTAGGCTGGTCTCCAGCTCATGGTGTTCTTCTTGCCTCAGTCTCCTGAGTATTGGGATTATAGGTGTATGTCACTATATCTAGCTACTTGATAATTACAAGTCTAAGAAATTTGTGGTTTCCCTATTCTGTCTAATTCTAAATTCTAAATATAAGAAACGTCATACCTCAAAACATTCAAATAATTATGTAAATGTTTTTATGCATAAACACAAAAACAATTTGAAAACACTAGGTTTAGAATCAAAGCTCTCCATTTGATCATGAATAAGATTGACAGGACCGGAGATACAGCTCAGTGGCAAGTGCAAGGTCCTGAGTTCCATTCCTGTTAAACACACACACACCACAGATGAATAAGATCGACCCAAGAGATAGAATGAACTTTGGTCCTAAGTTGATCTTGGCTAGCTGGGGCATTAATTTCGATTTATTTATTTATTTATCTATCTATTTGTTTATTTTTTGCAGTGCTTGGGATTGAACTCAGGACCCTGTGCTTGCCAGGCAAGCGCTTATTCTACTGAGCTATCTCCCCGGCCCTCATTCATTTTATTTTAAATTTTCATTGAGCATCAGCTTCCTCACTTTAGTACATTGATTCGAGCAAGATACACTTTTAAGATCTTTCCCCACTTCTCACATCCACCCTGCTGTAGATGTCAGTTCTTGCGGGATATAGAGTTGCTTTAGGAGCATTCCAATTCTAGGTCGTAATTTTTCCTGGGTGGGTAGAAAAGCATGTTGATATCTTTTAGTATCAATTGCATTTGTCCCCTTTAATCAGGAAGATAATGCAGACCCTGGATTATATTTTAAGATTGTCTTAGACGCATATCACAGAGAACTGGGAAATATTTTTTTCACTGATTAAGGGTATTTGTTAAAAAGGATCCTAGCCATATACTCATATATTTGTCATATATTTGGTGCTTAAAGAATGTTGCCTAAATGGTGAAGGAATGTGAAATGCTAGATAACAATTTTTTATTCTAAAATATTAATTGGAAGAAAAAACTTCTTTTTTTTTGTACCAGGAATCCAACTCAGGACCTTGCATTTATTTCCCAGGCAGGTACTGTGCTACTGAGCTATAGCCGTGTCCCAATTTGGAGAAATTTTGAAGATCTGTCTGTCTGTCTGTCTGTCTGTCTGTCTGTCTATCTTTTTCCTTTCTCTTTCTGTCATAAAATATATTTTTTCTAATTAATTTTTCCTTAAAGCGTTAAAAATTGAGTATAGTAAAATAGAAAGTCATTATTAGACAGGAAACAGCAGTTTTTAATTAGTGCTTGGACTAATATCTTGTGTAATGACTTTGAAAAGTTTAAAAAACTTGCACCAAGATTAAAATTACATTTATTATATTAAAACCACAATCTCAATGGCTCAAAAAAAAATGTTTTCCAAGGGGAATACGTCGGTATTTCTAGTTATATCTGTTATGATAAAATCTGTGGCTATGAAACACAGCTTTGCTAAGATTTTGAAGGAAGTGAAACTCAGGTTAGTATTACGATATAACCATTTGTTTAAGTTAATACTTCTAAAAGTATTTTATTTTAACTTAACCTAGTATATGTTAATAAAATATAAAAATCATTCTTGCTCTATGAAAAATAAAATAATTACAGAATAATTGTTAATGTACTGTGCACCATGACCTAAAAAGAATGGCCAAAGTGTCCCTCAGAGCACAAATCATAGACAAAAAGTTTATTTCTGCTTTTTAAAAGAAATTAATTTGATCAAATGAGTGTTTGATTCCTTAAAGTAACTGTGACTGAAAAGCCACTTATGAATAGGAAGAGTTAGAAAATCTCTGTCCTTTTTAAACAGCTCCTCTTGTTTAAAAGTTAAAAAGGAAGAAATTATACTTACATGTCTTCTTCCTATCATAATTACAGGCAAAGTAACTTAGACCCTTTTGCTGAGCACAATTTGGAAAGCAGGACCAGGGCAAGCCAGCAAATAAGCAGAAACTCCCTGAAGACCCCAGGAAGCCCGCAAGGTGGTAAAGAGTGCGCAAGCCAAATTAGGGGTTTGCTCTTACCTCCAGAGGGAAGCGGGGGTGGGGTGGGGTGGGGGTGGCGTTTGCGTCTTTACCTGGAGAAAGGCTGAGAGGGCAAATGGGCGGGTAATGGGTTTGGATCTCCCTGAAGCTGGGCCAAAAGGGACTGGGGTACAGGATCCACACCAGTTGGAAAGAGTTCCTGTACCACGTTTCTGCGCTTGCACAGGGGCCCTGGGAGCATAACTGTAGGCAAACATGAAAGTGAAAGGAAAGGCCCTTCTCGTGATCCAGGCCCTGTACTCTAGGCACCAAGTGAAGAAAATATGAATCCTCCCTAGAGAAACATAATATTATTATTCAAGCCCTCCAATCACATGTACAAGGAATGTTGCAAATACAATATTCAGAGCATAATAAAAAAGATCCAGACAGGAGACATAAATGAAAGCAGACAGGAACAGCACAATGGAAATTAGGCTCACCAGGGCTTTGGATATTGGCAATATTAAGTGGAGAATGTAAAATAAATATACTTTGATAAAGATGGCAAGGGAAAATTTGTGACTTGTGGCTGAAGAGGAAACCAAAAAAGACCGAATGAAAAAATCTGGAACAGAAAACTTAATGAAATGACTGAAATACATACCTCTTCGTAGCCTAAGCAGATGGATGCAGTTGATGAGAGAAATTAGTGAACAGCTTGATGGGGTGAAGGAAAGATTGCGATGAAATATAGGGAAGCTAAAGGATGGAAAATCAGAACGGGGGTGTAAGACAGGAGGAAGTAAAACTCTACTGCATGAGTAATTTTAGTTCTGTAACAAGAGGAGAAAGCAGGTGGGATGGGAGAAAAACCTGAATAAGTTAGACAAGCAGATATTCCAAAACTGGTGACATTTAGCAATGCCTACACATCCACAGCAAGATAAATGGAAAGACAATCGTACTTAGGGATGTCCTGTGGTATTATGAAAACCAAAGTTAAAAAAAGGTGAAAGAGGAATCGCTTTCCAAGAAGCAGCGATGAAACCGGTATTTGACAGATGTGACAGAAACCGGAAGACAATGGGATCAGGTTTTAAAGTGCTGGAGAAAGATGATTGCTAAACTGAAATTCTAAGCTCGGTGAAAATGACGGCAAAGATGCGGGTAAAGTCCTTTCAGGACTAAGTACAGAAAATGTGTCACTAGCAGACTCATGCAATGGGTGTGCTCCAGGGTTCTCTTTGGATGGAACCGAAATGACTCCAGGTGTCTGAGTTCCTTCAGAGTAAGGCTTCTCAGAAGTTTGAAGGTGAAGGAAAGAAGGCAAAGAAAAGGAAAATAAATTTCAGTTCAATTTAAATGAATAGTATCTTATAGGTTGGGTGAATTTTTTTGAGAGAGTTTTGTTATGGTGCCCAGGCTAGTCCTGAACTTGTTGGTTCATGATCCTGCTTCAGCCTCACAGGTAGCTGGGGTTACAGGTAGATGCACCAACATGCCTAAGCCTGTGGGGTTTCACACAGGCAAATAAATAAAAACGTGTAAGATATGAAGATAAATGACATACAGATTGTTAAGCACAGATATGAGTGAAAACATTTTAAGGCCTTTTGTCTATGAGACAGTTAAAAAAGTCTTAATCAGTATTGGATTGATTAGATTAAGTTAAAAGATGTATGTTGCTATCTGAAGGCCCACTAACAGGTGCATAGCTTCTTAGCTAACAATAGTGGAGCTGGAACAAAAAAATGTCCTTTTTAACTTTAATTTAATTTTTTGTGTTTTAGGGAAGGGTCTATATAGGGTGGTATTCAGAGTCTCACTACTAGATTGGACTCATAGTGATCCGCCTTTTTACAGCCTCCCAAGAGCTGGCATTACAGGTGTGCGCCACCACGCCCAGTCTCAATTGCTCTCAGCACGGCCCTGGGCGGGGCTGGGACAGCAGGTGCAGGATTTTACTTTTTTTTAATCTGAAAGGTAAGAAAGTTACAATATACTGGAATTCTGTTTGAACATAGAATGAAAGAACCTGAAGTTACATCATCCCTTTAGAAAAATTAAGTTTCGTTTTACTTGTTAAAATTTTGTGAAATCTTAAAAACTTAATAGTGCCCTTTGGATTGAAAAGAATTAAAGCTTCCTTATACCACTAAAAGAAAGAAAGAAAGAGCAAAGGGCAAAACAAATACAAAATCATGAAATAAGGACAAGTGATGACTCATTACATCAAATACAAATGTACTAAAATTGTCAACTGTATAAAATTTAAATTCTGGTATACAATATTTTCAAGAACTACTTGTATATCTAAAATATAAGGAAACAAAAGTTAAAAGCACAAAAAGAACACAGAAGATGTAGAAATTAAAATTTTATATATAATAAATCTTAAAATATTGTAGAAATGGACAGAAACTGAAAATATGAACTAACACTCTTAGTTAAAAATATTAGCTCGTATCTCTCAGAAATGGACAGATGATGCAGAAAAACAATTGTAAGAGTGTGATGATTTTGAATAATATTTGTAGACTTGACCTAATTGATATACAGAATATTGTACTGAACTCCTATAGAATTGTTTTCAAACGAATGAAGCATTTTCAGAAAATTAACCAGGAACTGAAACCTAAATTAAAAACTTGAAATTAAACAGAATATATTTTCTAATTACACCTCACACCTAAAAAGGTAACTAGGAAATTAACAAGGGAAGCATTATTTGAAAAATCCTCATATGTTTGGAAGTTTAGCATTATAATTCTAATAATACAGGACAATAAATTACCATGAAAATTAGAAAATATTTTGGATTGAATGTGATGTATCACAATTTATGGAATACAGTTTATATAGTAATTAGAAGGAAATTTGTAACCTTGTATACTTATATTAGGAATGAAAATTTGAGCCGGATATCTAAGCTTGATCTTAGAAAGCTAAACCAAACCAAACCAAACCAAACCAAACCAAACCAAACCACGGAAGTTACTCCCAGAGGAGAAACAAGAAATAATAAAGAATGCAAATCTGTGAAATAGAAAATAAACACACAATTGAGAAAAGCAGTAAAGCTGGAAATTAGTAAAATTATTTTTTAAAGCACTTATAACTAGACAAAATGGGTAAGGTAGAGACAACCAATGCCAGGATTGAGAAAGCTGACCATAACATAGATCATCTCGATAGATGCAGAGCACAAATTTGATTTTGGTAAACATTTGTGATAAAATCTGAGCAAACCAGAAACAGAGAGTCTTTCCTCAGGCTGATAAAATGTAGCTCCTGGAAGTCTGCTGCAAATGCCTCGGCTTGCCCTGGGTTTCAGGATGAGACAGGGTGTTGGTTACCACCACATTTCCTGGAGATTTTATTGAGAAGGGTTGTTGACTCAAAAAGTAAAATGAATGAAGACTGAAAAATAAGAAATAAAATTGCTTTTATTTGAAGCTATTGTGACTACATACATAGAAAACTTAAAACAATTTACAGGTAATGATTATAATCAATAAATCAGCTATGTATAATCAACTGCCTAGAAATAAATGCAGAAAAGTTGGCTCAAGCCACTGTGATGGTCTGCATGTTGTATCCCTCCAAGTACTCAGATGTTGATGTCCTAACTCTTACGTAAGTGGCATATTCTGAAAAAGGACCTTAGGATGTAATTAGGTTAATTATGGTCATAAGGAGGGGGTCCTTATTGGCTACTTGGCTCTGATTGGATGGAATCAGTGTCCTTAGCATAGGAGATGCCAAATCGTGTTCTCTCTGGCCGTCTCTGCACACTCAGGAAGGACCATGTAAAGGCAAGCTAGCAAGAGACCCTCCCCAGGAGCCTCATCAGTGTGCACCATGACCACAGTCTGTTGGTGTCTGAAGCTGTAAGACAACAGCAGCCCGAGAAAACTAATTCTCTCTTTTGGATTACAGGCTTCTCTTCTCTTCTCTTCTCTTCTCTTCTCTTCTCTTCTCTTCTCTTCTCTTCTCTTCTCTTCTCTTCTCCCCT
>NW_004524654.1:834988-836877 GCF_000260255.1 Octodon degus
CTCCCTCCTCCTCCTGCTCCTCCTCCAGATTGAACTCAGGCCCTTGCGCTTGCCAGGGAAGCACTTATTCTACTGAGCCATCTCCCCGGCTCCTCTTCATTGCTTCTTGACCCTGACTGTGTTTACTGAGAGTTTTTGTTAAATATAGTTTCTGATTCAGAAGGCCTGGGGTGTGTCCTGAGATTCTGCATTTCTGATGAACTCTTGGTGATATTGCTGGCCCATGGACCACACTTTTGAGAACCAAAGAAAGATGTGTAGATTTAGTGAAATTTCATTAGTGGCCTTGTGGTCCTGCTTCCCTGTCTCCTCTCTATAGGTATCATTGTATGTTATATATCTCTCTATATCTACTTACATCAAATTGACTCTGAAAAGTATGTTCTTACTGCTGCTTTTCTAGAATATTCTCAGAGCTAAATGACTTAGAGCATTTTCAGAATGGGCTGATAGTTTCATTTTTTAAGCCTTCTAGTACGGAAAGTTTTCACACAGCGAACACAGGGAGAATAAAATGAGTGCTCATGTGTCTGTCACCTATTGACCTATTTTCTAGGATTCTCAGTGACTGGCAAGTTTAATTTCATCTATCATCTCCTCTTCATTCCCACGGTGAATTTTGAAGGCAAATGAGACGTTTTGCCATTTCATCTGTAAATACTTCAGCAGGAGTCTCAAGTATAAACATCACACAGCGAGCACTGGCAAGTCTCAAAACCATCAAATATCTAGAAACTTTTGAAAGGTTTTTCCTTGTTCCTTTTTCATGTTTGTGAAGAAAATTGCTCCAGTTTGTGTTTTTCTATGTGGGTGGTGTAGTATGTTTTTCTACCATCTCCATTACTTGTAAAGTGGAAATGAATATATAGGAGGTTTCAGACTGGCTTTGACTTCTTAAAAAAATTTTTTTTTTTGGTACTGAGAATTGAACTCAGCACCTTGTGTTTTCCAGGCAAGCACTTGTGCCACTGAGCTATCTTCCTGGATAATATTTTTTTTTCTCAAGAACATTTCATGCCATGGTGTATTCTTTCTGTGATATCCAGGAGAAGGCATGTGATGCCTCTATCTATTTTTCATAACAGTAAGATTTATCAGTCAGCTCCTGGTCAGCTCTTCCCCTGCTGGCCTGAGCAGGTGTTGGTGCTAACTGCTCTGATGACCCATTATGTCATTAGAGGCTGCAAAATGTGATAATCTATAATTTGTATTTATTTATAAGGTGGATCCTTCTCCTAAGGAAGGTTTTTCCTCATAAACTATTTTGTTTTTTAGAATCTTAAAATATTTATTGATTTAGTTTTGTATTATTGTGTATGCTATTTCTCAGCCAAGTCTCACTTTAAAACATAATCAAAACTTTTTTTTTTCAATGAATGGAGGGATTTGTTCTAATAGTGTTTGTAGATAGGATATCATGTCTGCATCATGTACAACAAATAACCACTAGGAAGACAGCATGCAATGTGTTAATTATTGAAACTATCCTACTGATTTGATTTGAAACTGTCTCATTGCTATTTATTTCTCAATAATATTATGGAAAAAAAAAACTAAGAGGGTGGTAGAAAGCACAGCTAGAGCAGGGAACAAGGTGTGGAGCCCAGCAATTTCAGAGATGACTTTTGAGGTCTGCACAGTCCTACGGATAACCCACTATGACTACTGGGCTATATTGGATTATTTTGCTGAATTCACACACCTACAATATTTAAATGGCAATGGAATACCTATCTCTGACAAAACTAAATGAAAAAGGGGGATATAAATGAAGGACCATTTTATATCTGTATATACAAAATAGTTAGGATAGATATACAGCTACTTTCTCTTAATTCAATGAGAAGAAAGATTTGTACTAATAGTGTTTGGACAGGATATCATGTCTG
>NW_004524654.1:836977-839325 GCF_000260255.1 Octodon degus
CTCTTAATTCAATGAGAAGAAAGATTTGTACTAATAGTGTTTGGACAGGATATCATGTCTGCATCTTGTACTATGAATAACTACTATGAAGACAACAATATGCAATGTATTAATTATTGTAACTGTCCTACTATCCTGTTTTGAAACTGTCTCATTATTGTTTCTCAATAAAGTTAATAAAAACTTTTTTTCTCCTTTAACATGGGTATTCAGATCAGCTGGTTTTACAATTTCAGTTTATAAGCATAAAATTAGAGGAATTACATTAACTCAGAATTCTAAGGCCCAGTGTCAAAAATTGCTAGTTTATAGAAAGCAACAGCTTGTAATAATGAATCATATAACTCTTCTATTCTGTGTGAGTTAGATAAAAATCTGTCTCTATACTGCACTACTTTATTCCGGGGGAAGAACGCTTGAGGCTCTGCCTCCAGTGAAAACTCAGATATGAACTTCTTGACTAGTTCTTTTCCACTAGACTTGTCCGAGAGTCACTGATTGTCAGCTCAGAGTGCTTCCCTGCTGCATTTTGACTTATGCTCAGTGCCTGATGTTGGCCATTCTGGTCAAAAGTTTTATTTAGTAATGCATACAGCATGGCTTCTGTGATATAACAATGTAAGAGAATGGAGAACAGTTGAGTTCTGAATTGAGAGTGCTGTCTTTTCCAGAACATAGAAACCGGCTCTTGGGCACCTTTGAAATGACTGAAGAAATCTCTTCTAAATAAACTAATGACAAGTTTGTTTTGCTCCTTAATTTCCATCAGTCACTGTGCTGCGGGTCCAGCACTGCTGACATATGATCAAGGTGAGCCCATGCAGTTCTTTGAGTACCAAAAGCAGCACACACGATACTGTTAGTTGACTTAAGTCTTTCTTTTCCTATGTTTGATTTGATGAGGTTTCTCAACTGCCAACTCTTGGGCAACTTTTTCTTTTCTATTCAGTCTGGACAAAGAATTGAGCTACAAACTTGAACGACAGTTTTATACTGGAACAAGGGCACATTCGTCAAGCTCTCCAAATTCTGAGATGGCCCCAACTTTTTCTGTGCTCTGCAGTATTGATGGGCTGTCTTCCATGAAGCAAGCTGAAAGCTTCAAGATCTTTGTTAGATGCTGTATTCAACATATGCTGGATGGAAGCCTGTTCTTCCAAAGGGAAGACCTTATTAAGTACATTTCTAGTCCTTTGCATTTTCATCAAAACTGGTAATAATTCTCTTAGGTTCAGTGGATTTTTTTTTGAAGAAATTATGTAGATCTTGGAATAGGGATGATTTCAATGCAATTGCTGAGCCTCTTCACTTACTCTAGGCTTCAGGAAATATGGGCTGTTCATCTTCCAGCTCCTCTCAGCAGTCTCCCATGATGCAGTTCTCCATTCCTCACAAACTGTGGTTACCCAGAGGTGTGACTCACACAGAGAAAATGTGATTCCGTCACTCTTGTCCCTTTTTGGCTCATAATTTGGAATAGTGAATTTATTGCCCAACACTTTTTAGAAGGCAACTGAGTTTAAAAAAAAAAAAAAAAAAAGGTTCATTACCACCTGTCAATTTTTCTACTTTCACCATGCGTCCAAGTTTTGTGGCCATTCCTTGATTGACAGTGTACTTATGCCATCTTTGCCTAGCAGGAGCTTAATCAAGCTCCCACATACTTTTGTTGACATAACCCCAATTGGTTTGCAGCTCCAGCCCAGGTCATTGCTTTGCATTTATGTCTTTGCTCCTGCACAGAGATTTTTGTCTTGTTTTTCAGCCAAACTGTATATATTTCCTGTTTTCATACTTTATCTATGACTACCTTCTTTATGAAACTTGAGCTCATACTCTACCACCTCAGGTGAAAAGTCTGAAAGAACTGTTGAAATATTCACCCATGTTTAAGCTACCCTAAATAAATTGAAACTTCAGTGCGTGGGACATTAGTCTAAGGTCTTATACTCAGGAGATATGCTGAAGGAGAAAAAGGGTAGAGATAGGATCAGGCTGAAGACTACTTTGTCCCAGGCAGGAGGAAGACCTGGATATCAGAACTGTTTCTCCCCAGATGAGGCATAGAGGATGCCTATATTTTTACCTAGAATGTGAGTTTGCCAGGCTCAACAAGTTATTTTGCCCTTGTTAAGATTCAGCTTAACAGGGCTGGCCAAATAGCTCAGTGGATTAAAGCACCTGCAAGCAGGCGCAGGGGCCAGGGGTTCGATCCTCGGGGTGCCCTGATAGGGCAATTGAGACTGGGGGTAGTGGCGTGCCCCTGTAATCCCAGCTCTTGGGAGGCTGTAAACAGGCGGATCACTATGAGTCGGATCTAGTAGTGAGACCCTGAACACCCTGTAGAC
>NW_004524654.1:839425-867005 GCF_000260255.1 Octodon degus
GTTTAGCTGTGGATTCTTGGATGGGGCAACCTAGTTATCTGGCGTGATGAATAAGCAAAAGCAGGCAGAGAGCGTCCTTGCAGAACTCTGTTTTGTGAGTTCTTATTTGTGTTGGTTGTATGCTTTACTTGACAGTATTTTACATTACGTAGTCAGTATTTTAAGTTTTCAAGTTGATACTGCGTAATCAACACACATTTTTCTCTTAAGAATCCCTTAGTTTGAGATTAATTATTAAATAGCGAATATTTCAAAAGGATGTGTTTTTCTAGTAAAAATGATGCATATTTTATACCGAATGAAAGTCTCCAAAAATATAAATGTCTCTGTACTTGAATATTGTTTTGGAGTTTAGCATTATCATCTTTATCTGGTTCACCCTTTCTACTCTCCAAATAATCATGATTAATCTTTTAAATTAAAGCTAAGTAATTAGATGAATGTACACATAAACATGTAATTGTTATTTTCTGAAATATCTTTGAAATCTGAAGTTTTTTAAAAATTTACTTAAAATCAGTTTTGTGCTTTACTCCATAAAATTATTTTTTACGAAGCTTAGATGAACTTAGAATTATTTCTAATTTTACTTTACTAAGATGCTCACATTAATCCTATATGAATAAAGAGGTTTTTTTAAACTAAAATTATGATGTAATTGTAATTCTATGACTAGAATTGTAATTCAGCTATGTTAATTGTTGCAACTGAAGCTAATTCACTTAGATTTTTGAAACCATTACATGTTTTATTTAGGGCGCATACCCTTCTTTTCATTTCTAAAAAGACTGAATATATCCTGCTTTTTTTTTTTCCTTTTTAAAATTTAGTACAGGGTCTAGGTCTACAGGATTTCACTACGTAGATCTGACTCAGTGATTCTCCTGTTTTCAGCCTCCCAAGTGCTGGGATTACAGGCGTGCGCCCCCATGCCCAGTCTCAATCACTGTTTCAGTGAAGCCCTGGGGGTGGGGCTGGCACAACACGCCTGGGATGGAACTGCTGCCGCTTTGCTCTGCCCAAGCCGGTGCTTTAGTCTGCTGAGCTATCTGGCGAGCCCTATCCTGCTTATTGTAGTTAAAGCAAAAAAATATTTTTGGACATTAAGGCACTTGTCCAAAGGGCTCAGACTTCCTCCTGGGCCCACTGATTTAGAGTCTAGGGACCCCAAATCTGATTCTGAAAGAGAATTCTCTTGTACATTAATGTCTGACCACCAAGTTGGTGTCACCAGGAACCAGAGGTGACTAACTTGATCCAAACAGCACAGTTGTGGGTTTTGGTTGATCCTTCCTGGACGTTAAAGGAAGAAAATACCAAATACTTCTTGCTGTCAGGAAGTCCCTTTTGGTCTTCTGTTTTTAAAATTTGATCCAGGGTCTCACTATAAATCTTAGACTTGTAGTGATCCTCCTGTTGCAGCCTCCCCAGCACTGGGATTACTGGCGTGTGCCACTGTGCCCGGCTTTAGGTACCAGGGATTGAACTTGGGTCCTTGTGCTTTCTAGGCAGATGCTTAGACTGCTGAGCTACCTCTCCAGTTCAAGAAGTCACTTTTCCTTTTGCTTTTTGTATTTTTTTTTTTTTTAAGGGAAGGGTGTACAGGGTGTTCAGGGTCTCACTACTAGATTGGATTTGTAGTGATCCACCTGTTTATAGCCTCCCAAGAGCTGGGACTGTAGGCTCGTGCCACAACCCCCAGTCTCAATTGCCCTCTCAGTGTGCCTTGGGAGTGGGGCTGGCACGGTAGGCTAGGGGATTGAATCCCTGGCCTTGAGCCTGCTTGCAGGCATTTTAATCTGCAGAGCTATTTGGCCAGCCCTTGAAAGTCATTTTTTCTTATGTGGCTTTTATCTTCTGTCCACAGAACTATACAAATTCATCAACAGAGTTCATGTTTTCTAGAAACCACGTGTTTGGCTTTTGTACAGGAAACATAGGTGGATATTGCAGGCAGTTTCCTAAACTGTGATTTTGTAAGTGTTAACACTATAAACCTTAAACTCCACCACCTCT
Source organism: Octodon degus (assembly GCF_000260255.1). Taxonomy (NCBI): domain Eukaryota; kingdom Metazoa; phylum Chordata; class Mammalia; order Rodentia; family Octodontidae; genus Octodon; species Octodon degus. Next base: position 841,442 of record NW_004524654.1, read on the forward strand.
TGTTGGTATACACAGGCGGAGGCATGTAGTAAGCTTTAAATTGGGAAAGGCATTTCTGTGATGATGATAATCTCAGGCTCTGGTTTATTTGTTTTGTGACAGCCTCTAATTCATGCAGGAATGGAACTTGGACAATTTGGAAGACTAGTCGACAAATGTATTAAGTATTAAACAGATATTTTACGGAGCAGTTGGCAGAATTGAAGCATTGTCTATTTATTCACTACTAAATTCCCCAATAGTCATCATTTTTGGTGGAAGACTCATGCCTTACAGTCAGACCTGTGATAGCCACAAGCTTCAGCTGGAAGCCAGAGCCCAGAGCCCAAGGTGCAAAAGCGGGAGGCCGTGGAGTAGCTCAGACTTGTGGGGGTTAGAATTCTATAAAAGTACCTTTTGGGGACCAACACTGTAATGGTTGATACCTTGAGTTAACTTGAGAAGTTTAGAAATCTAATCAAGCGATTCAGCAGGGGCTCAGGTCCTCACTCTGTAACCATCTTCATCCTATACAAGAGGAGAGTGGGAGATGGTGAGAGTGCTACACAAGCCCTGGGGTTGTGTGTGTAGCCTGCTTACAATGTAAGGGAGCAGAGGAGGCTTGCTACTGCCTATTTTGCTCTTGCTTTTGCTGTGCTCTGCTGCTTGGAGCTGTTGCCCTGAGCCGTGACATTCTGCCTTGGGCCCAGTGCATTACAGACTGAAAGCCCCACAAACTGAGCACTGCTTTTGAGATATTTTGATTGATGGTGACAGAAACCAAGTAAGTTACACAATCTTGATGTCACATATTAACAGGTGAGAATTTACCTCAAAAATTTAGAGAAAGAAAATAATACAGAAGAAGTTGGGTAGTGGCTTCACGGACAGACTGGCTTTTTTTGGATCTCCTGGATATTTCTCGAAGCTGTTGTGTCTGCATATCTGTGTTGAGAATTTTGTTTTATATAAATGAAACAAAAAATGTTAATTAAAAGAGGTAAGCATATTTACTTGCTGTAAGGCCTAAGTTTCTGTCATGTTATGCATGCATCCACAAACTCCAGACTTTGGAGTGTGAAGTCTTGCTGGATGGACTGGGTGAGCTTTGAGGCTCAGTATTATCTGAAATCAATTAATTTCCTTCCAACAATCTTGTCTTTGCTTGACTTACTTTTCTGATAGTGTTTCTTTTTAAAACTGAAACTTGGGTAGTATGTTTTTATAAGTTTTCAAGTTTGTAGATGGAGACTTCAAGGCAGGCACGAAGGATCTCTGTCTTTCCTCCTTCATCTTGATGCTTCCAGTACTAGGGAGATGGTTTACTGTGTGGTAAGGGCAAAGTTTCCCCAGCTGAAAACCACTGTGGTAGATCTGTGGAGTGAGGGTCTAATGTAGAAAGTTTATTTAGGGTACCAGAAACTTGTTTGTTTTCTCTCTCTCTCTCTCTTGCTCTTGCTCTCGCTCTCGCTCTCGCTCTTGCTCTATCGCTCTCGCTCTCGCTCTCTCTGCAGGGTCTCACTACACAGCTCAGGCTCGTAGTGATCCTCCTGATTTCTATCTCCCTAGTGCTGGGATTACAGGTGCACACCACCACACCTGGACTCCATCACTGACTCAATGTGCCCAGAGGCGGGGCCAGTGCAGCATGTGGAGCCAGGGATTGAACCCTAGCCCCTGTGCTTACCTAAGCAAGTGCTTAGTCCACTGAGCTATACTGCCAGCTCTCTGGAAGGCTTTCTGATCACCCACCACAAAAGGAAAAGGAAGACTGAAAATGGCCCCCAAAAATAATCTTTGAAGCTCTCCTCTTGCATGGAAGCAATCTCATCCAAATAAAGTAAGAGAACAGGTACATTTTTATAAAATTTCTGGTCTGACAGTGAGCGTTGACTGATTGGAACACTTAGTTTTAGAGAAGCTAACACCTTTGGTGAAGGTGCAGGGGGTGATGTCCTGAAGTAATGTGCGAAGTGACTGCTGCATTTCATAGATGGCACTGTGGATGCAGTGCTTCACTCTCAGGGACTGCAGGAAGAACTGGGTCCTGGCTGGAGCCATCAAAGCAGAGGGCATCAGCTGGACCATAAATCTGCCTTTGCCCTAAAGGTTATGGGCTCAGACCTCTTGGGAAGGGAAAGTAACAAACTGCTGCCATACATGCCAGGGACGATGACGATGGCTCTATTCTGCTATAAATAAGAACTAAAGAGTCAAGGGCTGGACAGTATCTAGATATAGCTGACCATAGCCTGGTGTCCTGCAAGTAAATAGTAATGACCTGGAAGGGCCAAAGAAACTAACATCTCAGGGCAGAGTTGGGTGGTGAGGGGGACAGATGTCTGTCAGGAAACAGTGATTGTTATCAGGAATTCACTGGGGATCAGCTCCAGCATGCAGGTGTGTAACGAACACTCAGTTTTTCACTTGCTCTGCTTTCAGTTCAGTGCAGCAAGAAACAATCCCAGGTGCAAGCAGGGAGCTAGGAATTCTTTGCACAAACAAGAGTGTAATTATTTCCTAGGGCAACATAAGGGTGGAAAGGGGACAAGTGTTTGACAAACTTTGTTTTCACACCAGGTGTCAGAGATAAGATTGTCTAATGTCTGGGAAAAATGATAGGGAAAGGGGTTCACTATCATCTGGTGGGTGGTTTATGACCCCTGCCTGCCTCCTCCCTAGTTCTAGGGGGCTCGACAATCCCTTCCCATATACCCTAAGAGCATCTTGCAAAACTACCTGAGCTGTATTTTTACTTACCTAAAATATAAGGAGATGTCACTTCCACTTTTCAAGGAGATTTCACCTTTTGTGGCACTGAGACCTGCAGCAGCTGATTTTATCCTCAACTTGAAATCTTGGGAAGACATAGGTGTTACCTGCAACTTCAGTCTTGTGTGAAATTATTGGACAGTCGCAATGAATAAACTACTTCACTGCTCCATTTCACTGACTGCCTCAGTGCTTCTGAAAGCCTGGTTCTTAAACCAGCAGTGTCACCATAACCTGAAAATTTGCTTGACATTCAAATGTACGGGCCCCAGCCCAGAATTAGAAACTAGTGGTAGACCCAGCAATCTGTGGTTTCAAGCCCTCCCCGTGAGTCAGGTTCACATTCAAATGAGAGAACTACTGGCTCATGTTAATGGGAAGTCAAAGTGGGAATGCTCCTGGCTGAGTTCTTGTGCCCAGAGGGGACTTCTTGTTACTTGGTTGCCAGGGAGACTCTGGGTGAACAATGGAGCTGACCCATAGAGTTGTTTGCTCTACCCACTTCCTGAAACGAACATGGATAGGACAATGGCCACCTTCAGTGGGTTTCCATGGTATGCCAGGCATGGTGCAAAATAAGCCCTCTATGTACCAATTTTATTCAGTCCCACAGCTCTTTGTGTTAGGTCCTTGTCATGGACTTTATGTATCTCTCTAAATTCACATGTTGAAGCCTTGAACCTCAATATGATGGCATTTGGAAGTGGAGCTTTGGAGAGGCAATTAAATTTAGATGAAGTCTCATGGTTGGCATTCCTGGGAGGGAATTAATGCATTTATAAGAAAAGGCAGAGGCCAGAGCCTCTCTTGGTCAGTCTCCCTCTCTCTTTCCTCCTCCCTGTAAGGTAAGGACACAATGAGAAGTAACCACATGAAAGCCCAGAAGAGAGCCCTGCTCAAAACATGACCAGTATGGTTTTGTGATCTCCAACTTCCGCCTCTGGAGTTGTGGGAAATGACTTTCTGTTGCTTAAGCCATCCAGTTCATGGTATTTTTAAAATTAATACAGTGCTATTATTATCCCTTTTCATAAGTAAGGAAATAGGTTCAAAAAGACCAGATCTTCCTGGTTTTCCAAGCTAACAAGCAATCAAGTAGAACTGTGTACGGCCTGGGTGATTCTGTTCCTCTTGTCAGCATGATGGTTCTTGGCTTTCTTGAATGGCTTAGGATCTAAATCCCTCCTGCTGGCCTTGAACCTTGTGATGTGGCCCTCCTGGTGACACAGCCCTTGGGCTTTTCTTGATGATCCAGAGCACAGGATTTTTGGATGCTACTTCCTGAATCTACATACTCAAATTTTGGAGGAGCTCTATTGTTCTGCTCTGTTCAGAAGAGCTGTGAGGCCATTGGATTGTTTCAGTCCCCTCCTCCTTAACCTGCAGCAGCCCCAAGTCCATTCTTTCTTCAGGACTAGTGCTGGTACCATGTCCTCAATGTGCTGTTCTAGAGCACAGATTTCTCCAACCTTTTGTGATTCTTCTCTTTCAACACCCCTTTTATTTATTCTAAACAGACTGAGGTCATTTGAGCTGCCCCCTCCCTTTTTTTTTTTTTTTTTTTTTTTGTATTTTAAGGAAGGGTCTACGGGGTATTCAGGGTCTCACTAAGAGCTAAATTACCTTTTTCTTTTTCATGTACATATTGTGTTTTGTTCCTTTGAGGAACTTCTCTCCTACATAAATAAGGATGATATTGGAACCTGCATGTCTTGCCCCTCCAAAGACTAAATTGGGTTTTTGAAAGAAGATCCCAACTGCACAACTTTTGTAAAGAAGGAATGGCAGGCGTGTGTGTGTGTGTGTGTGTGTGTGTGTAGATGTGGTATTACTATTGGCAGAGAGGGTGCTGCTCTCTTCTGGCTAGGTCTGTATTTGCATTGACATTTTATGTTTGCAAAACCTCACAACTTGATATGCTGATCCAATAAAATCATCAAGGGAATGAAATAAAAATACCCAGAAGACTGGCGGACGGGAAGGCTGATTGTGTGAAAGGCACCAGAAAACTTGGCTCGTCACATAAAACATTTCTAGAAGGAAAAAGACAAGCAAGAAAAATGTCCAGCAGGCACCAGGGTGGTGGTGGTTGTTCTGAGTTTGCCTAGGGGTCCCTAATGATAGGCTTTTATCCTATTATAACTGATTGACACAAAATTTATTCACATTTAAGAAGTGCTCATTTCTTGAAATATTTTGGCGATTATTCCAATTTTTTTCTGGTGGCTTGCTGAAAGGACTCTATTATGTCAGGCTGGCTCAGAACCCAGGAAATGAGCTGCCACCCTCTGGAGTTAATAGGGCATCATTTGTCATAGGATTTGTAGGTGTGACTCAGTTCCTGAATTAAAATATTACAATTAAAGTCCAGGACTGAGAGCCAACCTTTTGCCAAACCTAATGACCCTTCTCTAGCTGGCGTGCTTCGAGGAATGTGTTGTCACTTGGGCGATCTCTAGGTTTGGAATATTTTATTTGTGCACGATTTAACCTGTTACCACCATCTCCATGCAGGCTCAGCATAGGACAGCTTCCTGTTTTGCAGTAACTGTGTGGAAGTCACCTTAGGCAGATAAGCTTTGGCAGCTCCTGACTTTTGTCTTAGAAGAGAACCCGTTGATTTCTTTTGGGCTCAGGGCAGTGTGACAACCACAGTGGCCTCAATCAAGCCTTTTTCTAGAGTAAGTGGATGTCAAGTCCCATCAGAGCCAGTGGGATCTACCACACAGGAATCCAGAGCAAGTAGTGTCCCCTGAATGGTGGATCCCAGCCCAGTGTCCCTTGCCTGGTGTTTCTTAATGTCTGAAGTTTTCTTCAAATATGAAAGATGCTCATACTTGTGGTAGAATAGTGTTTGGGATTTTTTTTATCATATGTCTTTACACTTACAAATTATGGAGGACTCCAAAGAACTTTTGTTTAAAGTAGCTATATCTACTGATATGAACCATAAAAATAGGTATCAGAAAACTCCCAAAGCTAAGTTTGGCCCACCACTTTACAAAAAAGAAACTGTTATCAGAACAAGCCACACCCTATTCATTTACATATTGTCTGTGGCTGTTTTCAGGTACAGTGGCAGAGCTGAGTAGTTATAACAGTCTATGTGACTCATGAAGCCTGTAAGATTCATTAGCTATCCTTTGTAGAAACCTTGCTAATTCTTGATACGAGAATTAAAACAAGACATGTTTAAAACATTTCCTTATTAATTCATTTAAAAATGACATCTACAAAATCATAAAAAGTTATTTTATTTTTAAAAAATTAATTTATTGGATACAGGGTCTCGCTGTGCAGATCAGACTCATTGTGATCCTCCTGTCTCAGCCTCCCCAGTGCTGGGATTATAGGCACGTGTCCTCATGTCCAGTTTTTGGACCAGCATGGCATGTGGTACCAGGGATCAAACTTAGATCCTGGAGCTTGCCAGGCAGGCACTTAAACAGCTGAGCTATCTCCTCAGCCAACAAGTTATTTTCTTTTAATTGGAAGAGTATTTGTACTTTCAAAAATAAAACAAAATAAACAAAAAAAAACAGTGAAAGTTAAGGAGTGTTGTTTTTTATTTACTTTTGTAAATGTCTTTGATGTCTGATTTAATAGAAGCAACTAGATCTCTGCTTCTTCATTTGATTCTCATAATATTGCTTAGGTTAAGCACATGACGTAAATACAGCCTCATGTTGGGAGGTAGTTAGAAACCAAAAGGGTATTTTAATAGCCTTTTTAGATATTTATAAATATTCTTCTTTGTACCCAAACAAATCTTGACAAGTGGTAATTTCTGGAGGTTTAATGTAAAATCTGAAACCACAGAATGAAAATTTCATACACTGCAGCATTAAAATTTACTGGTTTAACTTACAGTTTGAATGGTTTTTTATGCCCATGCAAGATTTAGTACAATGATGCATTAATTATTTTGAAAATATTAGTTTTTGGAGTTATACAGATCCTCCAAATGCTCACATATTTCCTCCCATATAATATGAAAATGTCACATTTATTAACATCTGAACACATTAAGAATCTTTATGTTGTCAAACTCATGGTGGTGCATACAAGCGTTCTAAAATTCTAATTTTTGTTTGAAAGCTTACATTTTGTACTTGGCATCAAATATTGTCAGTTGTTTTCCTTATAGAAATAGGTTCGTTTCATTCATTTTCCTGAAATACTCTGACACATACCCAAGCCTGAATGCCCACAGTGTGTGTCAGCCACCTGAGTGTGCCTCATTAAAAAAGGAGGCCAGTTTGCTCATAGCTCTAACAGTTGTACCAGAGGCAAATGCACTTCATTTTGCAGTGGAAGTGCTTTACACACACACACACACACACACACACACACACACACACACAGAGGCTGTACGCCTGTGAGCCTGTGAGCCCAGCACATCAGGGGCTGATGCAGGACTGTAGTTCTGAGTCGAGGCTAGTTCTGAGTCCAGGCTGGGCAACTTAGTGACTTATCAAGACCCTGCCTCAAAATTTAAAAAATAAATTGAAAGGGCTGGCTGGGGTTACAGATATATATATATATATATATATATGCATGTATATTCAAAGGTCATAATTTAATGAGATTAATATTTTTACTGCATCGTTCAGGCCATTTTAAAGTAAAACTGGTTTTCCTTTTCCTTGCCTAAGTATGGCAAGAAAGAACATAAAGAGCAGCACAGGAGCTCAGTGCTTCTCCTTGTCTGGCTGAAGCTCCAGCACGGTTACTTCCCCTTATTTCTGCACAGTGAAAATGTCAGCAGAGTAAAAGAGGCAAATAATGTCTAAATATTGTTGGGAAATATTTTTTCCCTTCCCTTTCTTTTTTTCTCCCTCCCGCCTCCCCTCCCCTTCTCTCCCATCCCTTCTCCTCCGATCAAAGAGAATTCCCTCCGTCCCTCCCTCCGTCCCTCCTTTCCTTCCTTCCTTCCTTCCTTCCCTCCCTCCCTCCCTCCTTCCTTCCTTCCTTCCTTCCTTCCTTCCTTCCTTCCTTCCTTCCTTCCTTCCTGTGTTAGTGGAGACTGAACCTAGGACCTTCACAGTGGGCTACATCCCAGCCCTTTCAAAATTTTTTGTTTTGATACAGGTTTTTGCTAAATCACTAAATTGTGCATGCTGAGTTTGGATTTGTAATCCTTTTGCCTCAACTTTCTAGAGTGCTGGGATTACAGGCCTGTGCTATGACATGCTGGGCACTTGAAAGTAAATCCATGGAATGCATTTCAAGAACTTTCAAGGTAGGGAAAAGAAAGAGAATTCACAAAATCATGTTCTACTGGCTGTCGGAGATGCTGCTGAGGGAAAGCCTTCCAGGAACAAGTCATGCTAGGCAAACACACACAGCTGTATTATGCACTGGGACCATTGTAGCACTAGTTTACCAATACCCTGCTAAGGGTATTAGTCTAACCCACCTGGCAATATAACACCAAATGCAAAAGAAAAAGAAAATATTCTGCGGTTGAGGGTCTTTAGAATAGCTCAATGTCCTCTCAGGAACAAAACCTCTTGTGTCTAAAAGCTTTATTGGTATCAGTCAAGAGGGTGGGTGCAGGTCTCCACAGAGTGCTTAGGGAAAAGAAACTTTGTGGCCATACCAGGCACAGAGGTCTCCAATTAGCAATTCACAGATAGTTTTGATACTGCAAGGCTGGCCCCTGTAGTGCCAGGAGCATTTGTTTCAATATAGCCAGGTAAACAGGGTCAAGGAGAGGTCAGCGGCAGGTTGTGGCAAGGGTGTTGTGCTTCAGGAGAGACCAGTGTGGTGGTCTCTCACATTCATTAGATCTGAAAGGCTGTGAGAAGCACCGCAGAAAACTAACGTCTTTAATGTTTGACTTCCCCAATGCTTTTGAGCAAAATGGACATGAATACTCTGTGGGAAGCTTTACACCCTAAAGCTGGGTTGTAAACGTGGCTCCTGGGATTGTTTCTGAGCGCAGGCTTTGATGGGGTGGTGTGGGGGTGTGCAGCGTCAAAAAAGGCTTGAAAGGAGGGGACTCTGGTGTCCTCAGAGGCCTTCCTATGGCCCAAGGCCACCCCCACATTGTTCTCCCATTCATTTCGGGGCTACGTTTGTGACCACAAAGCCAGTGACAGAGCCAGGATGAGCATGCTCATAGCTACGGATCCTCCCACACGCTTAGTTCTCTTCTTGCCCGCTCCTCACCTTGCCACCTCCTCACCTGCAGGCCCAGGAGACCCACAGAACGGCACTTCTCTGAAGAGTGGTGTTTTACAGAGCTGGGCAGAAAGACCCTGAAATCTGCCCTGTAGTGGGAGAATGCCCCCAGAAGTGCCCCGCAACCAGGGATTTCTCTGCTACACTTTACATTTGTCGTCTGCAAATTCCTAGACTTAGCCCTAGAGTGCTTATTAAGCTAATGCACGTCTGTTGTAGATTGCATTTAGGAGCCGCGGCACTGCCGCCATTACCCCTCTGAGATGGGGCAGGCCCTTGTAGGGACGGTTCTCCTGCATATTTACTCCATTCTATACACTCTTGAATAAGAAAACTTTCAGGTTGGAGAAAAATAATGAGTGTGAGGTTTCTTTGAACTTGAACATCTAAAGCTTTCCTCACAGCTGGTAAATACCTCTAAGTCTCCCACGCTCTAGACCCCTGAAGGAATAGCTCTATTTCTGGAGGAATAGCTCAAAGAGGGAGTTGATGAATTGGCCGTGGAATTGCAAATTTTCTCTGATGTAAAGAGAGGGAGTGTTGGCTTGGATCATGGGGGTGTGGGAGAGAAAGGAGGCTGGAGCGTAGCGCTGCGGTTTTCTCCCTTCTTGTTTTGAGCACCCTTACTTTTAACTGTTCTGTAATCTGAGTTTTGGGCTAAGACTTTGAGCCAAAGATTCTAATATGCTACTTAAAATATACAGTCTACCCTTGAGAAGTTGAGGTTCAGAGTTCAAGACCTCAGTCATTTGAGGAGTTTTCCTTAGAACCTAACTAGTAATTATTTGGGGGAAAACCCTGTAATTTCACAGAAACCGCAAATATACTCTGTGGTGCTGGGAGCAAGGGTGTGTGATTACAAAAGGTACGTAATTTTTTTTTTCTTTCTTTCTTTTTTTTTTTTTTTTTTTTTGGGTAGGAGGTTTGCAAATAGCCAATCTGAGAGGGATATTCGATTCTTCTTGCTGCTGATTGGTTGCTGTCCTGCAACCCATTTTTCCTTCATAACAGGTTGCTGTATTGTGTGTAGCTATGGAGCGTGTTCTAGGTTGTGTTCTTCTTAGATTCCCTAAGATGCTGCCAAAACTCTGTGCACCTTCTAAGCTTTTATTAATACAGTATTACTTCAAATTATGTAACTGCAGGAGACCTAGCATATTTAAGGTTTACTATAAGAATAGGCATTTGTAGGCATTTTCCTGACTATGTCTTAAATTTGCAGTTTTTCACAATTCGCGGGTGAGCTAGGAAGGCAGCTCCTATGTGGTTTGGCAGTCTACTGTATGAAAACCACTGGGCAGTGTCTTCCAAGATTCCTCCCATCTCCAGCTTCATTCCATATATGTAGTAGTCTCAACTTCTGGTGCCTTGAAAGTATTTTTGAGTGTTTCTTGTGCATTTGGCTTTTTGATCATACTCAGTGACAATCTTTTAAATAGCAAGTAGCTTCTAGGCACTTTGCTTTTCATTATACTATCGGGCCTACACGTTGTGCATATGAAGACATCAGGAGCTATTGATGGAGTGAGAGGGGCTTACGAGGTCTGGCAGTATGTGACACCTGACTTTTGAGTGCCCAAAGGGTGTGATTAGAATGACTTTGAAATGGACGGAAGACCTGCATTCTAGATTCTACTCACCACTCACAAGCCCCCGACCTGGGACTGCACAGACAGAGATTTCAGTTCTTGGTGTTATTTCAAGTGAAACAAAGGACTTGTTTTAAAGTTGCAAAGCTGTATTCCCCAAATGTGGGTCATTCAGAATACTAGGATTATTGTAGTGTTTTCAGACCATCCAGCAAGTTGTAGGATGACTACAGTACATAATGCCTTGCACATGGGCAATTATTTTTAAAAATATTTAGAAGTGACCATGACTTAGCTTCATTTTAAGGTGTTATTTAATTTACATAGGCTACTAATGACAGACATAATGAAGACTCACATTTATTAAATACTTACAGGTTGTGAGTTACAGTAAGTGCCTGGCTTAGGTTCGGCTTCCCGAACCTGAGAAGAGGGAAATTTATATAGAGTTTTGGCCAGAAAGCTGGAAGAAGCAAAGCAGAGGAGGATAAGAAGCCAGAGCAGGGTGTAATTTCAGGGGATCCCACCTCAGCCTGATCCCATGGGGTGGCCTGGAATGTTAAGTATATTAGAAAGTTTGTTCACACTCAAAGAAATGGGGCATTCATATTGTTGACGTAGAGTTAGCCCGGTTGGGTTGAGATGGTGTGTACGAATTCCTAGACAGTTACAGGGTTTTATTCATAAAGCAGATTTGGTAGTTTTCAAACAGTTCTGTGCCAGGAGCCACAGGCTGTTAGAAGAAGATGAAGACAGTAGCCATGACAACAATAACGTCACCATACTAAGACAAACCAAACACAAAACAGCACTCCATATATAAAGACCATGAGGTATAGAAACTGTCACAGAGCTCCATGGGGCCTAGTGGCACACTGACAGTACCAGCTACAATGCATAAGTCTAAAACCTACAAAAGAATAAAAGAAGAGTAACACTGTGCCCATGGTGGACTGCTGGTGAGTGGCACAACCAAGTTTCAAAGCAAGAAGCCCACACTTCTACCACGTGCTGTGTATTGCCCACTGCTTGTCCAAGTACAACAGCTACCAGGTGTGTCATCAGGAGAATTCTGGGAATGAGTGGGCAAGCCTGGAGGTCCCGTGTGGTGGTCTAGCATTCCTTGAGACTGTAATCTCTAACCTGTATGGTGCTTTGATTTCAAAGCAATTTCAAGGGCAATTTGGATTTCAGTTTTTTTCTACCTTTATAATCGTTCTGACTTAAACAATTTTAATCAAAATCAAAAGATCTAAATGTGGTTTGTTAATAGCTAAGAAAACAATGGCTAAAGGTGAAAGATTTTTTTCAAAAGAACTACAAGGCACTTTGGTTGGCAGAATAATTGAGAGATGGCTATTTGGATGGGAAACAATGTAATTTGGATTTTAATTCGGCAAAATTACTTAATTGGCAACACATGCTTCTTGATTGCCATGGGAGAGCAGAAGGGTGGCTTTCAAATGTGGACCATATGGAAGTGCAACAAAATGCAGATTCCTAAATATGGTGGAAGGTTTTCTTCCACTTAGTTTTAAATTTGTGCCATTTAGGGGCATGAAGCTGCCCACATAAGTGCTTTGAGAATTTAGTGGGCAGATAAAGCTTTCTATAGTAGCACTGTTCAGTATAGTATAAGTTTGAGGGCCCTTAAGGTGTTGGTCTGGATGCATAGTGATTCTTAATCCACTCCAGTGGTTTTTGGAAATGTGTGTGTGTGGTCTTTTGTGGGCATCATGAATAGATTATTTTAAGGCACTGTGTGGAGGCTATTGGAGTTTACTTTTCAGAAGGCCAGTGTTGCTAAATATCCTGCAATGCACAGGGTAGGCTTATTAGAAGGAAGAGTACATCCGACACGTGAATGCCTTAGCCATTAGAAACCTTAGAAGGGGAAGTGATCTGAGAAAGATCATCATTTTCAAATATGAGATGTAGAGGACCACCTGGGTGGTTCTTGAAGGAGGAGAAATTGTCTTTGTTTTGGCTGGACCTGGTCCTATTCCCATGTGTTGATGTGTTCAGAGCTGGCCAGGTCTATTCCTTATCCCTTCATTTGGCTTTAGGTAAAACAAATCAATCCAACCAGGGAGGTGGTAATGTGTAGTTTCAAGCAAGGTGACAGCTCAGTGTTACCCTGGTCTTGTATCTCCCCAAAACTTGTGTGAACCAGGTGGGATGGAAAGCCATGCTTCATGCCATCCACTGGGATTGAGCCTTGGGGTAAGAGGCTATGACTTCCCAGGGCGTAAAAGATGGCTCAGCACCAGAGCTGACGCCTCAGCGTCAGAGCTGAGGCACCCATCCCTAAACATGAAATAGACCTCAGCCCCCAGCACTTACCTACTTCCTGATATTCTCACAGTCACTCATCCTCAGGCCGCTCCCTTCTTCATGAATTTTTAAAACCCAAGTTTGGCCCTGAGTCAAGGCCTTTGATCCAGTTAACCATTGTCCTAGCTGAACTTAGTACCCCTTAGCTCCCCACAATGACAAATACGCCTCAGTGTCGTTTTATTCTTACTATGAGTTGCATTCAAGGGGTAGATTGAAGTTAACTCACTAGAATTCCAATAACTTTTCCATGGGGTTGCAAATATAACTTCTCTGGCTACAATGAGGACCAGGAAGGGCTTGTCATAATGAGATAGAATGGCTTCTTGAAGGAATTATATTTGTTCCACATATCTCCAGAAAGTCATGTGTGAAATTAGAGGGAGTTAGATCATCTCAGCAATAGAAGTTGCTTAGACTGGAATCGCCTATATCTTTGGTAGTGATTCATTTATTCCTGGAGCTAATGACAGTAGAGGTCAGATGACCATGTGTAAGTGATATTAGTCAAAGGTTATCCAGCCTTGAGGAGAAAATACACTAGGTTACCTCTGTGGATCTACCGGCAAGGTTATAGATTTTGCATGCTATATGAGAATTCCAGGTGAAGTCTGTCAAGAAAACAACTGAAAGTCATGTGATGAGGTCCTGTTTGAAAGACAGTGATTGAACTGAGAGAATAGCAACCTACTATTAAAAGATGAGGGAGGTAATGGATCATCCTGGAGAGAATGCTGGTTGAAGGGTTGATTCAGCCCTGATTCCTATCTTTGCTACTAGACATACCATGGTCCTGGGGTGTATATATATATATATATATATATATATATATATATATTTTTTTTTTTTTTTTTTTGCCTCTTTCAGGTTTTTGGAGCATAACTGTTCAATGCTCAGAACTTTGATTATATAGATCGAGAGTAGGGTATGTTCTTTCTTATAATTCTAATACCTATCTCCTGATGTGATTGTATTAGAGAAGACAGCACTGAGAAGTATTTAGGGTGAGATGGAGGTCATGAGCATAGGGACTTTCTTCATGATGAAGTAAGTGCCTTTATAGGGAGATATTCTTGAGAACATTCTTCTTCTCCATCTCTGTCTTCCTACTCCCATCTTTTTCCCCATGATTACATAAAGATGAAGTCCTGCGGGAGTGCACATAGTAAGACACCAGCCACCTATAACCCAAAAGGACAGTCCTCATTGGACACCAGTCATGCTGATACCCTGATGTTGGACTTCCAGCTTCCAGAACTCTGAGGAAGATTCCTGTTGTTAAATGAATGCATGGTGTATTGTTATGGCAGCCTGTGCTGACAAATACAGCCTGGAAGAGGTAAACTGACTGGATATCAGAGGATCAGGTAGCATATACTGCATGTGGGGGCCCCATTCTGCAGCACTGTGTATCAGAATTCTGCCGACAACCAAGGGACTTAGAGAGGACACTGAGCTCTAGATGTAAATTCAGCTTGGCTAATCTCATTTTTAACTCTGTATATGTGATAACTAAATTTATAAACCTTTACAAATAAATAAATCTGATGCTAGAAAAATAAAGGCAGGTGGAAGGAAGGAGAAAAAAATGAAAAGGGTTATGTACATGTCCCAATATCCTGCAGTGAATGCGATCGTTATGTACTGCAAATATATACAAATAACATTCAGCCTACTAAGACCCTGGGTAGAGACCTCAGCTAGTGATGTCCAGAGTATTGACCCATGAAAATTGTGAGATAATAAATGGGTGTTGCTTTAAGTCACTAAGTTGATAGATGTTCATTACAGAACACAGAAAACTAACACATAGGGCTTATTGCCAGTCTGCCTTTGCTTAGGTGAAAAACAAGACTTGCAGTAGGGTAACGGGTTTCCTTCACTCCTTAGAACCAATCCATTGAAATTTTGCACTGGTATAATTCACAATTGATTTGAAGAAAGCAAGGAGACTGTATCATGAAAAAATCTTGACTGATAGTATACTGATGGCATTTCTACAGTGAAGCACTTTGTATGTTGCTATGGATGTAATGATATTCACACCCCCATCCAATAATGCAAATCTTAACCTCAAAGATGAGATAGTATTAGGAAGTTGAACTCTTGGAGGTGACAAAGTCATGGCAGCAGAACCCTCATGACTAGGGTTGGTGGCCTTCTAACAGCCTGGATGACCTGTGTATCTTGTCCTAATAAGGTAGCTCAGGCTGGGTTTAACTAGGAATTGTGAGGACAAAGAGGGTGGGGAATAGTTACCAGCCATGGGTGAAAGTAAAAACAAACAAACAAACAAACAAACAATGCCATCAATAGTTCCTTTCCAAATAATATATCCAATTATTTCTCCTATTGTGGACAGTTGCTCTTTATTTGTTTTCAAACAAATTGTACTAGTTGGCTTGAGCATAGGAGTGTGTTCTGTTACCAGCTGGTTATCTGGCCTCCTTTTCTCCTGGGGAATTGAAAAATATAGGAACTTACCCATAACTTTTAAGCTTTAGCTTTTTCTGGACTCAGCATTAAGTTGAGGGAAAGTTGAGTTTTTTTTTTTTTTTTTTTTTCCATTTATGTATTTGGTATAGGGTCTCACTGTGCAGCTCGGACTCGTAGTGGTCCTCCTGTTTTCAGCCTCCCCAAAGCTGGGATTACAAGTGTGTGCCACTATACCTGGACTTTGTCACTGGCTCAGTGCACCCAGGGGCAGGGCTTGCATGGCATGCGGCACTGGGGATCAAACCCTTGTCCCTGTGCTTGCCAAGGCCGGTGCTTAGTCCACTGAGCTGCCTTGCCAGCCTGAAAGTTGTTTTGACAGGAAAAAGCACTACTCTGACTGTCCTTCCTTTTGTGTTAGAGAAAATTTCTCTATAAATTGAGAACCTTGTGGGTGTGCACTGTGCAGTCCTGAGGAAGCCTAGGCTAGTGCCTTCTGCATTATGCAGCACTTGATTGAGGATTGTTCCATCCTGAAAAGGAGCCTCTTTTCTCCACCACTTAGGCTCTCTTCATAATGCCCTCTCTGAAAGCTTCTTTCTTTTCATTATGTGGTCATAATTATTTCTCTGCTGAGTGTATAACCTAACACCTCTCCATACACAGTGCCAAGGTTTGAGACTATAATAAGCCGAATGCTCACCTTTGAAATCATTATTTCCATCATTAGAACACAGTTTATTCCATAAGTGGACATTAACATTTGAAAATGTGTCAACGAGAGTAAGAAATTCATCACCATATGGACCACCTGTCAGCTGATTAAAATGCAATGTTCTGATTTTCCTAGATTTCTTAAATGAGTCTAATACCCAACATCAGTTTACGTTCTGGTCTTAATTCAGTTCCTGCTGAATTGCTGAACTGTGAGGGCCAAAAAAAAATTGAATTGTAAGCAGGAAATAGAACAAAATGAAGCCAGAGGGGTGCCGAATGGGTCCACTGAGAGCAACACATCTTGAGAGGGATGGATGAGGCTGGTCCCCAGGACAGGGCTCCACTTCCCTCCTAGTGGGGCCCAAAGGTGGCTGTGGTTTCTGAATTTGGAATCCTATAGTTTTGAGCCCAAATAAGTCTGGTTTCTATGTTGAATTTCTTTTTAAAAAATTGATTGAGTTTATTGGTATAATTTAGGTATATGCAGTGATCTCATCCATCATAGAGAATTTGTACCAGCACATGATATATACCTTGATCTGTCTTTTTAATTTTTTCCTCCCATTCCCCTTCCTTCCTTTCAGTTCCTCTTTCCTTTCTTATTTACAAAGCTTTGTTTCCATTTTATTCTAGGCTGAATTTCTTGCAAGATTTTAATGAGATCATCCCTGCAATGGGGAAGGAGAAAAGGACAAGTGTTGTATTTTCTTCCCAGCAAAAAGCCACATTCTATCATCAGCACCATTGGAGCCATTAGTTGAAAAATTTAGCACACACAGAGAAAAGTGTGGATGGTAGGAGCAGAATATAAATTCTCAGGAAACTGGAATGTGGGAGTGAATCTTATGTCAACCCAGAAGTTTTCTGGATGATTCTTGTAGTCAAGGTAACTTCTTTTTTTTTTTTTTTCAAGGTAACTTCTTGCTAAAACCTATATAGAGAACCAGCAAAGTAAGATGGTACAATTACAGTGACCTCAACCAGTCACCTTTCAGCTTCTGGAATATCTGAAATGGGTAATTTTTTTGGTCATGTATTTCACAGCTTCTTGCCAGTGAATTCAATGTCTTCTCATTGTCTAATACTGTATAATAAACCACCCCAATTGTAATGGCTTAAAATAACACTTACTTTACTCATGAATGTGAAATTTGGGCAGGGCTCAGTGGGGCAGTTGGAATGTCAGTTTCTGCAGCTTGAAGACTTGGGTTAGTATTATCTGAAGTTACCTTCACTCACCTACATTGAGATTACTGGCAGGAAGGGTGAAACATCCGGGTATAGCACAAAGGGGTGTTTTTAGGGTACTGCCTTTCACCTTTCCTTCATTCTCTTCCTCCTTTCTTTCAACTAACAAATAATTTGTGTATATTTACTGCTCACATGTATTGAAGTATACTTTGCAGAATGTCTAAATTGAGTATGAATGTATACATTATCTTGCATATTTATCATTTGTGGTGAGAACATTTGAAATCTACTCTTCACGATTTTGAAGAACACATCATTTTAACTAGAGTTATACTATTGTGTTATTATCTTAATTTCTTGAACATATTCCTGTTATCCAAGTGAAATTTTGTGTCCTTTGATTAAAATTTCCCCAATGCACCTTCCAGTTTCTGGTAACCATTTCACTCTCTGCTCCAGTGAATCAAACTGTGTTAGAATCCACATCTGAGTAATAGCATGTTGTATTTTTCTTTAGTGCCAGGCATATTTCATTTAACATAACTTCATGTAGGTTCATTCATGCTGTTGCAAGTAACAGAATTTCCTTCTTTTTAAAGGCTGAAAACTGGTCCATTTTACAATGGTCCATGCATACAATTCTTACATATTTTAGACAAAATCTAAAGACACTTTTGATTGTTATAATTACGTTGGCTAGGGGCAAGGAGGGAATCTAGAAAGAAGAGGCAATGCTATTGCTAACCATTCTCTGATGCCCAGGTCTGTCCCTAGAGCAAAAATTATTTGGTACCAAATGTTAATGCAAAAGAGAAAGCCTCTTTCTTTCTGGGTATGAAAGAAAGAAGACATTTTCTTTGTCTATTCATCTGTTGATTCCACACCTTTGTTGTCTTGACTAGTGTGGCAATGATCATGTGAGTGCAGATCTCTCTTTGGTACGCTGACGTCATTTATTTTGGAAACATACCCAGCAGTGAGGTTGGTTAGGGTTTTGAGGAACCTCCATACTGTTTTGCTTACTGGATGTGCTAATTTACATTCACACTAACGGTGTATAAGGGTTTCCTTTTCTTCACATTCTCAGCAACGCTTGTTGTTTAGCTTGTGTCTTTTTGAAACTAGCTGTTCTAACAGGTGTGAAGTGGTATCTCACTGTGGTTTTGATTTATATTTCCCTGATGATCAGTGATACTGAACATTTTTTCATATTGGACATTTGTGTGTCCCCTTTTGAGAAATTTCTATTTCAGTTTTTGCTCATGTTTAAATACAGAGTTATTTCAGTTCTTTACATATTTTAGATATTAATTCTTTTAAGATGTATGTTTTGTAAGTGTTTTTGCTCATTTTTTAGGTTTTTTTTTTTGATAGTTTTCTTTTAGATGTGGAAGTTTTTAGTTTAGTATAATCCCTTTTAGTTTTGCTTTTGTTCCCTGTGCTTTTAGGGTTATATATGAAAAATCATGGCTCAGATCAATGTCGTGGAACTTTCATGTTTTCTTCTAGTAGTTTTGAAGCTTTGGGTCTTGTATTTAAACCTTTCTTCATGTTGAGTTGGTTTTTGCATATGGTATAAGACAAAGGTCTAATTTCATTCCTTAGCATGTGAATATCCAGTTTTTCCAGCACCATTCACTGAACAGACTGTCCTTTCCTTAGTGTGTGTTCTTGCAACCTTTGTTGAAAATTAGTTGAATGCAAATACCAGGACTTATTCCTGGATTCTTACTATGTTGGACATTGTTGTATCTCTGTGTAGTTTTTCTGTGTGGTACCTCTGTGTGTGGAAAACATTTGACAAAGTTTAAAGACACTTCTGGTTGTTACAATTATGTTGGTTAGGGGAAAGGAGGGAATCTAGAAAGAAGAGGCAGTGCTGTTGCTAAACACCCCATGACGTTCAGGTCTGTTCCCAGAGCAAAAATTATTTGGTACCAAACGTTAATACAAACGAGAAAGCCTGCCCTAGGGATCTGATGATATCTGAAAAGCGGAATACACAGCATACTTGTGAAGATTTTTATATCTATGTGTAGACTTTTTTTCCCCCTTTGGCTGGGTCAGTTGGCCCTGTGGGTGGGGCTGCTGTGGCATGTGTTGCCGGGGATCAAACCACAGTCCCCTGCACCTGTCTAAGCTTGCCTAAACAGGCGCTTTATGCCGCTGAGCTGTCTGGCCAGCCCTGGACTTTGGTTTTTCTTCTTTAGATACAGCTCTGTGGTTTTCAATGCCTAGCGTGCAAGGAATAACTGATCAAAGCCATGCACATAAAACAATGTTATATTCTTGATGGATGTTTAAGAATTTCCCCAAGAGCAACTTCTTCCCTGTGATTTTTTTCCTGATGTATTGATTTTATTTTAATATTTTATTCATTTATTCATTTGATACAGGGTCTCACTACACAGCTCAGGTTCAGTAGTGATCCTCTTGTCTCAGCCTCCCCAGCACTGGGATTACAGGTGTGCTCCACCACACCCAGTTTTGGTGACCAGCGCGGCAGTACAGCATGCAGTACTGGCGATTGAACTCTGGTCCTTGTGCTTGCCAGGCAGGTGTTTAGATCGCTGAGCTATCTCCCCAACCCTGATGTATTGATTTTAGAACTTCACTTAAAATATGTTGTAGTTGTGGTACATAACTACAGAATCAAGGACTTGATGAAGATCTTTACTACTAATCAATAGCTAACCCTGATATCTACTCTAGACATTTTATATGACATTGTTTTTTCTGCTGGTATTTATATGATATATTCAGAAACTTACCTGACATTGGCCAGATATTGTTCTAGGTATTGAACATACAAAGAATGATAAGACATTGACCAGAGCGAGAAAGAAAGAAAAAATTCATGACATTGTAAGTATAACATAAGCTTGTTATTATAGGACAAGATGTTGATGTTGAGAGCTAACGATCAACTACAATAGTCTAAGCCAAGCTGGGGAAGGATACTTTAGACAAAAGGAAAACTTATGACAGCACTAAGGGGCGAAAGGAGTGTGGCAACTTTGAGGAAGAGAAAGAAAATTAAAGTGGCTGCTCTGCAAACTGAACATAGAGAGAGGAGCAGCAGATCTGAGGTGATGAACAAGGATAACAAGGTCACGCAGTGCTGGCTAGGCTGCAACAGTTATCTCTGATGTTATAATAAATACACATGCTGAGGAAGAAGTGATGAAGAGGTGTCACAATACTCATGTTCCCAAACTCACCCTGTGCTATTTCGGTGCTCTGCGTGGGTGCTGAGCCCCTCGTGGAGCCCTGAAGCTACAAAGAAGAGCTTGTTCTGTAGAGGTACCGAGGAGGAAGACTTAGAGGATGAGAGAAAGTGGGCGATGAGAGGGAGACAAGGCCTAGATTTATGTGATTCCCATAACCACTGTTTGTATTTTTCTCCTGAAACACCATTCCCAGGATGCAGATGTCTGGAGATAGTAAGGGGTTAGCTTCCCTCAGGTTTGAGGGTTTGCCGGCCAGGTGGAATGGAATGAAAGCAGCAAGAAACAGGGCTACCAGGGAGTCATTGTAATGATAAACCATGAACAGCAATGGGGGGGGGGGAAGGAAAGCAGAGGGAATGGACTGCAAGTGGAAAGAATTATTTTGCCTTTCTCAGGGATGGTCTGCTGTTGTGAGGTTATTGGAGCAATTGAGTTGAAAAGATAGAAACGTTTGAATGAATAATGTTTGAATGATGCAGAGCTCAGAGTATGACCAAAGGAGGCTGAGACTCAGCTGGTGGCAGAGAAGGTATCTGGAGGTGCTGCTATCAAGGTCTAGAGCATTGCATGAGATGGTACAGAGTACGCATGACCAAGCTCCAGGGAGTGCCCTTCACATAGATGACAATACCCATTTTTCTTCTGGAACTGTGTAATGGGTGACAGCGCCAGGGAATGAAAACTCAGGATACTGGATGGAAACTCCATGGAGGGGTTGAAGTCACTGGAAATGATAGTAAGAATGGGACAAAGAAGGACCAGGCTACTCATTGAGAGCAATGACAAGGGAAAGAGAGGAGAGGGCCAGAAGGTGTCATCCCCAAGGAAGTGGCCAGAGTGCCAAGCAGTAGCTGTGCAGAAGTGTCATTGGAGATGACATCACCGATGACTGTGCGAGTCCCATGCAGGAGGTGACAGCTCACCACCTGCAAGGGAGTTCCAGTGGAACTGCGCTCAGTGGACACCTGATTTTCAAACACCAAAACAGAAGTATAAAGACTTTATAGATCTTGTAGTAACAGCTCTAGGGGCCACAATGAAAGGGTTTGGGAGAAGGGAGGGGTTGGGCTTGGGTCTGAGTTGAAGAAACAAGAGCCTCCAGGGATGGTAATAATGAAGAGGAGAGCATTCGGCAAGGGAGAGCATGAAGGCTAGATTCAAATCTGGTATATCTGATTGTCAAAGCCCTGTGCTTTCCTTTCTTTAACTGGAGCTTCGCAGCTTTAGCCTTACATGAATTTAGGACCAGCAGGACCAGGCAAGTCTGTATTAGTAGAAGCTGGCCTGTGCATTGCATCTTGGCTTGCAGCATCTTGCACTTCTACCCACCACTAGATGCAGTAGAGCCCCCTCCCCCAGCCCGGTTGAGACAAGCAAGAAAGCCACATTGCCAGTTATTCCTTGAAGAGACTGCCTAAGAATGTCTTGGGTGAGAAACAGTGCTCTAAATCATGTATCTGAGCTAATTCAAAAGCTGGTGATTAGAAGTTCATATACTTACAGCTGGAAAACACCACCAAAAATATCTTTACATTTTCCTCTACTTTTGTGTGTTTTAGAAGACTGTATGTAGTTCATATGTGTGCATTCTCTAATCCAGGCAGTGAGCTGTTTCTTAGACGAGGTCATTTTTGCTTGTATTGTTTTACAGAGATAATTCTCCATTGGAAATTCCTTTCCAGAAAACAGCCTCAGAATTCGTTAGAGTTTCTAACCCTAAGGGGGAAGAGTGGTGAACTGCACAGTGCTTGATACTCTCTGGCAGTCCAGGTAAAATGAAAATGTGAGGGTTTTTGCTGTTGCTGTTCCCAAAACAATTTGGCCTGTGTGCAAAGATCTGACTCTGACAGCAGCCAAACTGCCCTTTGGCTGTGGGAGAAGCTCAGAGAGGCCCGGGTGACAGAGCCCCAGAGGGGTTTGGCACCGGCTCCTGCTGACTTCATTCCCCCTGCCAGTCGGAGCTGATTTGTGGGGCTGTGTCTGGTGCCAGGGGCTGGGTGGGAAAGGGGAAGTAAATTCAAACAAAAGAATGCCCCTGAAGTGTCTGAAAAGAGGCTTTTAGCAGCATTCTTTCAGTGCTCTCAGCCAGACGGAAGGTGCAAAGATTTAAAAAGCAGCCACAACCACTTTGGAGAATGGCAGGCTGGATCCAACACAGTGATAGTATCGCATCTATTTGTTGGATAAAGGACTTCATTGTATCACAAAATAAAACATGTTTCTCTTTCCAGTTCTTGCTTGGTGACAAAGCTTAAAAACTGAGCTTACAGAGGAGCAGCCTGAATACTTGGCAAGGGCTGCCTTTAGACATACTTCTTCCAATATATCTGATTGAAAGGGTTTTCATACTGCTTTCCTGGCCTGGTATAATTTGCAAACAGTCTCTCTCTCTCTCTCTCTCTCTCTCTCTCTCTCTCTCTCTCTCTCTCTCTCTCTCGTGGAAGGAACTGATAAAAGCAGTCAAAACTTCTTTTGGACATTTATAAGCTTGTTAACTTTTGGTATAGGGTAGCAAATGCCATTAATTAGCAGTCCCCTAGGTCCCCTAGGGTGGCCCAGTTCCTCTGTTGTGGTACATCCACCCCACCCCTTTCCTGAACAATAAAATATCTTCCCAATATCTTGATGAATCCTTCCCAATATTTTGATTAAATCCTTTGTCTTCAGAGTTTTATTAGATTCTCAGATATCCTTATATATGAAACCCTCTCCCCAGCCTAAAGATGGAATTAATTTTTCTCAGTAAAAGTCTAGTTAAGAAAATCTTCCCAGTTAAAAGATCTTCCTGGTTAAGAAATCTGGGGCCTGGCTGTAAAGAGAATTTCTCATGAACGTAAGACTGCATAGTTTATCTTAAAGTGTCACGTATTGAATGATCCCATTTACATGATATTCTCAAAATGATGAAACCACAGAGACGGGGACTTGATCAGTCGTTGCCAGGGATTAGGTACAAGAGTGAGGGCGTGACTAGGGAAAGGGTAGTTGAGGGAATTCTTTTGTGATGACAGAACAGTGCCGCTAGATCTTGATTGAGTTGGTGGTTATACAAGTCTACACTTGGGATAAGATGTCACAGGATTACATGCATGCCAACAAAAATACTGCAGAAATGGATGAAATCTGAGGAAGGTATGTAATCTAGTTAATTGCATGGTGCCAGCTTGGATTTCCTGGTTGCGATCGTGTACTACAGATATGAGATGTCGCCCTTGGGAGAGACTAGGTGAGGGGTACACAGAACCTCTTTGTACTATTTTTATAGCTTCTTGTTGGTTTACAATTATTTCAAAGTAAAAACTTGAAAAGAAGATTAAAAACCACCACATTATATGACTTTTTGGCATCCAGCATAGCAGAGAGGCTGTTGAGGTCCCAGAGTAGGTGATTAAGAAATTAATAAAATTGATTACTCAATGAAAAAAGGGATCTTCTTGTGTCATGTCAATGGAAGTGTGAAAGTAGGGTGCCAATAGATGACGTGTTTGAGTACTTAATGTGCCATGTGTTGGAGCATTGTAAGCACTTATTTAATCCTTGTAAGAACTTTATTTAAAAAAATTTGTTCCTGTAAAAATAGTTGATTTTATGTATTTGGTAAAAGTATAAAGAAGGACAAGGGGATTACTAATTACAAAGTCTAGGTAAGAGGTGACATTGAGGGTAGGAAGAGCTATGTTGGTCAGAGGTGGTAGAGCAAGAGTGGGTATTATGGGTACTTGTTGTATTATTAGTTTTAAGGTTGTTTTACACACACACACACACACACACACAGGCTTTTGTTTGTGTGATACAATTTGCATATGTTAAACATAGTAGGGAAAATATATAAATATGAAAACAAAACAAAACAGAACCAAGGGCGATTGGTAGTGTGATGATTGTTTCATTGACAAAGGACACTTTTCCCTTTGGGAAGATACCTGGCTCTTCTTTGTGGGTTCCTGACCCACTCCAGCTTCTCAAGAAAGGCTCCTGGCATGTACTGTCCAAGACATGTCTCCCAGCGAGGAGCGTTGTGGGGAAAATGGAAATGATTTTCTGCGTGAACTCTGACAGGAGACTGGTGAGCTATGCATTCTGCACAGCCCCTGGCCCTCGCGGAGGGAGGGACAATCTCCGTGTCTGTAGGTTGAGTACTCTTGCTTTGCAGTTGCAAGGCTTTAAGATTTGAAGATAACAGGGAGTCTAGCAGGGTGGGTGAATCTTAAAGTTTAATAAGAGGAAAGGGACTTTGGAATACATGCAGAAGTTAGAACTTGTTCCAGGTCTCATAGCTACGAAGAACTCCTGAGTGCACGAGAGCATGACATTCCAGACTGGGAACTTTCACTGTTCATGGTACTTGCTTATATTTTCCATGCAGGCTCAGGGCACCAGCAGAGATATATGCAATTTGTCAGGTACAAACAACATGGCAAATAAATCACTCTGTTATTCATCTTTCTGATGCTGCGACAAAATACCTGAGATAATAAACTTAAATGGAGAAAAAGTATTGCATTGTGATTTAGAAGTCTAAGAAACTGTGGAGTCCCACAGCCACATTGCTTTGGGCCTGTGGCATCCCAATATTCATGGTCAGAGAGCATAGTGAAGATATGTGGTCACTGTATTGCCTGTAGAAGCAAAAAGAGAAAGGAAGAGCCTGGGTCCTGATATCTCCTTGAATGCCTTTACCTCCTCCTAGCTGACTGACTTTATTTCTTTTTTTTTTTTCCTTTTCTTTTTTTTAGTGTATTTGGTACAGGGTCTCACTAGGAAGCTCAGACTTATAGGGATCCTTGTGTTTTCAGCCTCCCTAGAGCTGGGATTACAGGCGTGTGCCACCATGCCTGGACTTGGTTACCGGCTCAGCAAGCCTCGGGAGCGGGGCTGGTGCAGCATGGGATATTGGGGTCCAACCCAGGTCCCTGTGCTTGCCCAAGCAGGTGCTTAGTCTGCTGAGCTATTCTTTCTTTCTTTCTTTCTTTCTTTCTTTCTTTCTTTCTTTCTTTCTTTCTTTCTTTCTTTCTTTCCTTCCTTCCTTCCTTCCTTCCTTCTTTCTTTCTTTCTTTCTTTCTTTCTTTCTTTCTTTCTTTCTTTCTTTCTTTCTTTCCTTCCTTCCTTCCTTCCTTCCTTCCTTCCTTCCTT
>NW_004524654.1:867105-871202 GCF_000260255.1 Octodon degus
CTCTCTCTCTCTCTGCAGTACTGAGGATTAAACTCATGACCTTGCACTTGCCAGGCAAGCATTTATTCTACAGAGGTATCTCCCCAGCCCCTTGACCCTGTTTCATTTTACTTTTTTTTTGGGACTCTGTTTCTGGAAGGCTCTGCCACTTCCCCGTAGCACTATAGGCTGGTGACTAAGTGTTCAGCACACAGGCCTTGGGGCCAAACTTTAACATACACAGCTTGGAGTTAGGTTTTTGGTTATAGTGTTTTTCAGCTGTTTTCACAGTGCCACGTGTCTTTAGCTGCTGTGCTGGAGTGAGCCTGAACTCTAGGACGACTGCAGTGAGGCTTCTTTGGAAAGCTAACAAGGAATCACAGTAGTCTGGAAATAGTTGTGCTTAATTCATTTTTTTTTCTTTTAAAAAAGTAATGTGAATATTTGCTTTCTATAAAAATATAAACAGCATTGGGCCGGGGAGATGGCTCAGTGGAATAAGCGCTTCCCTGGCATAGCGCAAGGGCCTGAGTTCAATCCTTGGTTCCGCAAAAAAACAAAAACAAAAACAAAACGAAAAGAAAAACCAGCATATATATAATATATGTATACATGCACTCATGTGTGTGCATAAAGTTAAGTTGATCAAAATTATTTGATTTATATTTTTCACACCTTTTTCTCTGTATTTACATATAGATATCAAACATGTACAAGTGGTTTTTAAAAATAAATGAGATTGCACTATTTTTTATTTTGTGATTTTTTGGTCTGTAATTCTTAAAACCTTTTTATTTTATTGATACATTTTAAATATACATGATGATAACATTCTTTATAGAGAGTTTGTACCTGCCATGATAAGTCTTGCTTCTTCTATTTTTCCCATTCCCCTCCCCTCCCTTCAATCCATCTTCCTTTCTTTATTTACAAAAGCCTAGATTCCACACTTTTTTCTTCTGTTCTTTTTATCTTCGACTCTTTCCTTTACCCTCTCCCCTCTCTTATTCTCCTTCTCACTTTAACATTTTCTTACTATTTCCCAATATCCATTCCACATTTTATTCCTTATTTAAGCTATAAGTTTCTCATGCTGGAGAAACTATGCAATATCTGAATATGTGCGCCTGATTTATTTCACTTAAGAATTGGTGTCAAAGTGCATCTAGTTACCTAAAAATGTCTCGAACTTATCCTTATTTATAGCACCGTAGTAATTCAGTGCATAAAAAACCCCATATCTTCTTTGTCCATTCATCAGTTGATGGACGTTTGGGCTGTTTCCAAATTTTGCTATTATAAATTGTGCTGCTATAAACACAGGTGTGCATACATTGCTGTGGTGTGATGCTTTTATTTCTTTTGGGAAGATACCAAGAAGGGAAATAGATGGGTCAAATGGATCCTGTGGTCTTAGTTTTTGAGGAATATCTACAGGGATCTATACAGTGGCCGTACCAGTCTACACTCCCACCAAAAATGGAGAAGCGTTCTTTTTTCACAACAACCTCACCAGCATTTTTTATTGGTTGATTTCTTGATTATAGCCATTCATTCTGGAATGATTTGGAATCTGAATATTGTTTCGATTTGCATCTCTTGAATGATCAGTGGTGTTGAGCACTCTTTTCATATATTTATTTGCCATTTATATTTCATCATATGAGAAGTATTCACTTCAGATGCCTATTTTTTGACTGGGTTTTAAAATTTGGAGATCTGATGGTTTTAGTTCTTCATGTATTCTAGATGTTAGTCCTTTGTCTAAGGCATAGCGAGCAGATTTTTCCCCCGCATTTTGGGTTATTTCTTTACTCTGCTGGTGGTTTCTTTTGCTGTACAAAAGCTTTTTAAGAAGATGAGATGCCAGTTGATTCTTTGTGGCAATTCCTGTACAACTGGGGTTTTGTTCATGAAGTCTGCCTACAATATCTTCAAGAGTTCCATCTATCCTATTCAGCAGATTTAGTGTTTATGTTTGAATATTTAGATCTTTGATCCATTTAGATTTTAATTTGGTGAATGGTAAAAATATGGGTTTAGTGTTAATCTTTGGAATAAGGTTGTCTCCCTAGTGTAAGAACCTGAAAGAATAAATAAAAAATGAAAGGAATAATAGACATAGTAAAATGGAAAGAAACTGAACAGAAGGAATACATAATAAGGATGAGGGAAAGGAAGAAAAAGACAGAAAAAAAAGTAAGGGGAAAAATCATGCAAGTATATATTCAAGATAGCTAAAATGATTGTAGTACTCATTACCATCAGTTTTTTGAAAGTAGTAGTTAATGTTTAAAATTTCCACATTGACTAATTCTATATGTTGTTATCTATATTCTAAGCAACCATATCAAAGACAGCAAAGTACAATATAAAAACCGCTGCTAAATACCTCTCATCTTGTTCTTCTAAACATGTACTATTTCTAATGTTTAATCAATTAATATTCTCTCTTTAAAATAAATTAAAAGAATAAAGTAAAGCAGCACAAGAAAAAATTAGTTTATTGAAAGTAAGCATTAATGTTTAATTATTTGACCAATTTTGCATGCCTATATCTATTAATTTAAACAACAGATTTGATGATGAAAATACATAACATGACAACCATTGTTGAATTTTTATTCTTGTTTTGAAACTCTGTGCCATTTGTACGGTTGCTTGTTACTCTGTTTTTGTCTTTGTTCTTGCTATTTATTTTTACTCTTTAAAATAAAATACGAAAAAAAGGAGAATAGCCACACCTTGAAAATCTGTCTAGACGCTATTAAGGTAGCCACCAGAGAGCCTGTACTGAGTTACCTTACCAGAGAAGGTACTTACTCATTTTGCCACATTCCTGCCATAAGAATATGTAAGAGATTTTTAAAAGATTTGCCAACCTGAAAGATTAAAAGTAATATTATTGTGTTGCTTTAACATTCATTTCCCTGATTCCTAGTGAGGTTGCATATTCTTTTGGTACTAACTTGC
The DNA here is from genome assembly GCF_000260255.1 of Octodon degus. Lineage (NCBI taxonomy): Eukaryota > Metazoa > Chordata > Mammalia > Rodentia > Octodontidae > Octodon > Octodon degus. The sequence continues at coordinate 870,058 of NW_004524654.1, forward strand.
CATTTTTGTTGGTTTTGTTTATTACCTGAACACATCTACTTTCCTTTAAAACTGTACTTATTATTAGGCACTGTTGATGAGTAGTTAGTATCTTTATTATGAAACAAGTATTTCTTTTTGCTGTGTTCTTTTTTGCTTTAAAGCTTGTTTGGTGTGTTATTTGACTTAATGATATTTTAAATTTCTGAGTTGCCAAATCAGTACCTTGAATAATTTGCACACTTTGTGTTTTGATAAAGACAATATTTCGCAAGATCATTAAGTTATTATCTTGAAATTTCTTATAATAGGCTTTTAGTCCAACCAAGATTTATTTTTGTAGCAGTATAAAAGATCTAATTTTTATATATTTTCTTCAAATCTCCATTTGCCCACTAGCATAACTGTCTATTTCATCCCTTCTTGTCATGTGCTAAATTTACATTTGTTTTCTTAAGCTATTTTCTTCTATTTAGTCTCATGGCAGTATCACGCTGAAAAATTATTAGTTTTTGCTTGGGTTACTGTTTGCACACATACCCTTACAGTTAAATTTCAGATTCATTTTTTTCTATTCTGTAGAAAGCCCTCCTGCACTTCTGACTCATATTTTAGTGAGTTTACAAACTACTTATGGGAAGCTTCATGTTTTATAAAATTTAGTCTTCCTATTTATTTGGAAAAAAACATTTTTGGTACTTCAGTAAAGTAGCTTAATCATATGGTTTATGTTTCTTTTTTATTTGGTTATTTCTAGTTACTTTATAGTTTTTTGTTACCTGAATATTTAAAAATTGTGTAATACTTTCCATTAAGTTGTTTTTTCTAATATAGAAAATTTTTTTTTGTAGTAAGTAAATGATTAGTGTAAAAATGAAACAAAGAAAATTATTTTCCAAAAATTAAAGCAAAGGGAATGAACTTATTCAAAAGGAAAGAGTTACTGAGTTGAGGAGATGGGTAGGAGAGGGAGTGGAGGAGAGATATAAATCTATGTATGTAAGCAGGATGGTTTGGACAACTGTACTGTGAACTTCTGTTGGTCTATGGAAAGGAGCCGATAATGCTTAATTTGTTTTGTCTCCTTTTTTTTCCACTTTATTTATTTTTTTGTGTGTTATGTTTATTTTTTTTGACATCAGTTATTTTTATTTTAAAGAAAAAAA
>NW_004524654.1:872718-890769 GCF_000260255.1 Octodon degus
GCACTTAGTACTTCTTTGATTATAGTTACCACTACATTTTTTAGTTCCAAAATTATTTCTGATCTGATTTCTTCTATGCCTTTCTGCAGTTGATTCTTTACTGTCAACGCTATTATTTCAGAGATATCTGGTGTGTGATTTCCAGTTTCCTCAGTGCTAGTGTCTTCTGCATTTGTACTAGGTGGACTTGGGGCCTGAGACTGCATTTTATTCCTTCTCCTTGTCATGTTGTATACCACTGTCTTCTGACCTTTGGTGTAGAACTTAGATAGAGTTAGTACCTTAGCACTAGGTCTGGATCTATGAAGTTCAAATTCCTCCAGGTGGGTGTTGTTTGGTTCTGGCTGTGTGCTCCACTTCTTTCTGCTGCAGGCGTTAGAGTTGAACCCTTTATGTCTCTCTGGGAAGATGTTCTGCTCCTGAATCAGCTGAGTGGGTCTTGCCTCTAGCCTCTTTGCATGGAGTTCTGCTGAAGGGTTCCCTGCTGGGCCTGCAGCCTGGGTCGAATGAGGATCCAGTGGGCCCCGGGTCGTCTCACTCACTTGCTGGGCCTGCGCTCCGGGTCTATTCAGGATCCCGCGGCCTGGGTCATCTCTGTCTCCTTTTTAAAAATTATTTCTCCTTTAAATTTCTCATGTGTTTCTTTTTTCTTTCTTCTTCCAATTTTTCATGCATATACCTGGTAATATGAATAACTGGTTGGAAGACAACACTGCACATTACAACAAATGCTTTTACTTTGTTCATATTACTTTGTTAAGTGAAATTTTGTATCACTTGTAATTTTTCTGTTTTAATACTATTTTGTACTCTTTTTTATAAAATAAAAGATTAAAGCAAAGAAGACAGAATACAAAGAGATGCTATGTGAGTCTTTTAATGGTTGATCTTGTCATTTGTATCTCACCAAACCTTCCTACTGGTTCTCTGTACTTTTTGGTTTATGTTTTCTAATTTTTAAAATAAAGAAGCATGTCATCTGACAGCAATGTCAATATTGTTCATTCTTTTCCAATATGTATAAGGTTCGCCAAATTTTCTTATCTAATTGCATGGATTAAGTCCTCCAGAATAATACTGAATGTCATCATTCTCTAGTTTGGTGAGAATATTTCTGTTATTTCATTATAAAGTATGATCTTTCATGTAGCAGTTTTTTTTTTTCAAGTTGGTGACTAGTAATATAGCGAGTTGCACTAGTAAAAGTCTAAATTTGAAACTTGTTGAACTGCAGAAAATCTCTACCTAGCAATTTTAAGAAATGATTTAACTACAGACATAACTTCAGCATAGTGATAAAATCAGAAAGTGATGCTTTCAAATATTTTCAAAGAACACAGGATGGAGGAAAGGCAGAAAATGGAATGCACAATACAAGCAAACTGCTTATTTCAAGGTGAGTTTATATATACCAATTATTTTTTAATATTTAATTGAAGCATTTAAAACACATGCTCTGTGTAAATTTAATCTTTCTAAAAGAAATAAAATATAAATTTTAAGCAATTAGTGCAAAAAACGAAACAAAACTAATCAGCCAAAAATTAAAGCAAAGGAGAAAGAAACATATAAAGGTGATAGATGAGTAAAAAATGATAATAGGAAAGAAACCAGTTGTCAGTTACAAACTATCACGTACCTAAAAAAGATGGTGAGAGTAAAATAGCTTATCAATAGGTAGGAACACAGGGTTAGAGAATAAAATCCAGGAATTTGATATTTACAAGAACCACAGGAAGAAAGCACAAATGGTTAGTTGCATCAAGTTATATCATGAAAATTACAATACAAAGATAGGTGGAACAAGATTAATTACTAAGAGAATAGATTCCAATAGGAGAGCTTTTATATGGTCAAATAGGTTATAACATGCTATTGAAAGGTGTGGTCCATTGAGAACACAAAACTAGTTAGGTACTATAGTGAAGGCATTTAGCATTCATCTAATGTGGTACGTTGTCAGTCTCCTAGATTTTTCAGCCTCTTAGTGTTAGACATGGCTGTTTACTTACAAACAGGAGAGTGCAAGTTCTTAACTATTAAGGGACATGGCAACTGGTCTTAGCCTGGGAGGGCGAGGAGCCGAGATGCAGAGGGATGTTTAACTACTGTCTTCTGGGACTTTGGTGAACTGTATGCCTCCTATGGCTCAGTCCAAAGTAGTTTTAAGTAGAATCCAACCCAAGGAGGTTTTGAAAACTGCAGTAACCTGTAACAGCGCTCTTACTAGGAATCCCTGGGATTAAGATCTTGCTGTGCACAAATCATCTGAGTGAATTAAACACGTAATTGAAAGGTTCATCGTATGCTACTAGAATGGTTTACTGTACCAGAAATAAAATGAAAATGAAATCATTTTCTCTTTCAAATAAATATTATATACTGCAGGCTTCACTGGCTCCATTAGCACTATCTGACTGCAGAGAGGTGATTATATTATTTATAACACAGGCAGATACTAAAAGGTTCGTTCAACTTCAGGCAGAGAAATGTGGGATTTTTTTTCCTTCTTTGTTCAGTATTTTTTTTTGTTCCTTTCTGTATTTTTCTAAAACCTACAGACTGGATTTTTGTTTGTTTTTCACTCCAGAGCAGGCAGCCATTTTAGAAAGATGTTTCTCGGCTCAGCTTTTGAGCGAGGTACAGCTAGCAGCAGCATGAGTCTGGTATGAGGATTGTTCGTTATCCTCTGGTTGGGTCACGATTGCTTTGTGGGTTACCTTCCTTTGTATAAACTAAGGCCCTCAGAATGTGTTTGCAGTAAATAAAATGCTTGTCACACCAGTCACCAAACCTTTAATAAGTTCTTTGAAGCTACAAGGAGACTCTAGGTAAGAAAATCCTTATCATTGCTCTGCACAATATGATAAGAAGAAAATAATCATTATTATTCATGGAGTATTCATAAGGCATCACAGTCTTCATATATATCATTTGCGGTCTGATATAGAAACCAGGGATCAATGATATAATTGTTGACTCAATGCCACTTTATACAAATCAGAACCAGGGTTGAACTAGCACCCAAATATGAATGATTCATAGTTTTAAAAAAAGAAATGGTTGAAAATTCTTTGATTTTTAGGTTTCGTTTACATTCCCTCAAATACAGGTGGAAGGGGCCGGGGAGATGGCTCAGTGGAATAGCGCTTCCCTGTCAAATATAGGTGGACTTGTGGTTGCATCAGCCGAATAGATGTGACTGAAGTGGTGCTATATGCCTTTCCAAGAGAGGTCATGAAAGGTCATGTCTCTGTCTTGTTTTCCATAACTGTTACTTTTGGAACCCTGAGCTACCTACCAGGTAGATGCCTAACTGTCCAGGTGCTCCCATGCTCCATGAAAGCCCTGGTCATAGGGAGTGGCCAGTGTGGAAGTGTTGCAGCTCCAGATAAACACAAACTCTGAGACATCCCTGTGCAGGTGCCAGGATTGCAGTTAGATATGGCTATTCACTTACCAAGAGAAGAGATGGCGGGTCCTGAGAATACGGTTGACAAGGCTGCTGGGCTAGCCTGGGATGTGTGCAAAACATTTTCTGAGGAACTGATGTGCAGAGGGATGAATTTTGAAAGGTAAGAGCATAAGAAGCAAGAACTCTTAAACACTTTTCCGGATTCAGAAACAGGTTACAATTTCATCTTCCCAAGAAGACATGCAATTGACATTGAAGAAACTCTAGAGGATTCTAGCCTCCAGCATCCAATTTTCCCCAGACATTGGGCTCTTTCTACTTGAAGAACTATGCCTTGTGGAACATGAGTGGGCCATTCTTCTGGTCTCCCATCCAAATTTCTGACAACCAACACCCTGAGCAAAATAAAATCCTTGTCGATGTCACTATATTTGTGGTGCTTTGTTATGGAGTAGTATTTTGTAGACTTAGGAGGGCTCTTAGTAATTGGCTAATCTGCTTTACCTTAAATAAGGAGAATCTCAGTCAACTATATCTAGTGGCTAGGTTACACAGTGGTGGAGTGGACCAAATCTGGCACTCAGAAGGTGTTGTAGTTTATGTTTAGTTGTCCCACCAAAGCCTCATGCAGTCACGGGGAGGGGACTTTTAGAGTTTGAGATTAATTCATGATCAAGGCTGGGATTATAGGTTTTAGTGCTGCTGGGATTATGGGTGTGAGTACTTCCCCAGCCTGGGGTGGAGAGCCTGAATGCAGTTTAAGGGAGACTAACTTGCTCTCTGTAGCCGTTGTTGCTGCTACTCCTCCTTTTTGCTCCCTTGCTCTTTGCTGCCATGAAAGGTCGCTCTCTACTATGTACCACTCTGCCTTGGAGCCAGCTGAGTATGGACTGAAACCTCCATTAACTGTGAGTTAAAGAAACCTTTCCTTACTTAGTTCTGGGTGTTGGGTATGTATTCCAGCAACAAGAGAAACTGAGGTAGAATTGCTTTTATTTTTCTCCCAACGTTTTGAGATTTAGCAATTATTAAATTTTTCAAAAATTCAAAATTATACCTCCTCTTGGAAAGTAAAAAAAGCCTGAAAACACTGGGCCTGCTTCTGGTAAGAAAACAGTCCCATAAATCTGTGTAGCAGCTGCCTTCCTCACATGGGGCTTTGCTTCTAGTGTCAGGGTCCCCAGCACCCCTGCTTGCTTTACTGACCCTCTGTGTCCCCTGCCTGCTGTGAGAATTTGTGGACTTGAGAAGACGATCCTGTAACCTGTTTCTGAATATTGAAAAGTGCTTAAGAGTTCTTGTTTTTTATGCTTTTATCTTCTAAAATTCAAGTTCAAGTTTCATTATTCTAATCTATTTTGCATTTACAGTAATTATAGTGATGACTGGAATACCTTTTAATACCGTAAGATAGCACAATTTAAGAGAAACATAAAATCCCCAATCTTATGCTTAAGTTTTCATCTGTCATGATGAAGAAGTATGGAAAAGAAACTAACTATTAATTAGGAAATAAAATAGGTCTATCTTGCAATTAAGGTTTTTAAAGGGGGGACAGTAGGTTCAATTTTAATAAAGGAGGCTGTACTGTAATTATAGATTTAAAGCTCAGTTTGTTCAGAACTTTTAAGTGGATTTGTTGAGGGGAAATTTTTTCTTTAGTAGAACCCTTTCTGAAAAAGATTTGGAGTTTGATATAGATCCATCCCTTTGTGGTTTCTGAGGGGGCACCAGGAACCAGCTCTTTTATGTAGCTATGATACATCATTTGATTTGCAAGACTAATCAGTGAAAGTAATTGGTCTTTATTTTGATGGGGTTAGTAGAATATTAATGTGACTAACTATAAGTTATATGAAGGAGTAAGGGGAGGAAAACAAATTTCATATTTACTGAATTTTAAATTCATAATAAAGCAGAAAAACTGGCTGTTATTTCCACTGGCAGTTTAGCAGAAGATAATACCTTGATTTTTTTCATTTAAATTTAGGGGATAAAGAATGGAAAGTAATTACTAAGGAAAGTTGTGGAAACTCTTCCTGGAGGGACATTTCAAAAAGACAGGTCTTCCAGGCTCCTTGGCAACCCACTTGGGTCCCGTTCTGGCCCTTCCCCAGACAGAAGCTCTCTTTCCCTCAATAAATACATCCTTCTCTTTCCAAAAAGGATAGGTCTTTGTAGACAGGAGGAAGAGTTTTGGAGTGAGGCAGAGGTGGGAGGTAGGGAGGACCAAAGAAAACTTGATGGCCTTTCCAAATCACCTCTGGAGCATGAAGGGCTTGCATATCCTTTGACCAGTGACCAGTTAAGCATAAAGCTTCAACAAATTAGCTTATAGATTACGGCTGGTTGGCACTTATTATTGGAAGTATGTTCTTAGGAAGTTAGAGCAATCCTGATACCTGCTCATGGCTTCATATTATTCCTTGACGTAAATCACAAAGAGGATTGCTTGTGACTTTGTCATGGTCAAAGTCAATGCTGTGATCTTCAATAGGCTTCAAATTTTGGCAAAACTGTTGAAGTCAGTATATGGATGATTTCTGAGGGAGTTTCAGGGTGGGATTACAGATTCTAGTTCTAATAAAGCTTTTGGCTACTACTGTTAGCAATCAGCATTAGATGATTAATTCCAGTAGATGAACCACAGAGAAGAGCCATGAAAGTCATGTGTAAACAGAGTTACAAAGATTCTTTCCACGAATCAAGCTCCCACTTTCAGTAATTCAAAAAACACTAAAAAGAAAGAAAAGCTGCTCTAATTTTCTCCGTATTCCACGAGGCTTTTGCTCTCTTCAGTGGTGATGTGTTCGTCTAGTCCTTTGTGCCATGGTAGATGCTGGGAGGCACTTCCCAAAGCATTCTTCTGGTACAAAGGAAAAACTTTCTTTCTTTCCTTTCTTCCCTCCCTCCCTCCCTTCCTTCCTTCCTTCCTTCCTTCCTTCCTTCCTTCCTTTCTCCTTCTGGTTCAGGGGATTGAACCTAGTAGTAGAATATGAAACTTTGTTTTCACAAATTAATCATTTCAGGTATTTTTACTGCAAGAGCACATTGACTAGCACAGCGAGAGTTTATAATCTCATGGCCTTATAGGAGCTTCTTGTCAGCTGCTACCAAGAACTATGTTGTTGCCGTACAATCGTGTGGGTGTGTGTCCCCTTTATTTTCACTGATTTGACAGTTGGCATGCAACATTGAAAAACAGGTCAAGTTCCATTTCAAGCAAGAAAAACATCTAGGAACAATAGCAGTGAACATTTTCAAAATTTTTCTATGCTGCGCATAGTGCTAAGTGGTTAACATGCTTTATCTAGTTTACTCTTAATTCTATAAGAGGTGCTATTATTGTCTGTTTACATATAGGGAAGCTGAATTTCAAGAACTTTCTTTGTGTGTTCTAGTTGGTGGTAGTGAAGCCAGAAGGCCATCTGAATTCCACTGTCTGATATCAGAGCAGGGTTCTTTAACACTAGAAATCCTGAGATGCAAATCAATATTAGGCTCTGGAGGGTGATTAATGATGTTTGATTACTTACTTTTAATGTACAAGCCTTGGGATGGGATTGCACATACAGTCGATTTTTCGTAGGCAACCCTTAGGGAATAGCTAGCCCCCCCCCAGCAGGAGTAAAAGGTCTCATTCACCAAAGAAGTAAGGGTCAGCCCTATCTGGCTTTGTCTGATTGCTGTAAAAGGGGAACACTATGATATTTATTTATGGTTATATATAATGTTTATGATTATTTATGATCTTTGTAAATAGATGGCTTTACCTGGTAATTTATGGCAGTTTCTTGGGCTTTTAATCACAGAGATGGCCTTAAAAATAATTTTGGTCTGTCATCAGAGGACAAATAGATGGTGTTTACCATGTCGGGCTTCAAGTAAGAGTGGCTGATAACACCTGGGAAACAAAACAAATAGGATTAGGTAATTTACAAAAGTGCTCCATTTTTTAAAAGAAACCTCATTTTTCTCACTTCTTCATGTTATATTGAAGCATAATGTTTGTCTTAATTAGAAGAAACAGGTCATGACTCCAAAGGCAAACAGAGCTATTCTTCTTCAAGAAATGTCCTAATCCTCCAGCCTGAGGTCAGGCTGCATGGATTAGAGGCGACCTGGGTGGGAGCACTTTTCTCTTTTGCATTAAGCTGCTGCTGAGCAAACATTTTTTCCTCCCCACCATTATCAGCTTCCAAGGCAGCCCATGAATGTATTTCTGAGGGAATCTAGAGCGTATACTCAGCCCTGGGACACCTGCATGGGCAGTACTTTAAGACCTTTTGATTGTGGCAGATCCACTCCCTAGAACAAAGCTCAACCAAACAAGTGCAGGCTGACTTTCCTTCCAGTTATCTTTTTCAAAACACATAGTCCTTAATATTTCCCAAAGTTAAGAATATGTATGTAAAAATGTACTTGCCACATGATTTGGAATTACTCACATGAACTAATTTTATCAGTTTCCTGGGACTTTGGCCCCAAATGAAAATGAAATGTGAACCACAGTCACAAGAATTATATACCCAATGGTCTCATGGGAACCACCTAAGTTTTCTGAATGTGTACAATTAGTGATAAGGGAGTCAAGGAAGAACCAGGTGTTAGAAAGTGCTACCAGGAATCTACAGACCAAAGGAGGAAGATAGTTCACAAATAAACCCAGTAAGCAAAATGTGAGAGGTAGAGAGAGGCCAACTAGATAGTGATATAGAAACTTAACCTTGTTCTAAGCAGAAAAGATTAGTTTGGAGTCCTTTGGATTTAGAATTCTTTGGATTTATCCTGGAAGGGAGGTTTGGATTTGGGTAGTCAGGAGTTAGGATGGTGAGGCCATTCGGACAGAGAGAACAGATGTAGGCAGCAGTGTGTGCCCTACGAGAACAGCGGGGAGTACAGAGGACCTGGTGAGGGTGGTGGGGTACTTGGCCACTGTTGAAGTCTTGTGAGAGTTGACCTCATATTTTGTCAAATGAGGCTGTGACTTGTCTGAGGACTCATGGCCAGCAATGAGCATTGGGTTCAGGGCAGCCCAATTCTCTTGGTTCTGAACTTCAGGAGTTTCTGTTCTGTAGATGAGAGTAACTTCTGATGTTGCTTGATGTTTGATTCTCTATAATGGAGATCTTGAAGAGCCACCTTGGGAGGTTAAAGGCCATGTGGTCCTGAATGTTTACTCTGGGAAAACTGTCAGTAGGGCATTTGCCTTTGAATAGATTAGCTTTTTCTTTCCTCCCACCACCTCTCACCCACTAGGATACCAACAGGGCAAGGTCTGAGCCAGCAAGGCCTTGGAACAGGCATGTGGGTAGAGGCCTGTGTGTGCAGAGGAAACAGCGTATGTGATATATGCGCACATCTGTACCTGCCCTCTCTGTATCAAGGCCAAAGATTAATCACCTTTTGATTTTTGTTCTGTTGGCTTAACATGGGTGAAAAGCAAGCACAAATAATTTCACTTTTCTAAAGAGTGTTTACTTCTGGGATCAGCCAGAGCTCAGGAAGCATGGAAGATTTCATTGACTGGGAAAGTCTTTCCTGGAAGTTGGCTGGGTGCTGGCTTTGCTGAGAATTATAGGCAGAGAGGCTGTGTCTCCCAAACACTGGGAAAATATTGCAGAGATCATGTGCCAAAAAGCTTTCCATACTGGCCCAAAGCTTCCTGAAACAGGCTAGTCTCTGTCTCTTAGGGTTCAAGTCTGTTAGTCAATAAATAGCAATCAAGAGCTTTGCACCGTTTCCCCTCACCAGGCATGTTGTGAGGATAAGGTGAGGCTATGCTGGGCAAATGCCTCACATAGTGAGGGCACAGCACACTGCTGAGAAATGGTGGCTTTTCTACTGTGGAGCAGTGCTCCAGAGCTTGGGAACCTATTTTGCTGAATTCACGCACCTACAATGTTTATATGGCAATGGAGCATCCATCTCTGGCAAAACTGAACAAAAAGGGGGATATAAATGAAGAACCATTTTGTAGTGAAAAAAATATATAGCTGTATATATGAAATAGTTGGGATAGATATACAGCTACTTTCTCTTAATTCAATGAGAAGAAAGATTTCTACTAATAGTGTTTGGACAAGATATCATGTCTGCATCTTGTACTATGAATAACTACTATGAAGACAACAATAGGCAATGTATTAATTATTGTAACTGTCCTACTAACCTGTTTTGAAACTGTCTCTTTGCTATTTGTTTCTCAATAAAATTAAAAAAACAACCAAACAAACAAAAACAAAGAAACAACCCCCCCCCCACCTCAAAAACCAAAAAACCCAATATGCACCGGCTGTGAAACATTAGTTTTCATGGGCTGTGTCTTGGTAGAATTTCTTCTTTTCTTAAAGCTCATATTTTTCAACTCATATTATTACTTTACAAATTGAACACCCATGAAAACCTCTGGAATTGCACCAAAACCAGAGGTCATAGTTGTCATTTTCTATTGAATCTTTCCTATATTTTGTATTTTTTTGGGGGATGGAGTGGGGAGGCAAAGTTGTTTTAAATACAATTAAGTTCCTTTTATTGTTTTTGTTGATTTGAATGCATTATTATTATTATTATTATTATTATTATTATTTTTATTGCACTGGGGATTGAGCCTAGGGATTTTGCTCTAAACTATATATAAAGATTGTTTATATTTTGTTTTGAGACAATGCCTCACTAAGTTGCTAAATTGCCCAACCTGAGTTTAAACTTGCTATCTTCCTGCCCCAGACTCCTAAAGTGACTCCTGGGTTCAACAGATATGTGCCACTAGGTCTGCCATAACCACCTAGTAGCCCAATTTTTTACAGATAGGATAACAAAAATTGCCTATTTTTGTTATTTTTACAAGATAACAGGAAATATAAGAACAGCAACTTGCCAAATTTATTCAATAATTTTTCTGTGTATGATAAATTTTAAAACATTGATTACACAGTGTCATGTTATAATCTGGGCAGTAGTATGTCTTGTTCTAAATTCGTTTTGCATTATTGTCTTCCCTGGAGCAGTGCACTTTTTACTGCCATGTTGGCTTTTCCTTTTTTTCTGTGGGTGCTATAATTTCAGTAAAGTGTCTATCCACCAAAGGCAGTGGTAAAGATGTCAGTGTGGACATCCTTGTTGGTGTTTTGCTGTCCTGTACTTTTCAATTATTTGGCCTATTAGGCCTATAAATGTAAATACCCCTTTCAACCTTCTTATTTTGAATAAATAACATGTAAGTTCTATGCTGTTTGGTTAAAAGGTTCATAAATATTTTATAATAGTATTTTTCCTTGCTTTTTGATTACAGAATAGCCTATAGGGCTTTTTTTTTTTTTTTTTTTCAATACCAGGGATCAAACTCAGGACCTTACACTTACCCAGCAGGTGCTTATGCCATCGAGTTGTATCTCTGGTCTAAATAGCACATTTCTTTCTTTCTTTCTTTTTTTTTTTTTTTTTTTTTGTGGTACTGGGGATTGAACTCAGGACCTTGCACTTACCAGGCAAGCACTTATACTACTGAGCTATCTCCCCAGCCACAGAATGCTTATAGACTGATTAGTTAGCTTACACTGTCCACACCACCCATAGAATTATTATAATCATTGACCTCTATTGGATTTTTTTTGCAGCTTCCTTTCTTGTTTTGCATTTTATCATTTCTGTATTAAAAATAGCTGACAATAAAGTGATGTCTTTTTTGTTTCCATTTCATAACACGGACATTTTATCTCTGATATTCTTAACATTTCAGATTTTCTTTTGCAGAGCTTTGGCATCTTCTTCTGGTTTAGTTCTCAGTGTCCCAAATGTGTCCATTTTGTATCATAAAAGAATATCACTGAGTTCAGAGAAATAAAAAAATTACTTCTAAAGTACTTATAATAAACATTTTTCAGGGCCTAATAGGAAGGAGTAGTGGGGCCAGAAGCCACTGGGTGCAGCTGGCCCATTCCATACTGCTGGGCCCAGCCAAGCCCAGTCCGAGGCAAAGAACTTCAGGAGCAATCTCTGGTCACAGAGGTGGCAGCAGAAAATGACAAAAAGGAGCAAAATGGATTCTCAGGCCCCAAGTCCGCCAAGAACAAACTCAAGAGATATCAGCACAGAAGAAAGTGGAAGCCACACACCTGAAATCTGTGAAATAATAGCAACTGAAGTAAAGAAAGAATAGAGGAAATTAGAACAGAGATAATCTCACAGGTAAAAAAGGAAATGATAACTACAATGAAAGAATTACTAAGCATTTCTAAAGAAGACACATAAAAAAATGGAAGAGAGTAGAAAAACGATGGAAACCGTGAATGAGAAATATAGGAAAGAAATAGAATGCATGAAGCAGATTCAAAAAGATATACAGGAAATTAAAATCTCAATCACAAAAAAATAATCTCAATCACAAACTGACAAAACCATTTGAATGAAAGTGAAGATAGACTTTCAGATCTTAAAGACAATGTTGCAGCTAGTAAAAAGTTAAGGAAAGATCTCTTAAAAATGGGCTCATTTTTAAGGATGGGCTCAGGGAGATAGCTCAGTAGAATTACCTCTTGCCTGGCAAGCGCGGGTCCTGAGTTCAATCATCAGTACCGCAAAAAACCAAAAACCAAAAACCAAAACAAAACAGAAAACTAGGCTGCAGGAAAAAACAATTTAACATCTTCAAGACGATGCAAAGATGAACAACATAAGACTGATAGGCATCAGTGAGAAAAGAGGCAACACAAATGACCTAAAAAGAATATGGGAAGAAGTAGTAACAGAAAGCTTCCCAAATATGGGGAAACAATCTGACAATCAGGTAACTAAGGCATACAGAACCCAAAATAATAACAACCCAATTAAAACTACACCCAGACATATAATAGTCAGGATCCCAGAAATCAGCACAAGAACAACATACTAAAATCCACGAGAGAAAAGAAACATCACATTTAAAGGAATACCTGTCAGATTAATGGCAGATTTCTCCTCACAAACCATTAAGTCAAGAAGAACATAGAGTGAAGTACTTCAAGTCCTTCAAAAACAAAACAAAACAAACAAACAAACAAAAACCCCCAAATTCCAACCTAGACTGTTCTACCCTGCAAAACTCTCTTTCAAGTATGATAAAGAAATGAAATACTTCCATGACAAAGAACGACTAGAGCAATTCATGATGGCCAAACCAACCCTACACAGAATATTAAAAGATATTCTAGAAAGGGATAAAAACACCCACAATTCCATGAATGTCAAAAGAAAGAACTCACCAAACATGGCAAACTTTTAAACACAGGATAGGTGTGAGGAACCAAGAATAGGAAAATAACATGACAAACCTAAGCCAATACATATCAATTATGACCACTAATGTAAATGGACTCAATTCACCAATTAAAAGACATAGACTGGTAGAGTGGTTTAAGAAACAAATTTCAACAATATTCTATATACAAGAAACACGTTTAACCCATAAAGAAATTCATAGGTGCAAGTCAAAGGATGCAAAACAATACTACATGCTCCAGGAGCTCACAAAAATCAGGGATATTCTGTTCACAGACAATCTAAACCTAAAATTACAAATGATCAAGCAAGATAAAAAAGGTCATTGTATACTGGTTAGGGGAAAAATTCAAGAGGAGGAGATAAGTCATAAATATGTATGCACCAAATATAGGAGCTATAAAAGACAAATTTTAAAGATCATGGAAAATCTACTAACCAATATCACAATCTTAACAGGGGATCTTAACACCCCTTTATCTCAAAAAGATAAATCAAGCAGGCAAAAAATAAGCAAAGAGGTAGCAGAACAGAATCAAACCTTTGAACGAATGGACTTAGTGAACATATACATAGTGTTTCACCCAACAGCATCTGAAAACACATTGTTTTCAGCTGCACATGGGATATTTTCTAAGATAGACCACATACTAGTCCATAGATCTTAAATATATGTAAGAAAACAGGAATTATCCCATGCATATTGTCTGACTACAGTGCAATGAAACTGGAAACTAATGACAAAAGAAACAATAAAAACTCCATAAACACATGGAAATTAAATAACACCCTCCCCTCAATGACGAATGGGTTACAGATGAAATTAAACAAGAAATTAAACAATATCTTTAATCCAATGAAACTTCAAACACAACTTATTAGCATTTGTGGGATGCAATGAAAGCAGTTCTTAGAGGGAAAGTTATATTGCTGAACTCACAGATTAAGAAAGCAGAGAGAGAGAACAAATAAACACTCTAAAGCTGCACCTCAATCCTCTACAAATGGAAGAGCAAACCAAACCCAAAGCCCAAAGATGGTAAGAAATCATAAAGATTAGAGCAGAAATTAATGCAATTGAAACAAAGAAAACAATACAAATAATTAATGAACCCAAAAGCTGTTCTTTGAAAGATTAAATAAAATTGACAAACCCCTAGCTAACCTCATCAAAAAGAGGAAAGAAAAAACTCAAATTCAAGCCACAAGGAATGAAAAGGGTGAAATTACTACAGATCCTGTGAAAATTCAGAAGGCCATCGAGCTACTTTGAAAATCTTTACTCTTATAGAATCGATGACACAGAAGAAATGGTCAAGTTCTTAGATAGGTACAAACTACCAAAACTGAACTTTATGATTTCCTCCTTTAATTTCAGTTTGGACCAGAATTGCCATTTTTCTTCAAGTTTTTCATTAGATTATTTGTTTAAACATGCTCTATTTTCCTATGTAACCATTTGCTACAAATGAACTTCCTTCTTATATATGCTTTCATTGTTGCCCAGAGATTCCTAGTGTGGTGTACAGACATTGTCATTGTCTTCCAGAAATTGTTTAATTTTTTCTTGATTTTTTTCTGTGAACCACTGGTCATTCAGGAATGTATGATTAGCTTTTCAGGTATTTCTACATTTTCTGTGGTTTCTTCTGTGGTTGAGTTCTGTTCTTACTGCGTAGTTGCCTTGTTGTAACCATGGGGGATGGTGATTCTTTTATATTTACATAATCAGGATTTCTGAACTAATTTGTGATATATTTTGGAGAAAATACCACGTGCTGCATAAAATAATATATATTTGTTATAAAATAAAAAAATAAAATAGAATAAAAAAGCATGGGGGTTACAGATGTTCTATTTATTAAACAGAAAACATTAACAAAAATAAGCATTTTTCAGATTATAGCACAAAATTAGAGATTATTTTTCACAAATAAAATGAACATGAATTAGTAAAAGAAAATAAATGGAGTTACTATTAGATTTCACTAGAAACAAATATTAAGGCCCAAATTGAAAAGTCTGCAAAAAAAAAAAGTAGCTATGAGATGGCTATGAAGCAAACAAACAGGTGTACGAGTGTGTGTCCTGCCAACAGGAATCGACTGGATCAGTGACACCTGCTCAATGATGCTCCTTGGAATCGTCAGTAAGTGACCAAATGAGATGCTCGGGTGACAGGGGTGGGTGGTGGCAAACTACTAAGTGGCTGAATGCATTATTTGCATTAGTTTCATAAAGCTTCTAAAACAAATTTCTGTATATTGGGTTCCTACAATGACATTAATATATTTTCTTAAAGTTTTGGAGGCTTGGTTTGGAATCAAGGTGCCAGTAGATCTATGCTGCACTGAAACTTGCAAGGAAATCTTCTGTTGCCTGTTTCTGGCTTCTTTTGGCTTCCAGCAACCCTTGATGTTCCTCATCAGATCCTGTGTTACTCGAATCTCTTCCTTCAATATCATGTGGCCTTGCTTCCTATGTGTTTGTGTGTCTTCACCTGACCTTGGTGCAAGAATACAAGCCAGTGGATTTATGACTCCACTTCTGTTAATCCAGGATGATCTGATCCTAACTAATTATATCTATAGAGACCGTATTTCCAAATATAGCCACATTACCAGGTTGCTGGTGCATATAAATGTTTTGTGACACTGTTCAGTCTAGTAGAATGTTCATAAAAGAAGAGGAGATTTGACTGACCTTGTCATATACAAAAGTTTATATATCTATATAAAAAAAGATACATTTTTTGTTATATAGGTCTTGCTTTATCTTGGTCTTAACCATCCAGGAGAAAAGTATAAAAATGAAGTCTAAAAAATAAATCCATTTTTATTGAGCTGTAAAAGGCTCAACTCAACAACTTCTGATATTGCCAGTTCTGCGGATAACCCACTACTATTATGGACTATTGGACTACATTGGATTATTTTACTGAATTCACGTACCTACAAGATTTGAATGGCAATGAAATACCCATCTCTGACAAAACTAAACAAAAAAGGGGGATATAAATGAAGGACCATTTTGTAATGAAAAAAATATACCTGTATATACAAAGTAGGATAGATATACAGCTACTTTCTCTTAGTTCAATGAGTAGAAATATTTATACTAACAGTGTTTACACAAGATATCATGTCTCCATCTCATACTCTGAATAGCCACTGCGAAGACAACGATATGCAATGTATTAATTATTGTAACTGTTCTATTAACCTGTTTTGAAACTATCTCGCTGCTATTTCTTTCTCAATAAAACTAATAATAATAAAAAAAGAATGTTTATAAAGGGATTTTGGGGGAGAGGAAAGGGTACATATTCACAACAAATAAACAGAATTAGCTTTTTCTGCATTCTATTCCTCTGAACTCTTGATTAGTTAGTGTGACTGACATGCAAGACTCTACAGAGTCGAAGAGCTGGTGGTAGAAGCTCATGGGACAGTGGAGAACGGAGCCAAGAGGGGCGGTGGTCCCCCGTTTGAACCTGACTGCTCAGTGACAGCGACTGCTCAGCCTTACCAAACATCATTCGTCGTTCTTCCTTTGCACCTGTCTGAAAGGAGTTTAAAAAGGTGGATACCTGGCCCGGCTTTACTCTGACATTTATAACCGACAGGACTCCCAGCAAGTCACATCATCGCTCTGCTGTGAGTTAGGAACAGCAGTACAGCCTTCCTGCGCTACTTCCACGGGGCAGTGGTGCTGAGCAAGTGAAAAGCTCCGCCCACTTGCTGATCGTTTCTCTGCGTCTGAATCAGCGCGCCCTTTTGAGAGATGCATCTCCTTTTGCTTACTTGCTTTAAACCATCTAATTGCTTCTTCATGCTTAGACTAAAGCTCAGGCTTGTTCACACAGCTTAAAAGGCCCTGTAGGGCCTAGCCCACACTACCTTGCCAACCTCAGAGCTCACAGCAAGTCTAAGCACCTCTCCCAACTGCTCTGCTCTAACTTCTTCTGGCTTGTATTTTCTGGGTGACCCTGTTTAGCACTTACTTTTTTTCTCAGATTAGTCTTCGATTGTTTCTTGGAAGAAGGTCTAACTCAGTGCAATCTATGGAAGCACAATGAAGAAAAGCAGAACTGTAGTTGAGATTGGAATGTTTTATGCACTCACCAGTTCCATTCACATCCCTCTTTGTTCATCCTGCTACCTTTCTGTCCACAGGTTTTTCGCTCTGGAGCTCTGAGGAAGATGTAAAAACCTTTGTACGGATTTCAGGTTGAAGATGTCAGAGGTAATCGCTCTTTCTATCTCAGAATCAAAACGATGGTAATGAATAAAATAATCTGATAACAACTAAAAGGTATATATTAGATAACAGTACTTTGTAGCATCAATCTTGCAAAAATATCTGCAAGGCAAAAAAAAAAAACCCATATGGAGAAATAATTGACTAATAAAACAGAGTGAAGAAAGCTTCTGGGTAGGAAGGTGTACTTGAACTTTAACAAAATGAAAATATTCATCTCTCAATAGGATAGGGTGACTCCTCTGGAGAGAACAGCCACATCAGAAGGTGGAATAGGAGGTACAGTTGCCAGTAGAGTTAACTGATAATCCACGAATCTGTTGACCCCACTCCCTCCATCTTTCTTGTGCAATCCAAAAGAACCCTTGTCCTTAAGCAAAATCTTCTCCAATGAAGTTGAAAACGGTCTTTGGGAGGGAGTTAATATGGGAATTTCTACCTCAAGTAAAGTTATCCTCATTCTAATATTAAGGGGTCCAAACATAAGAGATGGTTTTCTACCTGTTCACTAGATGAAAGATCTGCCCACTGAGAAGGGAAACTTGCATTCACAGAGGTCCTGGTAACTATTGTATTATGGCTTTCTTAAGTATGAGAAGATATCTGCGATTATCAGAACATTTAGACAAAGGTTATAATGTAAAGGAATGGCCAAGGGGAACAAATAAAAATGAACCTGGTGAAAATGGAAATAATTCAAGGATCAGAGAAAAAAATTTGAAATCTAGTTTCCTCAGAAAGACTTAAGAAAATATTGTATCTATAAAATGAAGACAATGTTATAAAAAGAGGACAAGATAAAAAAGATTGTAAGGAATGTAAAAGATGATTGCTATCAAAATGAACTGTATGAACAGTATAAGACAGAGTGAAGGGATCTCTCAGAACTTAAAATAAAAAGAAAAAAAGAAAGAAAATAGAATTGAGGAATTGTATCCTCTGCATAATAGGTTGCCTTTAATAGGAGTTTCTAGATCTGAAAACATCTTATCATAGGGATATATGTGTTCCTATGTTTATAGCAACACAATTTGTGATAGCCAAATCTTGGAAACAACCAAGATGCCCATCACCTGAGGAATGGTTGAGAAAGATGTGGTATTTTTACACAATGGAAT
>NW_004524654.1:892603-894358 GCF_000260255.1 Octodon degus
GACTCATAGTGATCCGCCTGTTTACAGCCTCCCAAGTGCTGGGATTATAGGCTCTTTTCACCATGCCCAGTCTCAATTGCCATCTCAGCATGCCCTGGGGACAGGATCAGCATGACAGGCCCAGGGATCGAACCCCTGGTCCTGGCACCTGCGTGCAGGTGCTTTAATCTGCTAAGCTATTTGGCCAGTGTTCAAAGCATGTTTTAGTCAGCTGTTCCATTACTGAAGCACCAGACCTGACATTAACAGGAAGAGAGACTTCACTTGGTGCATGTTTGAAGAGAATTCAGCCTGTGGTTAGTGACTCGAAGGTAGGAATATCAGGCCAGAAGGGCATAGCAGGGCACATTGCATGGTGTCTAGAAAGCAGAGCAGGGAGAAGTGTCAGAAAGGAAGGAGTTGGGGCCCTGTTATGGAACCCACGGTCCCACTACCCTGACTCCCAGACACACCTGGCATACGCTCCAGCGACCTCCTAGGAGTCTCCCACATTAATCACATAAATGCAAGTTTAACTGTCATATCCCACCTTTTTGTCAGTTTGATACCAGAACACATCCTCTTAAACTACATTTAATCCCCAAGTAAGCACAAGATCATAATTCCACCTAACATGTTTCAACAATCTTGTTTACAACCTAAAATGTGATAATTCCTTACCCAAAGTTTCAACAGTCATAGTGTTTTTCAAAAGTTCAAGTCGAATGCTCTTCTGAAACTAAAGGGAAACTTTTGACTGTAAGTCTTTGTCGAAATATAAACAGATACAATGGCACAGTGTAAATATTTCCACTCCAAGGGCTGGCGAGATAGTTTAGCAGACTAAGCTCCTGCTTAGGCAAGCATAGGGTCTAGGGTTCAATCCCCGGCCCCACATGCTGTGCCAGTCCCACCCCCAGGAGCGCTGAACCGAGACCTGAGGTGGTGGCACACACCTGTAATCCCAGCACTGGGGAGGCTGAAAACAGAAGGATCACTAAGAGTCTGAGCTGTATAGTGAGACCCTCTACCAAATATATATATATATTTTCCCACTCTGAAAGACAGGATTAAGGGATAGAAAAGAATTGGACCAAGCAAAAAGGAAACCCAGCAGGACAAACATTAAGTTACACATCTCCATATTTGACATCCAGAGGAAGGCAAAGTATGAGTTCCACAGGGCTTGGGTCACTCCACCTCTACAGCCTTGCCTGCTGCAGCCAACATGACCTCTCTCTTGGGTGGAATTCTTTATTCACAGTCTGTAGCTTTCTTTAGCTGATGTTCTACATTCCTGGCATCTCCAAATCCTGGGGTCTCCACTGCACCTTTGGCTTTATAGATCTTATTTTAAAGAGAATAAAAAGAGATAAAACATTAGAAATGATACAGAAAAAACAAGATGATAGGAATTCAACAATGCTTGTTATATTGCACATTATTGTCTTCGAAGTAGTTTTTCTAAGATAGCCAGATATAAGCATGTAAAATTGGTCAATGGCTCTACTTATGCACTGTCCTGTCAGGGGTTCCTCGTTCAGCCTACCAAGACTTCTTCTGAAATCTGGTTGGAAGCCTTATTGATTCCTGCATTCTACATGTTGGTAAAGCCAGCATCACTTGGATGACACCAAGGTCTCTTGTCAGCAGGAGCAGTAGCCACGCCCCCTTGGGCTATCCCTTCTGCATCCTTTTGGGGCCTGGAAAGTTGAGCAAGGTGAAATGAATCCTAAAGAGCAATTTCATAGGAGGCTCCTTTTTTTTTTTTTTTTA